>NC_057732.1:48439920-48500920 GCF_004010195.1 Chiloscyllium plagiosum | reverse complement strand
TTTATTCTAAGATTATGCCCGCTGGACCTAGACTCCCCCATGAGGGGAAAAATCCTTTCTGCATTTACCCTGTCCAGCCCCTTAAGAATCCTGTATGTTTAGCCTTTGCTCATAAGTCAATCTTTCCCTGTCAGAATAAAAGCAAATTACTGTGGATGCTCTTTTGGTTTCCCTGTCAGGGACCATCTTAGTGAACCTTGGCTTCTTTAGCATCCTCAGAGCCAGATTTACCTTCCAGATGGGACTGAGAGGCTGTTGTGCGCTCCGCTTCTTGGAGACTTGGCTCACCCCAACCATTCCTAACTGTGCCCTACAAGCTGATGGGTTCTCATTTATTTAATGGACTGCACGGTGTCCTTGAGTAAGGCAAAGGACTTCCTGGTCAATACCTCCTGCTGCTCAGATATAGCGATTCTGGAAAGCCATTGGTCCCCTAGATCTAGAATACCTTATAGTAAAATGCCATCCCTACTACCTACTGCGAGCGTTCACCTCCACCATCCTGACACCAATCTACATACCATTCCATGTGGATGTGATCTACACCACCACAACACTCTGGGGCTGAAAGTCCCCAAGGCCCTATTCAGTGTAGATGGCAACTTCAACTTGGCCAACCTCAAGCAGGTGCTGCCAAAGTCCGACCAACATCTCCTGTCTGTCCAGAGGACCAAATATCCTGGGCCACTGCTACACAACCATCAAAGACGCCTACCGCTCCAATCCCCACCCACACTCTGGAATGTCGGATCACAGCACTGCATTCCTCCTCCCAGCTTACAAGCAGAACCTGCAACTGGAAATCCTTCACAAAAAAATACAATGCTGCTCCGAGGCTATGGAAGACTGTCTCTGGGACTACTTGGAACTGGTGGACTGGACCGTATTCAAGTATTCAATGGAAAACCTAGTCAAGTACACTATCAATAACAATTGCATGGAGGACCGTATACTAAAGAAGTAAATCCAGATGTTCCTCAACTGGAACTTTGGATGATCCAGAAAATCCACTCGCTATAGAAGGCCAGCATTTAAGTCAGACCACCCAGACCTATACAGGAGATCCAGATATGACCTCCACAAAGCCATTAGGGATGCCAAGAGGCAATACCGGACCAAGTTAAAGGTCCAAACCAACCAAACAGATCCCCACCACTTGTGGCAAGGTCTAAACAGCATAATGGGATACAAAATGAAACAGAGCAAGATAGTGGACAAAGACACATCCCTCCCCGACATGCTCAATGCTTTCTATGCTCGCTTTGAGCAGAATACCAGTGGTGCAGCGACACCAGCCTCGACAGCCCGGGCACACCTGTGTCCTCTGTCACCACAGCAGATGTCAGATCGGTCTTCCTGGGAATCGACCCAAGGAAAGCGATGGGCCTGATGGAATCCCCGGCTAAACACTCAGATCCTGTGGATCAGCTGGTGGAGGTATTCAGTGACACCTTCAACCTCTCCCTCCTACAAGCCCAATTCTCACCTGCTTCAAGAAGACCACCATCATCCCAGTACCTAAAAAAGCACATGCAATATGCTTTAATGACTGCCGTCCAGTGCCTCTGACCTCCACTATCATGAAATGCTTCAAGAAGCTGGTCGTGGCCCACATCAACTCCAGTCTCTCAGCCTGCCTCAATCCTCTTCAATTTGCCTACCGATGCAGCAGGTCAACAGCGGACACCATTTCCCAAGTCCTGCACCCATCCCTGGAACATCTGGACCACAAGGATCCCTCTGTCAGACACCCTACTCATTGAAAATAGCTCCACCTCTGACACCATTATCCCCCCCCTCCCAGACTGATCTCCGAACTCAGTGACCTTGCTCTCATCTCCGCCCTGTGCAAGTGGACCCTCAGCTTCCTAACCCACAGACTGCAATTAGTGAAGATTGGTAACTGCACCTCTTCCACGATAACACTCAACACTGGAGCCCCCTCCCCCAAGGATGCATCCTCAGCATCCTACTATACTCTCTGTGTACCCATAACTGTGTTGCCAAAGTTTGCTGATGACACCACGGTGGTAGGACGGAAATCAAACAATGATGAATCAGAATACAGGAAGGAGATAGAGGGCTTGATGTTGTGGTGCAATGAGAACAACCTCTCTCTTAATGTCGCCAAAACTGAAGAACTAATCATTGACTTCAGAAAGAAAGGAGGAGAACATGCTCCCATCTGTATCACGGAGTGGAGGCTGAGAGGGCAGTGAGTGTCAAGTTCCTCGGAGTAACGATAGACAACAATCTGTCCTGGACTTCCCATTAGATGTGACAGTCAAGAAGGCACAATACCTCTTCTTCCTCAGGCAGCTCAGGAAATTTGGCAAGTCCACAAGATTGCTCACCAACATTTGCAGAAGCACCATTGAAAACATACTGTCTGGCTGCATAATGGCCTGGTATGGCAACTGCTCTACCCAGGACTGTAAGAAACTACAGAAGGTTGCGTGCCCAGCGTAGACCATTACAGAAGCCAACCTTCCATCCATGGACTCCATTTGTATGGCTCACTGTTGCAGAAAGACTGCCAACATCATCAAAGACCCATTGCACCGTGGTAATGCTCTCCTACAAGCTCTTCCATCAAGGAGAAGATACAGAAGCTTGAACACACGAATCAACAGGTTCAAGAACCCCCATTATTTCTACACCTGATGAGACAGGCTCCATCTTCTAAGTACTCACCTTGGCATAGGGCTAGGCATATTGGCATGTGAGTCACAATGCAAACAATATTGTCTATCAAGCACTGGAGAGATCCTCCTGATGGATTCAGGCAATGCAATTGCATCCTCAGAAGATTAATTGTCTACTCAATAGGCAAGGACAGCATCAGTCTGAGGATTCCACACTGGGGCCATGTCTTCTCCGGGTATCCCTTGTCATCCACACATTAGTCTTGATGCAAAGTGGGTGTGGCAGTGAGTGGGGGAGAATATTTCTGGGTTGTGCAGAATGTAAGATCTGCAACAAGTCTGCAGCTAGCAGACTCACACATGCAGAAATTGTTGCCTGTAATCACTAACAAACAGGCACCGAGAGTGTGAAATCCCTTCCTGGTCAGGAATCTGGCTGGATGATGTCAAGGACTGTCTAGGTGCTACACACATGCAGTCGATGACCTCTTGTATCTGAGAAAACCCAACAATGGCTGCAAATGGCGTGGACATCTTTACAGTCTGGGCCATAGAGTCGTGGAGCTGTACAGCCCAGAAACAGACCCTTCAGTCCAACCCATACATACCAACCAGGTATTAAAAATTCATCTAGTCCCATTTACCAACATTTGGCCTATATCCCTCCAAACCATTCCTATTCATGTACCCATCCAGATGCCTTTTAAATCTTGTAATTGTACCAGCTCCACCACTTCCTTTGGCAGTTCATTCCATACACACACCACTCGTTGCATGAAAAAGATATCCCTTAGGTTTTGCCCCCTCACCTTAATTCTATGCTATCTAGATTTGAACTCCCCTATCCTGGCTATGCTCCTCATGATTTTATAAACCTTTATAAGGTCACCCCTCAGCCTCCGTGTTCTAGGGAAAACAGCCCCAGCTTATTCAACATCTCCCTATTGCTCAAGCCCTTCAATCCTGGCAACATCCTTGTAAATCTTTTCTGAACCCTTTCTGAACCCTTCCTAGAACAGTATTCCAAAAGTGGCCTAACCAATGTTCTGTCCAGCAGCAACATGACCTCCCAACTCCTACACTCAATGCACTGACCAATAAAGGCAAGCACACCAAATGCCTTCTTCACTATCCTACCTACCTACGATTCTATTTTCAAAGAACTATGAACCTGCACTCCAAGGTCTCTTTGTTCAGCAACACTTCCCAGGACCATGCCATTAAGTGTATCAGTCCTGCCCTGATTTGCCTTTCCAAAATGCAGCACCTCACATTTATTTAAATTAAACTCCATCTGTCACTCCTTGACCCACTGGCCCGTTGTATTCTAAGGTAACCTTAGCTGTCCATTACACCTCCGATTCTGGTGTCATCTGCAAACTTACTAACCATACCGCCTATGTTCACACCCAAATTATTTATATAAATGACAAAAAACAGTGGACTCAGTATCAATCCTTGTGGCATACCACACGTCACAGGCTTCCAGTCTGAAAAGCAACCCTCCACCACCACCCTCTGTCCTCTACCTTCAAGCCAGTTCTATATCTAAATGGCTCGTTCTCCTTGTCCATGGTGAACGTGACAAATTGTATTGTTTTCCTGAAAAGGGCACTGATGAACTCTTGAATGTTGTTGGATTCAACAACACCAGTGATAAATATTGAGAAATAATACATAGGAAATGTGAAGCATGACTTGTAAATTTTAGAAGGATTTAGAAGGAAATGAAAATTCTGGGGGTTCAGTTTGCAAAATAGAATGAGCTGGGATTGGAGGCAGTGTGATCCATTTCATTTTAACATATTGAGGAACTAATCACATAGGAAAGAGTGCAATATTTAACAAAGAACAGAAGAAATAAGTTTCAGAACCAATTACTATTGTGATTTCAATTAAGTGGAGAACAGGAAAGATTGTGATGAAGATTAAGGGTATTTGGTGATGAAAGATTTATTTCAATTTTATTTGGTTTATTGTAGTCACATGTACCTAAGTACAGTGAGAAGGTTTGTTTTGCAAGAAGTTCAGGCAGATCATAGCAAACAAGGACAAATAGATCATAAGGTGCTTAGACACAGTGAGGTGTCCAGGGTTATGGCTACACAGGTGCATAAAAGCAAGATCAATATTAAATTAAAAATTTAAGATGTACATTCATCAGTTTAATAACAGTGGGGAGAAGCTGTTATCGAACCTGCTAGTATGTGTGTTTAACTGTCTGTATTTTCTGCCTGATGGATGAGGTTGGAAGACAGTTTAACCAGGATGGGTGGGGTCTTTAATGATGTTGGTTGCCTTTCTGTGGCAATGAGAAGTGTAGATGGACTCAGTGGATGAAAGGTTGGCTTGCACGATGGACTAGGCTGTGCTTACAACCCTCTGCAACATCTTAAGATCCTGGGCAGAGCAATTGCCACATTGTAGATGGCGTTTGGATGAAACCTATTTTTCATCTTTGGGACTTGGGCATCACTGGCTGGCCAGCATTGATAGCCCATCCGTATTCGCCCCTGAGAAGGTGGTGGTGAGCTGCTTTCTTGTATTGCTGCAGTCCACTTGCTGTGGGTTGACCCCCAATGCCAGTAGGGAGGGAATTCCAGGATTTTGACCCAATGACTGTGAAGGAATGTTGGTATATTTCCAAGTCAGGATGGTGGGTGGCTTGGATGGAAATTTGCAGGTGCTGGTGTTCCCAAGTACCTGCTGCCCTTGTCATTTTGGGTGGAAGTGGTTGTGTGTTTGGAAGATGCTGTCTAAGGATCTTTGGTGAATTTCTGCAGAGCATCTTGTAGATAGTACACACTGTTGCGACTGACTGTCGGTGGTGGAGGGTGTGAATGTTGTAGATGTGGTGCCAATCAAATGCGTGGTCTTGTCCTGGATGGTGTCAAGCTTCTTGAGTGTTGTTAGAGCTGCACCTATCCAGGTAAGTGGGGAGTATTCCATCACACTCCTGACCTTTGCCTTGTCATTGGTGGATAGACTTTGGGATGTCAGGAGTATCCCTAGTCTCTGACCTGCTCTTATAGCCACTGTGTTTATGTAGTGAGTCCAGTTGAGTTTTTGGTAAATGGTAACTCCAGGGATGTTGAGGGTGGGAGAATTCAGTGATTTCAATACCGTTGAATGTCAAGGGGCAGTGTTTAGACTGTCTCTTATTGCTACTTGTCGGCCCAGGCCTGGATATTGTCCAGACCTTGTTGCATTTGAACACAGACTGCTTCAGTATCTGTGGAGTCATGAATGGTTCTGAATATTGTGCAATCATCGGCGAACATCCCACTTCGAACTTATGGGCAAAGGGAAGGTCATTGATGAAGCAGCTGAAGATTGTTGGGTCTAGGACACTACCCTGAAGGACTCCTGCAGAGATGTCCTGGAGTTGAGATGTCTGACCCTCCACAACCAAAACCACCTTTCTTTGTGCCAGGTATGACTCTAACCAGTGGAGTGTTCACCCCCTGATACCCTTTCATTCCAGTTTTGCCAGGGATCCTTGATACCATACTCGGTCAAATGTGGCCTTGATGTCAAGGGCTGTCACTCTCCCCTTCCCTCTGGAATTCAACTCTTTTGTCCATGTTTGTACCAAGGCTGTAATGAGATCAGGAGCTGAGTGACCCTGGTGAAACCCAAACTGGGCGTCACTGAGCAGTTCCTGAAGAAGGGCTCATGCCCGAAACGTCGATTCTCCTGCTCCTTGGATGCTGCCTGACCTGCTGCGATTTTCCAGCAACATATTTTCAGCTCCTTCATGACATACTAACATAAATAACGCACATAATTCAAATCTGCCACCACTTTACACGTTGAACATAGAACATTACAGTGCAGTACAGGCCTTTCGACCCTCAATGTTACACCGACCTGTGGAACCAGTCTGAAGCCCATCTAACCTACACTATTCCATTCTTGTCTATATGCCTATCCAATGACCATTTAAATGCTCTTAAAGTTGGCGAGTCGACTACTGTTGTAGGCAGTTCATTCCATGCCCCTACTACTCTGAGTAAAGAAACTACGTCTGACATGTGTCCTATATTTATCGCCCCTCAATTTAAAGCTATGTCCCCTCATGCTAACCATCGCCGTCTGAGGAAAACGGCTCTCACTGTCCAACCTATCTAACTCTCTGATTATATTATATATCTCAATTAAGTCACCTCTCAACCTTCTCCTCTCTAATGAAAACAGCCTTTCCTCGCAAGACCTTCCCTCCATACCAGGCAACATCCTAGTAAATCTCCTCTGAACCCTTTCTAAAGCTTCCACATCCTTCCTGTAATGCCGTGACCAGAACGGTAAGCAATACTCCAAATGTGGCCGCACCAGATTTTTGTACAATTGCAGCATGATCTCATGGTTCTGAAACCCAATCCCTCTACCAATAAAAGCTAACACACTGTATGCCTTCTTAACAACCTTATCAACCTGGGTGGCAACTATCAAGGATCTATGTACATGAACTGAGGTCATAATTCAAGGATACAGGGTATCTCCTTTTAGGACTGCAATGAGGAGAAATTTCTTCACCCAGAGAGTGGTGAGCTTGTGGAATTCTCTGCCACAAGAATGTGATGGAGACAAAAACACTGAACATTTTCAAGGAGCTGGAAATAGTTCTTGAGGTTAAAGAGTATGTGGAGAATGCAGGAATGAGGTAGATTTAGATTAGCTTCCCTACAGTATGGAAACAGGTTCTTCAGCCCAACAAGTCCACACCAATCCTCTGAAGAGTAACCCACCCCCTATATTTACCCCCAACTAATGCACCTAACACTCTGGGCAATTTAGCTTGACCAATTCACCTGGACTGCAGGAGGAAACCCACACAGACACAGGGAGAATATGCAAATCCCACACAGTTGCCTGAGGCAGGGATTGAACGTGGCCCCTAGTGCTGTGAGGCAACAGTGCTAACCACTGAGCCACCATGCCACAGTAGTGAGTTGGAAGATCAGTCGTGTTGTTATTGAATGGTGGAGCAAGCTCAAAGGGCTCAATGACCTACTCCTGCTCCTATTTGCTATGTTTCTACGAATATGTAAGGAAGGGTCACATCGACTACTGCTTTTAACCCTGTCTTTGTGAAAAAAATTTGTTTTTATTTCTAAATTTCTTTCAAAAAGCAGGTAAGAAAGCTTCAGGTGTTAAAGTCGAATGTTGCAAGTTGAATTCTGACAGTCCATTTCCTTCTCAATCATAACAATATTGACTTTGCTTAAGTGGTCGTTTTTCATATGGGATCATTGACATGTATTTTATCAATGCAAGCACCATCCTTACCTGACCTGTACACATGTGCATTTTTCAGCTTAGTTACTGGACAATAGTCGTGACTGAAAGCCCTGGCTAATTGTCGTCCTCCCTGGCCAATTATGGGATTCCAACTGCTGCTTCAGCTGAGGTCAATATCCTTGACCCTGTGTTGACCTTGGATAGTGCCTTTACTGAGCTATTGGAGAGGACTCGGCCCTCTTTGGAGAAGTTTTGTTAGACCCTGGAGTGACTGCTTAACAATTGTGAACATGTGTCTTGGCGTTGCATTACAAACTGCTGAGGTACAGCATTGTGCTGTATCACTTCCCTATCAATCAAAGGGTTATATCAGGCTGAATGCAAGGTACTTTTCCAATGTTCATGGTGTGGGGGTGGGTTGGGGAAAAATACTGCCTGCCTTCAACAGCAGCATCGTGTCAGCCTCACCTGCATACCCTGAAGCAATCAAGATCCATTTTCCAACGTAATTCACTGAAGAATGTTTTCTGACTGCACTGTGACCTGCAAGCTCTTTAAGGTAATTACACAAAGTAAGAGCTCCATTATATTTTAATACCATTTGAATGGAAAAGAGAGAACCAAATCTGCTACTTTGTTAAGCGACATAATGAGAAGTATGGGGTTAGTTGCTGAAGTTTCAGGGCAGGCTGTCCATTAAACTGAAGCATGAGGTGAAGGATTAGCAGAACATATGAGAACCACAGGAAGTGATCCTGTTGTCTCTTTAACAAGGCTGATCGAAGGCCTTTAAGAATCAATAAAAGATTGCTAATAGTGGCTTGCTTTAATCATACCTTCTAACATTTTCCTTATGACAGACATTAAGCTAACCGGCTTGTCATTTTCTGCACAGGGCCTCCTTCACTTTTTGGAATAAAGGAGTTACATTCATTATCTTCCAATCTAATTGGACCATCCTTGGGTCAAGGGGGTTTTGGAAAATTAGAACCAGTGCATCAACTGTTTCACTGGAGCCACTCACCTTCTGAACTCAGTACTTCCACGATCCAAACATGGACAAAAGAGCTGAAATCCAGAGATGGGGTAAGAATGGCTGCCCTTGACACCAAGGCTAGAGACAAAAAAAACCTGCAGATGCTGGAATCCAGGGTAGACAAACAGGAGGCTGGAAGAACATCATGACCCAGGCAGCCTGAGGAGGTGGAGAAGTCAAAGTTTCAGGTGTAACCCTTCTTCAGGACTGGGGGTGTGGACAGTCAGGTTACACCTGAAATGTTGACTACTCCACTTCCTGATGTGGCCTGGCTGGTTGTGTTCTTCCAGCCTCCTGCTCGTCTACCTTGATGCTAAGGAAACATTCAACTGAGTGTGGCATTAAGGAACCCAAACAAAACTGGAGTTGAATGGGATGAAGGCAGGGTGAAACTCTCCATTGGCTGGAGTTTAGCTAGCAGAAAGGAAGATGGATGCAGTTAAGGGAGGTGAAGCATTTCGGCTCTGAGTCATCTTTCCAGGGGTTGCTTGGCCCATTTGTCCATATCTGCTTTGTCAATGACCTTCCCACTCTCATAACGTCAGAAATGGAGATGTTAGCTGATAATTCTGCATTTTTTTTGTACCATTCACAACATGTCCATGTTCATATGCTGTAAGAACCTGACAAATATCCAGGCTTAGACCAGTCAGTGGTGAATAACATTTGCATCACGCAAGTGTGAAGTAATGACCAATTCCAACAAAAGGAAATCTAATCATCGTCTTTCACAGTTCAAAGGGATTACCATCACTGAATACCCTCATATTAACATCCAGTGGGTTACTATTGAGCGGAAACTGTACTGGACTGGCAACACTAATACTGTAGCTACAAGAACAAGTGAGAGGTTAGGGACTCTCGCTAATGTTTGCCCACACCTAAAAACCATAAGGTTCTTTTCCTAAGATTCAACCTTGCAAAGTTAATTGAACATATAAGAAACTTGACCAAGCAGAAAGTTAAATATGATAATTAATTAGTTCCCAATAACATATTAACAATGGCAGAACAGGTGACCTATCACGACTGCAGCATGTGGCAGTTCTTGAATAACAGCTTGATCCAGAGTGAAGATCTCTGTAGAAAGTGTTCAAGAAGCTTCGACTTAGATTTGATATGCTGGGTTGGGGCTGGATGGGGGCTGGGATGGGATTGGTGGGGAATGTGAAATGGCTGAAGGAGGATCCAGTGCTCCCTGTTGGTGCCGATGACATCGGCAGGACAAAGGAGGAGGTTCTAGGAGGAGCTAGGCTGCAAATTAGGAAGGCTATAATCTCTGATTATTACCCAAGCCATGTGCAAATTGGCAGGGGGCAAATCAGCAGTGTGCATCATCCGCTAGACGCATTGCTGTAACTTAGCAAGGCTCCTGTGACTGCATCTTCCAAATTTATGACCATTATCAACTCGTCGGACAAGGACCCAGTGACATGGGAGCTTCTTCACCTGCAAATTTCCCTCTGAGCTGAGTGCCATTCCATCATAGAACCAAAATGCCACTTCTTCACTGTCGCTGGGTCAAAATTCTTGGAACTCCCTGACAGCACAATGGGTGTCACTACACTAGAAGCACTGCGGTGGTTTTAGGGAGCTACGCAACACTACTTTCTCACAGGCAATTAGGGATGGGCAATTAGCCTGAATGAATAAAAATAGAAGTCTCTGCTGTGTTTACTATATTACACCAGTCACCACACTTCAAAAGTATTTAATTATTTGTAATACACTTTGAAACGTCCTGAATGTGCTTTGAAAATGCTAATTTTTCTTTCTTTCTACAAAAAGCAACCCGGTTATTTTAAGAAAAGCAATTGGACTGTCTAAGAAGGGCTAAAAACAAACACATTGCAAATCACTGTGACTCTGTCGGTTGATTCTTCCTGTGCTGAGCAGCTCTCAGTGTGAGGTTACAAACTACCTTTTTAAAATCAAATTTGATGCGATCTCATCTCAGTTACAATCACAATTTTTGATCACCCTAATTATTATATAGAGAAACCTTTTCTAACCTCTGATAAAAAAAGAGATGTGTGTGAAGATAATTTTCTTGTGGTAAATAGACTTGATGTTATCACGTTCTCATTTGGTTGACTCAAAGACCTGTAGTACGCTGTCACTATAACAATGAACCTTATTAGATATCATATTCCTTGAATACCTTAACACAAGTAAGAAATACTTTAGAAATCATAGAATAATTTGTGAGCTTCGCAAGATTTCACAGGATGTACAGAAGAGGAGGTTATCAGCTGATCATCTGATAATGTCATGTTTGACTTTCCATGTCACTAATCTGATTTGGAGCATTAGGCGCTTTGTAATTTTTAGATTAGGCAACAGTTTGGAATCAGCTTGTATTTTGTAATGAAATAAAGATGAATAAAGGAATAGTAAATGTTAGGCATTTGAATAAAGAAAAGGTTGTTTCACACTCTCACTGACACTGTTATGTTAACTTATTTTAAGTTGTGACTTTACTGCATTGACAATGCAAATATTAAAAAAAACCCACAAGAGATGCAAAAGGTAGTTCCAAGAAAAGGAAGAGGTGACCACTCACTTCTGGTCTTGTTCACATTTGACTATGCTTGTGCATCAGAAATTGGGGCAAAAGGTCTCCCTTGCCAAAGCAAGTTTTTGTGTTTCCTAACCAATCTGTTCAGAGGCTTCATTACACACCTCTGAAGCAGGTGAGACTTGAGCAAGCAGGGGAGGAGCAGGAGGGCACGTGTTTTCCCACTTCATTTACACCCTTTTTACATGTCATTTTTTTTCTCTCTACTATTAACAACTCTCTGTCTTTTGCATTAGGCCTCCATATCACCTGCCTCCTGCCTTTGACCAAAGCATAGACAATAATCCATTTCCAACACCATTCGGTTGTGAAGAAAAGTCATACTGCATCCGAAACATTCACTCTATTTCTCTCCACAGATGCTACCATACCTACTGAATTTCTCCAGCATTCTCTGTTTGTTTCAAGTGTCTAGTATCTGTGGTATTTTGTTTTTATTTGAGCGGCTCATATAAGGGTGAAAAGGATCATTGGTTGAAATGATTAATTTTTGGAGAAAATGTACAGTACCTAAATTGAATTAATTATCTATTCATCCTTGACCAATCTGTAAGTTGGTGTTCCAGGTAGCGAGACTATGGGTCTGAGGGGGGCTCCTGGTTTGTGAATTTTGGGTAATCTGTAGAAGCATGGTGTGTTGGATCCGTCTGGTTTCACTTTTTGGAAGTCGATCTTATTTATTTCTCCAGATTTCTGAAGTTTTTTTGAGTACCTAAATAAAGTACATACATTGAATTAATTGTCTATTCATTATTAACTATGTCCAATGTCCTACTCTATTGAAGGCAATGGAAGGGAAAGTGAGGTGTGGTACATAATGAGTTGGCCACCCACTGGATCATAAGAAATTGATGCAAGGGTAGGCCATTCAGCTCATTGAAACTTTTCCACTGTTCAATAATATCCCCCCCAAAAAACTTTGACTTTCTTTGTCAATTGAAAGTTAGTTAAAATCAACCATGCATACATTCAGTGACCCAGTC
Organism: Chiloscyllium plagiosum; assembly: GCF_004010195.1. Taxonomy (NCBI): domain Eukaryota; kingdom Metazoa; phylum Chordata; class Chondrichthyes; order Orectolobiformes; family Hemiscylliidae; genus Chiloscyllium; species Chiloscyllium plagiosum. The sequence continues at coordinate 48,488,437 of NC_057732.1, read as the reverse complement.
TCCATTGCTTTACATGGAAGAGAATTCCAAAGGGAAAAGGGCTTCCATCCAAAAGCACTGGTAGAGTTGGATTTTACCCAACTCATTGCAATCAGATGAGTGATTTATTTCAGTTCGTTGACTTTGCTTGTTCTACCTGTCCATCTATTATCAGGAAATTGTTTACTTTTGGTTAAGGCTTATGATTTTTAAACTTCATCCTCTAGTTGTGTGCATTTACATTGCATGCATTGTTTTTACCTTGCATCATTTTACAGAAAAGCGCAGCAGGTCAGGCAGCATCCAGGGAACAGGAGAATCGACGTTTCGGGCATAAGCCCTTCTTCCTCATTCCTGAAGAAGGGCTTATGCCCGAAACGTCGATTCTCCTGTTCCCTGGATGCTGCCTGACCTGCTGCGCTTTTCCAGCAACACATTTCCAGCTCTGATCTCCAGCATCTGCAGACCTCACTTTCTCCTCATCATTTTACAGAACCCAAATGATGCTCCTAAATATAGATGATGTCCCCAAAGGAGCACAGAAGAGGCTCTTCTATCTCTTGCCTCTTCACTAATCAAGCAGTTGGCCCACAGCCTTGTGTCTATTGTTAAGTACTCAACCACATAATGTTTCAAGATTGTGGGGTTTCCTGACTCTATTACCTTCCCGGACAGTGCATTCCAGATTCCCACCACCCTCCAGGTGAAAACATTTTTTCTCAAGTCCCCTCTAAATCTCCTGCCTTTCACGTTAACATTATGGCCCCTTGACCCTTCAACTAAGGGGTACAACTGCTTCCGGTCCACCCTGTCCCTGCCCCTCGTAATCTTATACACCTCAATCAGGACTCCACTCAGCCTTCTCTCCTCTGAAGAATTTGTGCTGAGTTTATTAAGCTTCTCATCAGAGCTAAAGGTATGTGATGCTTATCAGATCAACTACAGGATGATCCCCTGTATCCGCGGGTCTGGTTACCGTGGTTCCAGTTACCCGTAGTTTACCGTGGCCTCAACATATAAAAGGGAACACTCCAGAAACAGGGACTAGGATGCTGTCGGGAAGGTACATTTCCCATATAAATGAATGTGTTCGTACCTATCTGCAGCTTCAGGCTTCTGCGGTCGGTCCTGGAACGTATCCCACAAGGGTATGGGGGGACCACTGCATATCATCTCCTATTGGTATGAAGCATTATTACTTAGCCAGCATCTTACCTGTTTCTCTTAAGTTCCTCAAACATATTCTTTTTTATTTTGCCCTTTTGGGGGAATAGCTCACACTCCCTCCTTATAGTTGTGCAGAAATCTGTCATGAGCGCTTAAAAAATAGCACTTGTGTCATGGGTCATGCATTAGCTTTTGTCATTTGAGCCCTTCTTTCAATTTTAATGCATCAGTCAGATGTTTGCAAATCCATCATATCTAGGCTTAAAGTATAAATAGCATAAGCCAAATAACAATAGTACTTTTCACTTACTGCATATCAGTGTGTGAGAGAGACTCCACACTTTTGTGAGCCTGACTGTGAGCCCCTAAGAGGCCCCTACGTAAATCATAGTCAAATCAGGCTTATATTCCATGGAACATCGTATGTCATTACAAACCTGCTGCAGGCCTGAACATGGATTAGCTGTCCACAACAAACAATGTGGCTTTCGTACTGATTATAGTCAACAGTATATTACATCACTTCACTAATGTAGTTTCCTGTAACTTGAAACAAATACTGGTGCCAGTAGGAAGAATGGATATAGATAGGAGAGTGGAAATCTGATGTCAAATTCAAAAGGAGGAATGCACCAAATATGGAACTATATTTAATTAGCCCGTGTGTTTCGCTGCATTTAGTGAATCTAATCATAATCTGTGGCTTTTGTTTTGGGGATATTGTGTCATAACTGTCATGAGGCTGCAATAATGCAGAAAATTTTCCATCATTGATCTCAAAAACATTAAAACTGGCCACTAACTACATTAACATGTTTGTGTTCCAATAAAAGTAATATCTGCAGTTGCCATTTTTAATAAACATAATTAGTAATGTTATGGTCCAGACATTAAAACATGAAGAGTATATATATTTTCTATTTCTCTGTGTTAATTCTGCAACTGGTTTGATCCACTTCTCTCTGGGTAAATTTTGAGCCAAATCTCGTGTGTAAGTTGTCAGTGTGAGTTGATAAATTGGTATGTAACAGCCCCAGCATCAACACATTATTGAAGCGTCATTAAACCAATATTTGCCATGGATTGTACATTGCAACTGATCTTGTGAATCCACATTGAAGATTTAGGGAGTCACAGGGTGACATTTAAAACCCAGCCCAGCTGTCAGGATACTGGCAGCAAACAATAGAACAGGAGATGGTTTCACTTCCTTACTGACTTTACCCTATTGATATCAATGGACAGCATTATTTTGATGGGTTGCAAAACCAGCGTTTGGTTTTCCCATCTGGTGAGTTTGCATACAATCACAGACTGTAGGCGGAATGTCGGAACTTAAGAACACAAGGCTATTCAGCCCCTCAAACTTGTCATTCTATAAAATAGTTGCTGATTTGCCTAAGGCCATAACTCGATTTTGTTTCAGCTCCTAACAGTCCTCAACTCCTCAATGCAACAAACTTTGTTTTAACTGGCACCTTGTGAACCGCATTCTTGATAAACATTTCTGGCAAAAGCTATAAACCTGAATTATAGGAAGTTTACTGTATTTTCGCAATTTCCATGATGTCTGAGGAGTCAGTTCAGGGCGTGAGTGAGAAGGCTGTCTCTCAGTAAGCTTTATTTAAGTCAATAAGTTTTATTTATAAAGTTGCATTATTGTTAAAGTAATTTATGCTGTTAATAAAGTAAAACAGTGATGTGTACACCCCTTGCATTACATTTTTATCACTTAACATGTGCTTTCATATTGATTGATATGGACCAATTGATCAACCAGAATATTTGATCACTTCCTTGTTCCATAGGTGCCAGCTAATAAAAGGTTTACTGTATTTCAAAAGTTGATCTATCCCCTTGTTAAATACTTTCAGTGATCTAGACTCAGGAACTCTCTGGAGTAGAGAATTCCAGACATTCAATACCCTCTAGGAGAAGAAATTGTTTCATATCTCCAATCTAAATGAATGTTCCCTTCTTGCGTAACTATGCTCCCTAGTTTGAGACTCCTCCAATACTGGAAACATCTTCTCAACATCTGTCCTGTCAAGACCCCTCTGAATCTTGCACATTTCAATAAAATCAGCCCTCATTCATCTAAACTCGAATGAATAAAATGCATATCCTGTTAGCTGTTCTTAAAAACTCAGCCATTTCATCCCAGATCAACTTCTTCATCCAAGAGGATGAACAGAGCCAAATGGTAGCCTACAAATCAGAAGACTTTTGGATAAAACTGAACAACCATTTATTAAAACTACACTTTGTCTGGTTGCTAGAGATAAGGGCGATATTCTCCCTGTGGGGACAATACTGATTGAGCCCTTCGTTTCAGTAGTCTAAGTTAATGATAAAGGACAGATGATCCAAGGAATTAAGGTATCTGAAGAGTGATCTTATGGAGTTAAATGGAAATGCTTCATCACAATACCACTTTAACACAAAAAAAGGAGGACAAGTGGACATTGACATCCAACTGCCGAAGGATAACCTTTCAGTTTGATATCTGGAAATACTCTTTAATGTGGATGACTCAGATTGGGATCTAGGACAGAGCAGTAGGGGCAAAAGCAGTTGAGGAAAACCGCTTAAACAAAACTCTTTAAGAAACAATTGGATGTAGTAATGGGCAAATTGATGGCTTGATATTTTTATATAACCTGATCAGAAATATTGTGACATAGCTCTGGAGTAGTTGGCACCTGAACCCAGGCCTTCTGGGTCAGAGGTAGGGACATTACCATTGTGCCACAAGGAGTGGTGGCTTGCTTGGAACGGTTAATTCAAGGCAGCTGAAAGGTTTTCCTCATCATCAACTTTTCCCTGATCATGAGGCTTGGGTTCAAGTCCCACCTGCTCCAGCGGTGTGCAATAACATCTCTGAACAGTTGGTTAAAAAATATCCTGATCTTGTGACAGGGATATAGAACATAGAACATAGAACAATACAGCACAGAACAGGCCCTTCAGCCCACGATGTTGTGCCGAACGTTTGTCCTAGCTTAAGCATCCATCCATGTACCTATCCAATTGCCGCTTAAAGGTCGCCAATGATTCTGACACTGCCACTCCCATTGGCAGCGCATTCCATGCCCCCAACACTCTCTGGGTAAAGAACCTACCCCTGACATCCCCCCTATACCTTCCACCCTTCACCTTAAATTTATGTCCCCTTGTAACACTCTGTTGTACCCGGGGAAAAAGTTTCTGACTGTCTACTCTATCTATTCCTCTGATCATCTTATAAACCTCTATCAAGTCACCCCTCATCCTTCGCCGTTCCAATGAGAAAAGGCCTAGCACTCTCAACCTATCCTCGTACGACCTATTCTCCATTCCAGGCAACATCCTGGTAAATCTTCTTTGCAAAGCAGAGAAATGACATCCAGTGAGAGTGAGTAGACTGTTGTTGGGATGAGGTGAAGGAGCCTCTTGGCAAAACCACATCGTCTCCAACCTCATCCGTGTTGGCAGATGTCGTTGGTGATGGTGGGGAGGGCTAATGGAGGGGGGGGTGAAGAGGAGGAACTCAAGCGGCTGCTGCCTGCACCTGTCTTCAAAGGGACCACTTTCAAGAAGAGGTGGTGAGCTTTGCACCCAAGAGAGCATCACGAGGAGAGATCAGGGGCTTGTCCACACTTCCACCCACTTCCCCCTTGGCTCAAAGCTGAAGGCACTTGCTGAGATGCAAGTCCCTCAGTGCTGCCAGACTTCAAAATTCCTTTGGAGCTGCTTCTTGGGAGCTTTTTCTGACAGTCAAGTTCCCACCTCAAATCATGCTCTCGTCTGTGCTCAGCAGAAACCAGTTTCCAAGACGGGACCAGTTATCCGCATCAAGTGCAAACACTTACCTGTTCTACCTCAGGAAGGTTGACTTCAACTGTGCCACGTAGTGTTGTGCTGGAAAAGCACAGCCAGTCAGGCAGCAGCCGAGGAGCAGGAGAGTCGATGTTTTGAGCATAAGCTCTTCACCGTGAATGTGATGAAAGGCTTATGCTTGAAACGTCGACTCTCCTGCTCCTCGGATGCTGCCTGACCACAGTACCACACCTTTCCAGCACCACACTTTTTGACTCTGATCTCCAGCATCTGCAGTCCTCAATTTTTCCTTCAACTTGTGCCACCCCTACAACTGCCCAGCTAAGATCAACATAGATGTTGTCTGGAATCTCAGTTCTGTATGATTTCAAGTCCAGTTGCACACATTGGAGTCTCCTCTGGGACAGAAAAGACCTGTTCAAAGAGGATAGGTCTTACCCGAGCTGGAAAGGGACCCATATCTTAGCAGGGAGCTTTGCTCGTTCCACCCAAAGAGACTTTATACAGATAGAGAGGAGAGTGGAGGAATTACAAGTCATGGCGTAAATAGAAAGGTTGGTGGGGAAGGTTCTGAATGTGAAGAGAGCACACCAATTAGAAAAGAAAGAAAAGAGAGAATCAGGGTACATTGTAACTCTGAAGAACGAAATTGCATTTATTTCAGTGCAAGGGGTCTTCCAGATAAGGCTGATAAACTCAGAGTGTGTTTAAGTACATGGGATTGGGATTTCAGAGCTTTTACAGAAACTTGGCTGAAACATGAACAGGACTGACAGCTCACTGTTCTGGGGTTTAGATTGTAGGGAGGATATTTTCCCAGGTTGGGGAGTTTAAAACCAGAGGACACAGTCTGAGGACAGGTTGTTAGGCCATTGAGGATTAAGATGAGGAAATATTTCTTCATGCAGAGGCTGGTCAGTCTGTGAAGTGTGTGACCACAAGAAGCTGTGGATTCCAAGTTGCTGATTATATTCAAGAAAGAGATGGATTTTTATGTTTAAGAGACAATGAATTGAATTGAATTTATTGTCACATGTACCGGGACACAGTGGAAAGCTTTGTCTTGTGAGCAATACAAGCAGATCACATAGTTATCACACAATGACTATGTGAAACGGAAGAACAGGCTGGAAGGACTGAATGGCCTATTTTTGCCCCAAGTTTCACCAATACAGAGCTCTGGACAGCCAATTCAGTCCTTCAGAAGTGCGGTCACATTGTAGTGTTGGGAAGTGTAGCAGTAAATTCAGGACGTCTCAAAATACTCCATAGCCAATTAATGAATTTTCAAATCTCACAACAATTGTCATATCAAAGGCTATAAATGTCAATTTGTTTCAAACTATGTACTGTATTTACCAGAATGGTTCTAAAGTGATTTGTTTTTATTCATTGAGTATAAGGATAGGCAGGTTATGCTGCAGCTTTACAGAACTTTCATTAGGCCACACTGGGAATATTGCGTACAGTTCTGGTCACCACATTCTCAGAAGAAGGGTGAATCTTTGGGGAGGGAACAGAAAAGGTTTACCAGGATGTTGCCTGATATGGGGGATTTTAGCTGTGAGGAAAGGTTGAATAGAGTTGATTTGTTTTCACTGGAATGCAGGAAGCCGATGGGCGACCTGGTCAAACTTTATAAGATTGTGAATGGCATGGATAGAGTGGAAAGTATGAGGCTTTTTCTCAAGGTCGAAGGGTCAATTGCTAGGGGACACGAGTTCAAGGTGTGCGAGGGCATAAGTTTAAAGCAGATGTGTGAGGTATGTTTTTCACACAAAGGTGGGTGAGTGCCTGGACCAGGCTGCCAGAGGAGATGGTGGAAACACACACTATAGCAGCATTCAAGAAGCATCTAGACCAGTACATGAATAGGTAGGGGATATAGGGAAATGGATCCCATGAGTGAAGACAGTTTTAGAATGGAAGGGCAAAATGTGTCAGTGCAGGCTTAGAAGGTCTCAGAGCCTGTTCCTGTGCTGTATTGTTCTTTGTTCTTAATTCACGCACAGAAAGATCCCACAACCAGCCGTGAAACAAATGAGAAGACAATTTGTTCTGATCTTGCGATATTTGATACTGGCTCATACAATGCAGATGATATCAAATGCTGTCTGTCTCTTTCCCCAAAAGGGCAGTGAAAGCAGAGCCTTGAAATACTTTTGAAGGCAGAAGGCACTCTACTCTTGATGAGTAACGGGAGTGAGGTTATCCAGGATAGGCAGTACCTTGAGCAACCAGATCAACCGTGACCTTTCTGAAGGGCCAATTGACTTGTTCCTGCTCCTGATCCAAGGGATGTTATGTAAACCATCTGGAGAGCAAACGGAACAGCAGTTAAATGTCTCTCTGCAAAGATGGCATTTCTATCCGAAACAGCAGCACCCTTTTAATGTTGCGTCCAACTGGTTTCTGGTGATCAGTCTCCAGAGGGGCATTTGGAACTACAGCTATCTGACACAGAGCCATGTGTTTCACCCACTGCTTGCACTTCACCATCGTGTGGCACTCAGACAGTATCACTTTTGAAGCACAAACAGGCAGAGTGGGATTCATTGTGAAGGAAGACTTGGGGATATTGCGAAGATTAACTTAGAGTTGTAGAATCATAGAGTTGTACAACACGGAAACAGACTCTTTGGTCCAACCCGTCCATGCTGACCAGATATCCTAAATGACTCTAGTCCCATTTGCCACCATTTTGCCCTTAACCCTCTCAACACTTCCTATCTAGTACCCATCCAGTTGTAATTGTACCAGCCCCCACCACTTCCTCTGGCAGCTCATTCCATACACGCACCACCCTCAGCCTCCAACGCTCCAGAGAAAATAGCTCCAGCCTATTCAGCTTCTCCCTGTAGTTCAAACCCTCCAACTTGGTTTGACAGATTGCACATTCCAGAGACCTGGGGGACAGTATGAGCCTGGCTCAGAAGTGCATGCCAACAGTCGGCATCCAGTCAAACAGCCAGTGTGCACTCCCTGCCCTGAAGCAGATGAGACGTCAACTGAATTCTGGCGTAACTATGTCCCTGTAGCTTCTATCTATCACCCTCTCAGCCTCTCGAATAATCCTCAGTTCATCCAACTCCAGCTCCAGTTCCCTGTGAGGAGCAGGAGCTGACTGCATTTCCTGCAGATGAAGTCAGCAGGAGCATCGGTGGTCACCCCTACCTCAAACATCCTGCAGGAGGAACATTCCACTGCCTGCGCTGCCATTACTCTACACTTAGTCTCCAAAACAAGAACACTGAGTAGCTTACCTGTGGACTTTAAAGTTAGGTTAGAGGAGGAGGATGGGAGGGCCTGGGGTCTAGAACACACCCACTCAAATATCAATCACTTACCTTCCCGACCAGCTCTGCGTTCCAACTTCACTTCCGCCCAGCTTGCGTCGCTCTCTGCTGTGAAAAGACCGTTGGCATCGAGGTAAGTTCTTAAATATCAATCACTTACCTTCCCGACCAGCTCTGCGCTCCAACTTCACTTCCGTCCAGCTCGCGCCGCTCTCTGCTGTGTCAATGGATATGGTGAAACAATATACACCAATACCTATTACTGAGTAGTAGGACTCTTGTGGTGCAGTGGTGGTGTCCTTAACTTTCTTAAGATGAGAAGGTTCATGTACAAGTCCCCAGAATTGTGTCACAATAGGTCTGAATTTATTGGTTAAAAATATCTACATATAATATGCCCTGATGTCAGGCTGTACTCCAAGCAATGATTTTACATCTTGCTTACATTAAATGTTAACATGAAATTTAACAAATCAGCATTTGTTACAGACAATTTAACTTCTGTTTCAAGTAAATGTAAATTCATAGAGAGATGTATAGCATGGACACAGACCCTTTGGTCCAACTCGTCCACACCGATCAGATATCTGAATTAATCTATGGAATTGTTGGTGAAAGGTTCAGTCAACAGCCCAACAAAGGAGGAGATTAGTACATCTTGAGTTAACTGCACATTTCCATCAGAAACAAGTGGCAAAAACATCAGATTGAAGCACATATTAGTTTAATATGTGCTTCAATGTACAGTTTATCACTGTATATGCAAGTTTTGAAGGTGAAGGGTCATGGAAAATTCTTTGAATAAATGTTTACTGATTCAAATAAAAAAAAGTTAAAAGAAGACTTTTCATAAATGCTGCCTATCACTTTATTTCCTTCTAATTTTCCCTCTCGGTCTCCAGTTTCACACAGCCTTTGAGTAAAAGGAAGATCTTTTTGAACAGATATACCTCTTCAGCCACAGAGTGGAGCATCTACATGTGCATTGCCACAGAAGGCTGTGGAGGCCAGGTCATTGAGTGCATTTAAGATGGAGAGGTTCTTGTTTGTCAATGGGATGAAGGGTTACAGGGAGAAAGCAGGAGAATCACGTTGAGAAACTTATTGTGTCACCATAGTCATATCTGATGATAGGGGCTGCTGTCTCATTTAAGCTGAGGGCCACCAGACCTCAGGTGAGGGAGGAGGTTGAGAAGGAGAGCCCTTCATGGTAACCTCAGGCCAGTGATGGGATTTGAACCCACATTGTTGGCATCATACTGCCCTGTACACTAACAATCCAGCCAACTGAGCTGAACCGCTTCCCTTGGGAAGCTTATCAGCAGACTTGATAGGCTGAATAGTCTAATGCCTGTTCCTATGTATTATGGTCTTATATCTAGCCCATTCTTCAATCTAGACACTCAGTTTTTCTATTTCACATGCTACCCTGATTTTCTTTCTCACTGCAGTTGATAGTAACAAAATTCAGGTAGAGTAGAGAAGTGGGAGTCAACCAGATTACGCTCATTTCTGGAGGGAACAGCTGAAATCAACCTGCGTATGTGCCCTGAGTATATCATTACCATATTCTGAGAAAAAGAACATGAAATGACATCACCACAGGAAATGACATCAGCACAGGAAATGGCATCACCAACCTAAGGAAACCGAAATATATAAATTGAAAGTGGACCACTAACACCAGTGCTTTGCCAGAGGCTCACTGATTATGTTACCTAACATGGCGATGAAACATCTGAAAGTGAACTTTGCAGCACAGCGAGCAAATCTACACCCAATAAAGAATTAAATTTACTTTCAATTTTCCATCTCTATATCCCCCACTGATTTCTCAGCTGAAATCAACCTGAGTATAATGATTAGCAAGTTGTCAAAGACTGACTGGACCCTGCGGAACTAAACTTGAACTTGAAGTAGCACCTCCAGATGATGAAAAGAACAATTAGAATTAACCCGACTAGGTTCTTATAGAGTACAATCATGGGAAAGAAAGCAATACCAGAGTCTAATATAATCTCCAAGCTAAAGTCCATCCATGAAAAGCAGCATTCAGGATCTGTGTAGCCCAAGAGTGATATGGTCAATTCTGAAGATCTTCAGTTAAGATCTGACGTTAACAGATATAACATAAATGATGGAATAAAACAAAGAAAGGTTGTTGCTTGAGATCTGGGCAGCATAGTGGCTTAGGGTAGTACGGTGGCTCAGTGGTTAGCACTGCTGCCTCACAGCATCAGGGACCTGGGTTTGATTCCAGCCTTGGGTGACTATCAGTCGGCACAGTACTTTGCAATTATCAAACTTTCACTTCGCAATGTGACAATAAAAGCCATTCTGTTCTATTGTGTGGAGTTTGCACACTCTCCCTTGTCTGCGTGCGTTTCCTCTGGGTGCTCCTGTTTCCTTCCACAGGCCAAGGGTATTCAGGTTATGATGGATTGGCCATGCTAAATTGCCCATAGTGTCCAGGGAAACACATATTATAGGGATAGGGATAGAGTAGGGGGTGGGTCTCGGTGGAATGCCCTTTGAAGGGTCGGGGTGTGGACTCGATGGGCTAAATGGCCTGTTTGCACCCTGTAGGAATTCTATGATCTGGAGCAAACAAAAATGAAAACTGCAGGAGAAACTCAGCAGGTCTGGCATGTTTGCATTCATGGAGAGATAAAGGATTACTGTTTTCAAAACCTTTACTCTGTTTTCTCTGCACTGATGCAGCCAGACCTGCTGAGCTTCTCCAGTAATTCCTGTTTTTGTTAGTAACACAGGTGGTAACTGCAGAGGCACCTTCCTGATTCATTCAGCTCAATAACTCTATAGGGAGCAAATTAACCCATTGATGAATCTCTCCCAAAATCATTTTATACAGAAACTACGGAAATGAGTTACATAAGTTACCTTTTGATTTTTTAATTGTCAATCTTGTAATGACTTGCAACCTGTAAGAGAAATCAGTGGGGTATATAGAGATGGAAAATTGAAAGTAAATTTAATTCTTTATTGGATGTAGATTTGCTCGCTGTGCTGCAAAGTTCACTTTCAGATGTTTCATCATCATGTTAGGTAACACAATCAGTGAGCCTCTGGCAAAGCACTGGTGTTAGTGGTCCACTTTCAATTTATATATTTCGGTTTCCTTAGGTTGGTGATGCCATTTCCTGTGGTGATGCCATTTCCTGTGGTGATGTCATTTCATGTTCTTTTTTTCAGAATATGGTAAATGGGGTCCATGTTGATGTGTTTATTGATAGAGTTCCAGTTGGGATTCCTTGCTTTTAGGAATTCTCATGCGTCTCTGTTTTAGTTCTTTACTTGCAGCAATCAAGACCATTGGACTATATTACAAAAGTGAGATTTACAATATGTCTGTCAGGTTTGGAGAGAGAGGAAAGCATAAATTAAGATTATTGTGCCTGATGTGCGTGGTGGCTCAGTGGTTAGCACTAGTGCCTCCTAGTGCTCGGGATTTGGGTTTGATTCCAGCCTTGGGTAACTGTCTGTATGGAGTTTGCACATTCTCATGTCTGCGTGGGTCCCCTCTGGGTTCTCTGGTTTCCTCCCATAGTCCAAAGATGTGTAGGTCAGGTGAATGGGCCATGCTAAATTGCCCTTAGTGTTCATGGATGTGTAGGTTAGGTGTATTAGTTAGGGGAAAGTTCAAAGTTTGGGAGAAGATTTGTAGCTCGGGTGCTCGTTGTTGTGGTTCTGTTCGCCGAGCTGGGAATTTGTGTTGCAGACGTTTCGTCCCCTGTCTAGGTGATATCCTCAGTGCTTGGGCGCCTCCTGTGAAGCGCTTCTGTGATGTTTCCTCTGGCATTTATAGTGATTTGCCCCAAGGACTAGCCATACTACCATACATCAAAAACATTTCTGAACTGACAGCCAGACTACTGCAACCACTAGGACTCATAACGGCACACAAACCAACAGCCACTCTCAGACAACAACTCACCAGGATGAAGGACCCGATACCCAGCATGAGCAAAACTAATGTAGTGTACAAAATCCCATGCAAGGACTGCACAAAACACTACATAGGACAAACAGGAAGACAACTAATGATCCGCATCCATGAACACCAACTAGCCACGAAACGACATGACCAGCTATCCTTAGTAGCCACACACTCAGATGACAAGCAACATGAGTTTAACTGGGACAACACCCGTATTATTGGACAAGCCAAACAGAGAACAGCCAGGGAATTCCTAGAGGCATGGCACTCATCCATTGATTCAATCAACAAACACATCAACCTGGACCCAATATACCGGCCACTGCAGCGGACAGCTGGAACTGACAACCGGAAGCAGCAGATACAAATCACTATAAATGCCGGAGGAAACATCACAGAAGCGCTTCACAGGAGGCTCCCAAGCACTGAGGATGTCACCTAGACAGGGGACGAAACGTCTGCAACACAAATTCTTAGCTTAGGGGAATGTATTTGGGTGGGATGCTGTTTGCAGGGTCGATGTGGCCTTGTTGGCCAAATGGCCTGTTCCCGCACTGTAGGGATTTAATACTATTCAAATTGAAGTTTATTTTTGTTACTCAAATGTTTGGATGCAATAGAAAGGAAGTCTAGGTAGTCAGTAAAACACAGTGCTCAATAAAAACACAAGGAATACAATAGTATTTTGAACCTTTCCCCTCATTTTTCCATGAAGTAATAATTGCCAAACATAATGGTTCCATTACTGAGCTAGTATTAAACAGGCTGATGCTAATGATCTGGTGATATGAATTTGAATCCCACCTTAACAACTGTGGAATTTAATTCAGTTAATTGAATAAAAACTAGAATTATGAAAAAACTATTGATAATGAAGATCATGAAACTATTAATTGATGAAAAATCCCATTTGTTGCATGATTGGCTTTCGCCAAAGAGAACCTGCCATGCTTAACATTGAAAAGTAAGTCAATATGGTTGACTCTCACCTGCCCTCTAAAATGGCCAAGAAAGCTATTCAGTGTCTCAAAAGAAAGTAGTTACAGGGCTTAAATGTTGGTCTTCTCGATAATGCCGACTTCCCTCAATTGAGTAAAAAGTTCTCACACAAGCTATCAGATCATATTTTGACTTCCAGCCACACTCACATATACCTTACTTACATTATCATGTCCTGACAAGGGCTGACATTCAGCTTGGCTTGATGCCTGACTAACCATGTTGGAGGAAGAAGACATCCAATTAGAAAATGGGCCTTTCTTCAGAAATAAAAGAGGAAACGATGAGAGGGCATGACTCCAACTTTAGCCTTGGTAAGTGTGGAATCCTATCACTACGAAGGTGATCACACCTGATTAGTTCACTCTGCATCTCTCTCCACAGCTGTTATTCAGCCTCCTGTGTATTTCCTATTTTTATTTCAGACTGGAACATCAATTGCATTTTACTTTGACTTGTAGCATGTGACCACTTATCTTTTGGCAATGATGCTTGGTGAAGGAAGGCATTTTTTTCATTTATTTGTGGGATGTGGGTGCATTTATCGCCCGTTCCTAGTTGCCCCTTTGTGAAGGTGGGAGTGAGCTGCCTTCTTGAACTGCTGTAGTGTACCTGCTGGGGGGTTGACCCACAATGCCCTGAGGGAGGAAATTCTAGGATTTTGACCCAGTGACAGTGAAGGAACGGTGATATATTTCCAAATCAGGATGGTGACAGGCTTGAAGGGAAACTTGAAGGTGGTGGTATTCCCATGTATCTGCTGCCCTTGTCCTTCTAGATGGAAGTGGTCATGGGTTTGGAAGGTGCTGTCTGAGGATCTTTGGTGAATTTCTGTAGCACATCTTGTAGACAGTACACACTGCTGCTACTGAGCATCGCTGATGGAGGGAGTGGATATTTGTGGATGTGGTGCCAATCAAGAGGGCTGCTTTGACATAGATGGTGTCAAGCTTCTTGACTGTTGTTGAAACTGCACACACCCAGATAGGTGGGGAGTATTCCATCACACTCCTGACTTGTGCCTTGTAGCTGGGGAATGTGGGTGGATTGAGAAGTATTTCTGCACATATCAAAGATTTTCAAGCTGGAGTTAGCAAGCTTTTGAATATCCACATGAATCCCAAAGAGTTCAGAGGTCATCAGATTATGTCCACCTGTTGTCAGTTCATTGGACACGTTAAAAACCGAAAGAACTGCAGGTGCTATAAATCAGCAACAAAACCAGAAATTACTGGAAAAGCTCAGTAGGTCAGGCAGCATCTGTGGAGACAAATCAGAGTTAATTTTTCGGATTGAGTGACTCTCCCCCAGAACTGACTTGCTGACTTATTTGTATGTTGCTTCTGCTCGTATGCACCACCAAAAGTGCATGGCAAACATCATTACTTTAGGAGCTGGCATTATTATTAAAGAACATTAAGACAGGAGATACCCAGGGGCATATAAATATTAATGCAAGATCTCTCACTAGGTATCAGTATTTCCAGATTGGCCCCAGGAATATGCCAACATTCACAGGGAATGCTGGGACTGTGTTGTTATTTGCAGAGTGATTGGAAAGTCAGTGTGGTGTGTGATGAGAAAGACACAAACAGATGAAACATAATAGTATTTCCTTCCTTAATCACTTTTCAATTGAGGCCCTTTTCACTCTCGCTGACTCCTATTATTTAGATAATTTTGTTATTATTCAATGAGAACTTGGCGTCGCAGAGATTACTTGCAGAAAAAACAATATGCGGCTGTTCTCACACCTCTTAAGCAATCAAACATGTTATACAACTTGTGGTTTTATTCCAAAGTCAAATTAGTTACCAGGGGATCTCAAAATATTATCCAGCGATTGCCAGACAAACCAATTCTTAGTGTCAACAGTTAAATCAATGATAACTCATGCTAGCGTTCCTTTGCTCACAAGCTGTCACAGAGTTTACCCTCTGCAGAGCGTGGGTGACTCTATTCCATCTGTCAACCCCAGCCTGGCCATTCAGGGGGATGTTTGTTTAATGGTGCGACACTGCACTGTAACACTTTCTTCCCACTAGTAACTTTACTGGGAGACATCTGCTGCTAGGTCATTTTACACAATGGCACCAGCCCTGCAGTAACAGTCCCTGAAGAGCAAAACAAAACAGAGTACGAATGAAAGCACAGCATTGAATCGTTGAAGCTTCTCTGAAAGTTTGTCTTATTTCATTGTAAGTTAATAAGGGAATTCAATTATCTACTCGTGCTTTTAGTGGTTTGACAAGGATGCTTTTGAACAAGATACAGATTAAAATCTCTTATGGATGGTTTATCTAATTTTTGCAGCCCCATGATCAAATCTCAGATCTACACAAAATGGCTTTTAACAGGTTCAAGCTTTGGCAAAATGATAAAATCCACATTAAAAATGAATCAAAAGCTCCCGACAAATATCCAATACAAACTTTTCCAATCCTATTAAAATGCAGGACTGGCTGTCATCTTGGATTACACTGCACTTTATTCCCTTAAGGCATTTAATTAAGAAGAAAATGTTCCTGTTTAAAGGTGGGGGGGTGGGGGGGGGGGGGGGGGGAGAGTTGTCGCTACAAATGGGAATACTCAGGCAGGCAGCGTTCTTGGAGTGACCAGAATTATACAGGATGCTTTGAAAAACTCAACTCAGAAGCAGCTATTGTGCCTTAACTGACTTTATTACTGTAAAATATTTTACAGCGTATACACATTATTTTCTACATCTTTGATATAAAGCCAAGATAGCCTGTTTTCCCTGTTGTCCTCTTGGGGTATTGGGGTACCTGAGAGAAGAAAAGTAAACAATTTTATTTCTCCATAATTCCCACCAACATCATGTGTATAAAGGAATGACAGCAGAGAAGGGTTTAGCAGCATAAATGGTTAAGGAACAATGTTACACATTTAAGAAAACAGCTCACAACAAAAATATATCCCAATGAGAAGGAAGGATTCTAGGAAGAGGATAAACCAATCATGTTTAACTAAGGAAATTTGAGAGAGCATCGAATTGAAAGAGAAAACATACAATTTGGTAATGACTACTGGTTAGCCAGAGGATTGGGAAAATTTTAAAAATGCAAAAAACAAAACTGAACTTTAATGCTAAACTTGCAAGTAAGATCAATATGGACAGCAAAAGTTTCTTTGAACTCATAAAAAGGAAAATAGATCTAAAGTGAACATAGGCCATTTACAGATTAAGACTGGGGAAATAATAATTCAGGTCAAAAGTGTGGCGCTGGAAAAGCACAGCAGGTATGGACAGGTAGAACAGGTCAAAAGGATGGTGCTGAGTTGAAGGGATGAATGTGGAATGAGGCAGGAGAGGGGAAATGAGGAAACTAGTGAAGTCAATCTTGACACCATGTGGTTGAAGGGTGCCAAGACAGAAGATGAGGTGTTCTTCCTCCAGCTGTTGGGTGGCTTGGATTCGGCAGTTTAGGATGCCCTTGGTGAGTGGGAGAGGGAGTTGAAGTGGTCAGCCACAGGGCAGTGGGGTTGTTTGGTGTATGTGTCCCAAAGAAAAGACAGAGAAGGTGAATATATACTTTGCATCAGTGTACAAGGCAGAAGATACAAATTCTGTTCGAAAAATGCCTAAATAATCAAGGGGAGAGGGTAGACAGGAAGAGGAAATAAAGACAATAATGATCACCAGAGAAAAAGTGCAAGGAAACTAAGGGTGCTAAAAGCTGATAGGTGCATTGGATCCAATGGGTTGCACCTAGGATATTAAAAGAGATCGTTATGCAGAGATAGTTGATAAACCCGGCAGCAACCTTTCAGGACTTGTTAGATTCTGGAAAAGTACCAGAGCACTGGAAAACTGCAAGTGTGATATCTTTATTCAACCAGGGAGAGAGGAAAAAAAAACAGACAGCTTGAGGCCAGAAACCTAAACATCTCTGTTAAATAGAGCTCTTGGAAATACATAACATGGTTTAATTCCTGATACTTTATTAGAAAGGGGGCACAGGGATCAGTGCTGGGACCATAATTATTTTCCATATATTTGGATGAGGGAGGTGATTGTACTATGGCCAAGTTTGCAGATGACACAAAAATAGGTGGGAAGGCAAGTGGTCAGTGTGACATAAAGATGGATATATAGACCTATATAGACAAGTAGGTAAGTTGAGCTGAATGGCAAAATTTAGGCAGACAGAAAAAGTTATGCACTTTGCCAAGAAGGATTGAGGAGCTGAATACTTTTTAAATAGAGAAAAACTGCAGAAAGCTACAGAAAAGAGCAATTCAGGAGTCCTCATGCTCAAATCACAAAATGCTAAGATTAAAAGTCAGCATGAAATAAGGAAGGCAAATGTAATGTTGGCCTTTAATTTCAAAAGGGTGGAGTATGAAAGTAGGGAAGTCCTGCTCAATCTAGACAAGGAACTCTTTGGACCACACCTAGAACATTATGAATAGATTTGGTTCCCTTATCGAAAGAAAAATATAATGGCATTGGAGGTAGTCCAGAGACTGTTCACTGGGTTGATCCATGGTATGGAGGGAGTGTCTTACAACATGTTGGTTAGACCACTGTTGGAATATTGCGTGCAATTCTGGCCTCCTTCCTATTTGAAGGATGGTTGTGAAACTTGAAAGGGTTCAGAAAAGATTTACAAGGATGTTGCCAGGGTTGGAAGATTTGAGCTATAGGGAGACGCTAAATAGGCTGGGACTGTTTTCCCTGGAGTGTTGGGTGACCTTACAGAGGTTTATAAAATCATGAGGGATATGGATAGGATAAATGGACAAAGTATTTTCCATCGGGTGGGGGAGGGGGCGGATCTTGAACTAGAGGGCATAGGTTTAGGGTGAGAGGGGAAAGATATAAAAGGGACCTAAGGGGCAACTTTTTCACGCAGAGCGTGGTACGTGTATGGAATGAGCTGCCAGAGGAAGTAGTGGAAGCTGGTACAATTGCATCACTTAATATGCATCTGGATGGGTATATGAAAAGGAAGGGTTTAAAGAGATATAGGCCAAGTGCTGGCAAGTGGGACTAGATTAGGTTGGGATATCTCGTTGGTGTGGACAAGTTGGATCAAAGGGTCTGTTTCTGTGCTGTATATCTCTATGACTCTATGACTATGACTCCATGAGAGGTTGAGTAAATTGGACCTGTATTCAGTTGAGTTTAGACTGATGAGATGCCTTAATTAAACATGAGATCTTTCAGGGGCTTGATAGGGTAAGTGTGGAGAAAAGAGTCCAAACGTGTGGCACTGGGAAAGCACAGCCAGTCAGGCAGCATCTGAGTATGTTTTGAGCATACGCTCAAAATGTCAACTCTCCGGCTCCTCGGATGCTGCCTGACTGGCTGTGCTTTCCCAACGCCACACTTTTGGATTCTGATCTTCAGCTATCTGCAGTCCTCCCGTTTTCCTAGATGTGGAGGGGTTGTTTCCACCTTCAGGAGAATGGAGGACCAGGGAGAGCAATCTCAGAAGAAGAGGGTCACCCACTTAAGGAGGAACATCTTCAGAAGGTAGTGAGCCGTGGAATTCTTTACCTGCAGAGGATGGCCGAGGCTGGGTCACTCATTGTGTTCAGAGCTGAGATAGACAGAATTTTGATCAGTATTGGAATCAAGGGTGATAAGGGAAAGGCAGGAAAGGGGAGGTGAAAAGGGCAGATGAGCCATGATCTCATTGAATGGGGGAGTAGCCTTGATGGCCTGAAGTGATGTTTCAGGGTCTTCACATGTTGTTCAGCTGTTGGAGGGGATTCTGAGAGACAGGGTTTACATGTGTTTGATTTGATTTGATTTGATTTGATTTATTTATTGTCACATGTATTTTGTTATGGTATACAGTGAAGAGTGTTGTATAGTGTCACCAATTTCCAGTGCCATCTTGAAACACTGAAAAATAAACCAATACTTAAAAGATAAGGGTAGAAAAATAAAGAAATAAAGAGAAAGTGTTCTGTTTTTCATTTGTCATGTTAAGTGCTCTTGTTAAATGCTCCACCATGGGCTGTGGGGTGAAGTCCCCTTCAGCACACTGCTGCTGGAAGTGACCACTCTTCAGCACCATCTTGCCTCCACTAATACCCTCGCCACTATCAGTCCTCACTGGACATTGCCAATGCAGGTGCCACCAATGCTACTGAATACTACACTGAGTGCATAAGTTTAAGGTGAGAGGGAAAGACTTAAAAGGGAGTTAAGGGGCAATTTTATCACGCAAAGTGTGTTGCGTGGATGGCATGAGCTGCCAGAGGATGTGGTGGAGGCTGGTACAATTACAATCTTTAAAAGGCCTTTGGATAGGTATATGAATTGGAAAGGTTTAGAGGGATATGGGCCAAATGCTGGCAAATGGGACAAGATTAGTTTAGGATATCTCGTCGGCAAGGACATATTGGACCAAAGGCTCTGTTTCCATGCTGGGCCCACTTGAGACCACACTGGGCCCACTCGAGACCACACTGGGCCCACTCGAGTCTGAACTGGGCCCACTCAAGTCTGCACTGGGCCCACTCGAGACCACACTAGGCCCACTCGGGTCCGCACTGGGCCCACTTGAGTATGCACTGGGCCCACCTGAGACTGCACTGGGGCCACACGAATCCGTACTGTGGCCCACTCGAGACCACACTGGACCCACTTGAGACCACACTGGACCCACTCGAGACCACACTGGGCCCACTCGAGATCGCACTGGGCCCACTCGAGTCTGCACTGGGCCCACTTGAGTCCGCACTGGGACCCAGTCGCATCTGCACTAGGGCCATTTAAGTACACATTGGGCCCATCTGAGTCTGCACTGGGGCCTATTTGAGTACGCACTGGGCTGACTCGAGACCGCACTGGGGCCACGCGAATCCGCACTGGGGCCTACTCGAGTCTGCAATGGACCCACTCGAGTCTTCACTGGGCCCACTCGGTTCCACGCTGGGGCTTACTTGGGACCGTGCTGTGGCTTACTTGGGTCTGCACTGGGACTCACTCAGGTCCACTCCGGGCCAACTCACCTCTTAAGCTGTCGCCATGAGTGAGCTGTTCAACAAGAGGTGAGCAAAATAAAAGAAAAAGAAAATCAAGAAGAGAGAGAAGCAAAAAAGGAAAGAAATGAAAAAAATGGACAGAGCAGTCGAGCCCCAGGCTCAGAAGCCTTACTCCACTGACAGAAGGAAAGATGGAAAGGCAGGACTGATTAGAAATAGTCACTATGACTTTGTGTGTGGCAAATTGTATCTCATTAACTTAATTGAGTTTTTTGAATAAGTGACCATAAAATATTGGAAGCAGCGTAAGAGGCATTGGCTACATGAACTTTAGGGAAGTCTTTGACAAAGTTCCACATGATAGACTGGTTAATAAGATTAGGTTACATGGATCCAAGGAATGTTAGCCAATTGGTTGCAAAACTGGCTTGTTGGTAGGAAACAGAGATGATGGTAGAGGTTTGTTGTTCAGACTTGAAGCTTGTGACCAGTGGTGTGCCACAAGGATCGGTGCTGGATTCACTGTTGTTTGTCCTTCTAAATCCTTCCCATCCATCTACCTATCCAAATGCTTTTTAAATGTTGTTATTGTACCTACACACAGTTGCTTGTGGGGCTGGTAAGTTTGAATGTTCTTACTGAGAGCCCAGTAAAATTTGCCAAAAACCAAAATGGAAAGGAAATGCAAATTAGTGTTTGCAGCTGCTACAGTTCACCTGCTACTGAAACCCTCATACCTTCATCACCTCGAGATTTGTTTATTCAAATGCATTCCTGACTGGCCTGCGCTTCCTGATGAAGGGCTAATGCCTGAAACATCGATTCTCCTGCTCCTCGGATGCTGCCTGACCTGCTGTGCTTTTCCAGCAACACACTCTCGCTGCTTTCTCCTGGCTTCACACATTTTACTCTCTGCAAATTCAAAGTCATCCCAGTCTCATAGAAGGGATTGTCCATGTCAGGAGGAATTTCTTCTCACAGAAGGTAGTGAATCTGTGGAATCCTTTATCACAGAGAGCTGTTGAAGTTGGGATATTAATTGTATTCAAGACTGATTTTGATTGATTTTTAATCAATAAGGCAATCAAGGGTTATATGGAAAAGGCAGGAATGCGGAGTTGAGGATAATCAGATCAACCCTGATTTCATTGAATGGCAGATTAGACTAGATGGACCGAATGGCCTATTTTGCTCCTATATCTGATGGTCTTATACTCTGTTGTCTGTGTCTAACACATAACAAGTACTGTTCTGTTTCTCTTGTGTTCATTGACCTGTATTGACATTTGCAAAGCAATGACTGGAGTTCAAAATTCTCATTCCCAGCATTATGGCGGCATGGTGGCTCAATGGTTAGCACTGCTGCTTCACAGCGCCAGGGACAGGGGTTCAATTCCAATCTTGAGCGACTGTCTGTGAGAAGTTTGCACATTCTCCCCGTGTCTGCATGGGTTTCCTCCAGTACTCCAGTTTCCTCCCACAATCCAAAGATATGCAGGTTAGGTGGATTGGCCATGCTAAATTACCCATAGTGTTCAAGGATGTGTATGTTAGGTGCATTAGTTAGGGGTAAATGTAGAGTAATGGGTTTGGGTGGGATACTCTTCAGAGGGTTGGTGTGGACGTGTTGGGCCAATGGCCCGGTTTCCACACTGTAAAGATTCACCTTTGCTTTCATATCCTTCCACAGCCTAGCTGCTCCTTAACAATATCTCCTCAAGTCCCACTACCCTCCAAGTCTGGGCTGACTGGACCTCCCAGTTACTGCCCATTTCGATTCCCCAATCATTCCCTTTCTGACATGACCATCCTTGGCCTCCTCCATTGCCAAAACAAACCACAACTTCTATTGGAGGAACAACAGTTTATCTTCCGCCTGGGCACCCTACGGCCTGAAGAGCTCAACATTGAGTTCTCCAATTTCAAATAACTTCCCTCCCTATTGCCAACCCCATCCCCAGCACCTACTCCTCCCTGCCACCAAATGGATTCATTCTCCCATTGACCAACCAGGTCGAACCCTCCACCTGTCTTCACCAATCCCCACTTCACCACCTGGCCCCCACCTCCCCTTTTATCTGCAGCTCCCCCTCACATTCACCCCCAGTCTTGAAGAAGGGTTACACCTGAAATGTCGACTTCTCCACCTCCTGATGCTGCCTGGCTTGCTGTGTTCCCCCAGCCTCCTGCATGTCGACTTTGGATTCCAGCATCTGCAGTTTTTTTTGTCTCTAACTGGACTCCAGTGAAAATGGAGATAGCTGAGGCCTTTCATGGCAGGCAGGCTGAAAGTGTAAGCTCAATTTTATCTCATAAATAGAAATGTGGTTGTATTCACACTACCCAGTAGTAGCAGTGAGATGTGGTTTTATTTCCTACATTGACTCAGTTTATACTGAAATTTCAGCCTCAATAAAACAGACAAAAAAGTTGACACGCATTGTTTTATCATTACACCTAAGGAAACCTCAGCCTTAGAGGCTCACACCACATTAGACCTGCCAGATCCCAATCAACACCATCTCCATGAAACCTAAACATACAATTCGTGTTTTCAAAGCCTGTGTCTTATCCATGTGCTCGATGGTTACATTGCAGACAAACACAGCTGGATACAATATGAATGGACTGGACATTGATGTTTTGTCCAACAATTTTTCTCATTCTGTAGCTTCTTGAATAGACAAATGTGATTTTTAGTTCAGAAAACCTGAACAAGTGGATATTTATCAGCCCTGTAATCCAGTCTTTCTGATTCATTGCACACTTCCGGAGATTTTGACACTGGGACAGAGATCCATGTGGGTCCATGGAGATGACATTCTCAATTTCACAAAGCCTGCTTCATTACCTGAAATGTTAGAGGCGACAGGAAGGCATGTAGTGCAAGATGATGTAGAACTCTATGATTTCCTTGCAATTGCTTTTGAGGGTCTTAGTGACATGATGAGAGCTGACGATTGGAATTTAAGAAGGCAGTCAGGTAAACATTAAAGGACACAGTAAGGGCGGCAGATGCTGGAAGCAAGAGTCAATTGGTGTGAAGCTGGAAAAGCACAGCAGGTCAGCCAGCATCCGAGGAGCAGGAGAGTCAATGTGTCAGGCTGAAAAGGGTCCTGATGAAGGGTTTTGGGCTGAAACATTGACTCCCCTGCTTCTCGGATGCTATCTGACCTGCTGTGCTTTTCTAGCTTCACATCTATAGACATTCAAGGAGCCTTGGCTTATCATTCCCCTTCAGACTCATGTGATTCGTTCCACTCAATGGTAGAGAATAGCAAAGCCAAATAGAGTTAGATATGGTTAAACCAGGTGGATGTTGAGACTTGCTACTCAGGATGTACTCAGGAGCTGTGACCCTTTATTTCAGTGAGCAAGGTAGGAACTGGGCAGTGAACATACTCTGGGCCAATGAGGTGAGGGAATACAACATTATAAGCTTAAAAGCTTTTCTGAAATGTACTCTTTCATGGGATGTGTATGTCACTGGTTGGGTACAGCATTTATTGCCCATGAGATAGTGCTGATCAGTTCCCAGCAGTCCATCTGCTGTAGGTACACCCACAGTGCGATGAAGGAGGTGTTGTAAAGGTTTATATTGAAAAGTTCCTTGAGCACCATGTCTGTGATGACATCATAAGAACTTATGGGTAGAACAATTTTGGTTTTCGATGGAGTGACACCCTACATCCAGATCCATCATTCCATATACAACCCACTCTCTGCGTGAAAACGTTGCCCCTCAGTTCCCTTTTAAATCTTTCTCCACTCACCTTAAAAATATACACTCTAGTTTTGAACTACCCTACCTTTGGGAAAAGCCCTTTGCAGTTCACCCTATCTATGCCCCTCATGATTTTATGAACCTCTGTAAGGTCATCCCTCAACATCCTACGCTCCAGTGCAAAACGTCTTAGCTTATCCAGCCTCTCCTAATAATCAAACCCTCCAGTCCTGGCAACCTTCTTGTAAGTCTTTACTGAGTCCAGTTTGTTGTTGTGTGGCTGGAATCAGGTAAAGTAAACGAGGTAAAGATGGTAGATTTCCTTTCCTAAGAGAGTTTAGTGAACCAAGTGGATTCTTACAGCAAGAAATGATAGATCCATAAGCACCATGACTGCGATTGACCTTCAACTCCAAATTTTATTCATTGAATTTAAATTTCACCTCAGTGGGATTTGAACCCGGGTCTCCAGAGCCTGGCGCTCAGATGTCTTCCCTGATGATGCTAATGCTGCATCACTGTATCGCCCAATGCCTCCTCTCAATTAACAGCCCAGGGGAAAACAGATGATCTCATTATTATTACTTTGCTAATTGTGGAAATTTGATGAGTGTGAATTAGCTGCTGTGTTTCCCACAACACAACAGCGAGTACAGTTCAAAGTCACTTCAATGGCTGTAACCACAAGGGATGTTGGGGAGGGGGTTTTCATCGGGGGCCAAAGATAAAGACCCTCCTCTTGGAGCCACCTGGAATGCTGTCAGGCTTACTGGGGGCTCTCTGTGCACTGCAGGGAGAAAGCGAGGACTGCAGATGCTGGAGATCAGAGTCAAGAGTGTGTGGTGCTGGAAAAAACCTCATTCCTGATGAAGGGCACCTGCTCGAAACGTCGATTCTCCTGCTCCTCGGATGCTGCATGACCTGCTGCGCTTTTCCAGCACCACACACTCACGACTTTGTGTGCAGCAGGACAGTTCCCACGCTACATGGGAAGTGCTACTTCTGTGGCTATTAATTGATGTTTCAAGTGGTTCACGTGGGCTCCAAGGGGTGGGTCCAATGAGGTTTGCTGGGGGTGTGGAAACTCCACTGATCAGTCATCTTCCCATTGCTGGCAAATTGTTGTGGCAGTGGGAAAGACCAATGTCACTCCTGTGCATGTTTGGCAGTCTTCACACCTCCAAACCAACTGCCACGGTTCTGAACTCGGAGTCTTCTTGCCAATATTTTGTTTTTCTCCTAAAGAAAACAATAATCTGATTGGCCCCCTACCCCTTCCTCCCTTATCAATGTGCTTTCTCAATGCAGTACTAAATTAAAAGTGCTGAAATATGCGGCCTTTACCATCATCTATTATAATTTACTGTCTCAGTTTTTGGCTTTTCCCTAAATGTGCCAAATACTCTTCTGCTTCGGTGCTAACCAGGATATGACAGGCAGCACACCTATAATGAAATAGGTAGCTCCACAGTAATTACACCAATTTGCAATCTGATATCTCAGGAGCTATTTAGTACATTTCCAAAGATTATTATCAAAAACTGCCTGGAGGTTTCTGCTGCAAAGGTTTGCTATGGAGTAACATTCACCTCATTTGGTGCAAACATTTTTCTTTCTGTCATCAAGGATATAACACTAACAGCATCCCGTATTTATTTAGTGCCTTTACTGTTATGAAACCTGCCAAGCTACCCCACAGAGGAATTATAAAACAAAGCATGGCATTGAGCCATGCATGGAGACTTTAGGGCAGACACATCAAATTTGATCAAATAAGTGTGTCAAGGATTGTCTTGGAAAAGGAAGGTTTAAGATGGAGGAGATACAGGGAAGCGTTGGAGACAATTTCAGATGGAAGAGCGCAGTAAGCTGAGGCCTTGGCCATTGGGAAAGCTCAAGAGGACAGAATTGGACAAGCTCAGAGATTACAGAGAGTTGTGGGGCTGCAGGTCATTAGCAAGACAAGGGAGCATGAGGCAGCTGAGGAATCTATTTAAAATCCAATGGATTTCAGTTACTTCGACAGTCTCCAAATGAGGTGGTGAGGAGGGCGGAGGATGAAGGAAGCAAAGAAATGTCAGCGTGTTTGCAAATTCAGACGCCATTGTGTTTGCAATCACCTAAGCTGTCTGTCATCTTTGTGGCATGGTCAGCCAATTTTGTTCCTCCAGCACATCTGGGACTATGGCAGGAGTGATTTGGGGACCTGTTCCAATGTGGCCTCCCCCACTGCCACCCTTATCTACCCAGCCCACCTGCCTCCAACCCATCATGGCATTGAGTAAACTCAGCCCCTTAGTTGTTCTGCGTATTGGATATGTTTCTACAAGTTTTCTTAGGCATTGCGAGCAAGATCAGGAAACTGCCTTACTTCCTCCTCACCCCCAGTTCAGGAATGTTGACTCTAACCTAACGTCGCACTTAAGTAAAGCTCCGACTAGACTTTTGGCTGGTACTGTCATAGGTCCAGATTCTACCTGCTCCTTAAGTCATCATTTCTTGGAATGAAAATCAACAATAGATTTCATATCTTTCAGCTGACCACAGTGTTGAATCTGCAATATCTGACAGTATCACCTTTTAAATCGATTTGTACAACAGATTTGCCTTTTGTGTGGTGAAATTGTGTTTGCTGTTACTTTTATATGTTCACAATGCAAAAGGCAAGAGGTACTGTGTTTCTTTAAGAAAACATCTAAGATATAGAACCACCCATTGGAATCAAGTCACCTTAGAACAGACATGACAGCAGAAATGAGCAAAACATTGCAGCCATGTTTTTTTCCTTCATCCTTGGCTAAACCAATATCACGTCACCGTTAATTTCCTGAAGGAGTTGGCAATGTTCATCCATCTTCTGCAGTTTCTGTGTTCTTGTAATACCAATAAGGAGACAGTGTAAAGGTGACAAAGAAAGAATGACAATTAATTTTAAAGTTGGGCTGATAGAAGCTTTGCAGGAAAACAATGGTGCTTCCAACTTTCAGGTGTTGGAGTCACTAGTTTGGATCATACTTCTGAAGAAGCCTTAGAAATCTTCCTCCTATCGGCAGCACCAATAATGGGAGGGGTGAAATTTCTCTAGAGAACAATAGGCATGCTCTCTCATTGAAGATAACCCTAATGGCAGTCAGTTTAAACCAAGTATCCCACCTCAGATGAAGTTTAGAAAGGCAAAGCCTTCAATAACAGATGAATTGAGCTCACACTGTAGTTGGGATGTCATGTTGAGGTTGTACATGACATTGGTGAGGCATTTTCTGTTGTATTGTATCTAGTTCTGGTCGAACTGTTATAGGAAGGATATTATTAAACTGGAGAGAGTTCAGTAAAGATTTACCAGGATGTTTATCGGAATGGAGGGTTTAAGATATAAACATAGACTTAAAAAGTTGGGTTTTTTTCAATAGAGCGTAGGAGGTTGAGGGGTTTATAAAATCATGAAGGACATAGATCATGTGAATGACGAGACCCTTTTCCCAAGGTTGGGTCATTCAAAACA
Source organism: Chiloscyllium plagiosum (assembly GCF_004010195.1). Taxonomy (NCBI): domain Eukaryota; kingdom Metazoa; phylum Chordata; class Chondrichthyes; order Orectolobiformes; family Hemiscylliidae; genus Chiloscyllium; species Chiloscyllium plagiosum. Next base: position 48,461,030 of record NC_057732.1, on the reverse strand, counting down.
AGGGGGCACATTTTAGGTGAGAGGCGAAAGATTTACAAAAGATATCAGAGGCAGCTTTTTTACATATGGAGTGGTTCATGTATAGAAAGAACTGCCAGAGGAAGTGATGGATGCAGGTACAGTTACAACATTTAGAAGACATTTGGTTAAATACATGAATGTGAGAGGTTTGGAGGGATATGGTCCAAGTGCAGGCAGGTAGCTTAGTTTGGTTGCTGTGAACTGGCTCAACTGCAGGAGAAAGTGAGGACTGCAGATGCTGAGATCAGACTTGAGAGTGTGGTGCTGGAAAAGCACAGCACGTCTGGCAGCATCCAAGGAGCAGGAGAATCTTTTAAGGGGCAGGAGCAGGCCGAGACAATGGGTCGGCTGTGGCACTCAGACTTGTGAATATTGGGTAGCGAGATTCTCCTGCTCCTTGGATGCTGCCTGACCTGCTGTGCTTTTCCAGCACCACACTCTCGACTCTGGTTTGACTGAAGGGTGTATTACTCTATGACTCTATGATTACTGGCACTATTGTGCATTGTGGGTCAGCCATCCAGCCAACTGAGCTAAGTGAACCCCTTAGATCCAAGCTGCAGGATGAGTAGTAAATCAAGCTAATGGCTTTCTTCTGGTTAGTGTTGACCTTCTTGGGTTTTTGCTGCTGTTGGACCCAATCAAGCAAATGGAGAGCATTCTATTGTACACCCCCAAGAAGTACAGTTCTGTTATCAATGCAATTATTTGATAGGATATTAAGTTCTCTTCTGATTGAAGTAGTTTTTGACACTGTTCCAAGATTTTCATTGAGTGCCAGCATTGTAACTGAGCACTTTTGGAATGTTGCCGGTCCCGTAATACAAGCAGCTTTGCACATTCTTACACTTTCTACTGTTTAGTGGTAAATACATTTTGTCATGAGAAAAATACAGTCAACTCAGTCAGGCTTGGCATTCCCACAGGTTTGGTCCGGTTCTAAGCAAGTAACCTGTTGATACCTAGGGCAGTCCAAACTTGAAAAGCAAATATTTAATCTGGATTTCACGTGGGCTTTTCTTAGTAAATTGTTGGTTCAGTGCCAGATTAACATTTCCCAGAATTCACTTAACAAATAGTCATCTCATTAGAAATTCTCAGAAAACATGTTAAATTCTCATAAATGTTGTAAGATATCAGACCCCTGTCACTCATGGAGAAGCATACTTAATAATGTTAAATAAAATTTATACAGATATGTCTGCAAAAATGCTGTATTTACCTTAGATTCATAAGAAGTAGGATCAGGAAGAGGCCATTTGGCCCTTGAAGCCTACTCCGCCATTTAGTGTGATCATGGCTGCATCCAATTCAGTATCCTGTTCCCGTATTTCCTCCATACCCTGTGATTGCTGTAACCCTAAGAACTATATTTAATTCCTTCTTGAAAACATTCACTCTTTTGGCTTCCACGGCTTTCTGTGGCAGAGAATTTCACAGGCTCACCACTCTCCGGGTGAAGACATATAGAACATAGAACGGAGAACATTATAGCGCAGTACAGGTCCTTCGGCCTTCGATATTGCGCCGACCTGTGAAACCAATCTGACGCCCATCTATCCTACACTATTCCATTTTTATCCAAATGTCTATCAAATGACCATAGAACATAGAACACAGAACAATACAGCACAGAACAGGCCCTTCGGCCCACGATGTTGTGCCGAACATTTGTCCTATATTAATCACCCATCCATGTACCTATCCAATTGCCGCTTAAAGGTCACCAAAGATTCTGACTCTACCACTCCCACAGGCAGCGCATTCCATGCCCCCACCACTCTCTGGGTAAAGAACCCACCCCTGACAGCTCCCCTATACCTTCCACTCTTCACCTTAAATTTATGTCCCCTTGTAACACTCTGTTGTACCCGGGGAAAAAGTTTCTGATTGTCTACTCTGTCTATTCCTCTGATCATCTTATAAACCTCTATCAAGTCACCCCTCATCCTTCGCCGTTCCAATGAGAAAAGGCTAGCACTCTCAACCTATCCTCGTACGACCTATTCTCCATTCCAGGCAACCTCCTGGTAAATCTTCTCTGCACCCTCTCCAAAGCTTCCACATCTTTCCTAAAGTGAGGCGACCAGAATTGCACACAGTACTCCAAATGTGGCCTAACCAAAGTCCTGTACAGTTGCAACATCACTTCACGACTCTTGAATTCAATCCCTCTGCTAATGAACGCTAATACACCATAGGCCTTCTTACAAGCTCTATCCACCTGACTGACCATTTAAATGCCCTTAAAATTGGTGAGTCTACTATTGTTGAAGGCAGCGTGTTCCACACCCAACTACTCTCTGAGAAAAGAGATATCTCCTCATCTCAGTCCTAAATAGCCCACCCTGTTTCCCTCATCTGGGACCCCCAGTCTAGAACTGGGAAACTGGGGCACATCCTTCCGACATTTACCCTGTCTGGTCCTGTTAGAATTTTATAAGTTTCTAAGAGGCACATAATTTCCCTTAACTCCAGCAAAAATAGTCCTAACCAATCCAGTCTCTCTCCAAGCTCAGAAGGGCATTCTTCATGCAAGCAATTAATCACTGCCTGTCTTTAGTGAGAAAGTCCCATTTGCCATCACAAATTTAAATATACCAGAGAAGCTGGTGCTTTAGACATCTCTTTCGACACTTTCCTAACATGTTCCATTCATATTAACCAGATAAGATGGGAATTTGGCTCCAGGTTTGAGAGTTGAGGTGTCCAAAGTTAGGTGCACTGAAGCAGACAAGGAGTTGGAATGCTGAAGCCTTCCACTTTCCATAACGTATGAGAAAATATTTGCCCTTTTTCCCCTATGATTGGCAACTAATTGTGTGGAATTGTTATAATTGCTTTACCCATCTGGGGCAGGGGGAGCAGTGGATGTTGGTTTGTGTGGGGGTGGTTTACATTCAAGCTGCAAAATATGATGACATCCCCATTAATTAAGGATAATTGATGGTGTCTTTATTAAACTCAGGTGTTGGCATGTTTTCAGAATCCAACTAGATGCTTACGTAATGTGCCTTTCATGTAGTGAAATATCCCACAGCACTTCACATGAGCGTGGCCACGCAAATAAAGCATCAGGCACTGAAGCAAGGAATGCATCAATTAGGACAAAGTTAAAAATCACACAACATCAGGTTATAGTCCAACAGGTTTATTTGGAAGCACTAGCTATTGGAGTGCTGCTCCTTCACCACTTGATGAAGGAGCAGCGCTTTGAAAGCTAGTGCTTCCAAATAAACCAGTTGGACCATTACCTGGTGTTGTGTGATTTTTAACTTTGTACACCCCAGTTCAACACCGGCTCTTTCACATCAATTAGGACAGGTGACTGGAAGCACTACCATTAGGGGTAAGCTTTAAGAGGTGTCTCAAAGGAGGGGAGAGAGATAGAGAGACAAAAAGATTGAGTGGGGGAATTGTCGAACCTTGAACGTCCAACACTAATGGTGGGGAAACATAAGAAACTGGAAATGAGATAACATAGAGTTCTCAAAGTGGGAAATCAGGTGTTAAAAAAGAAATAGATCGATGACGCCTCAAGCATAAACATATGAAAACAGAGAATGCTGTACTGGGATTGAATATAGGCCAAAGAACACAGCAGCAATTCTGGATGGGACTTTGTGCAATTAGGATACCACCGCTTTCTTTATATTAAGGACACACGAGCTGAAAATGTGTTGCTGAAAAAGCGCAACAGGTCAGGCAGCATCCAAGGAGCAGGAGAATCGATGTTTCGGGCATGACCCCTTCTTCAGGAATGAGGAGAGTGTGCCAAGCAGGCTAAGATAAACGGTAGGGAGGAGGGACTTGGGGGAGGGGCGTTGGAAATGCGATAGGTGGAAGGAGGTTAAGGTGAGGGTGATAGGCCGGAGTGGGGGTGGGGGCGGAGAGGTCAGGAAGAAGATTGCAGGTTAGGAAGCGTTCCACAAGTAGGTGGCCTGTCTCCCCAATATAGAGGAGGCCACATCGGGTGCAGCGGATGCAGTAAATGATGTGTGTGGAGGTGCAGGTGAATTTGTGGCAGATATGGAAGGATCCCTTGGGGCCTTGGAGGGAAGTAAGGAGGGAGGTGTGGGCGCAAGTTTTGCATTTCTTGCGGTTGCAGGGGAAGGTGCCGGGAGTGGAGGTTGGGTTGGTGGGGGGTGTGGACCTGACAAGGGAGTCACGGAGGGAGGACTCTTTTCGGAACATTGATAGGGGAGGGGAGGGAAATATATCCCTGGTGGTGGGGTCCGTTTGGAGGTGGCGGAAATGACGACGGATGATATGATGTATATGGAGGTTGGTGGGGTGGTAGGTGAGGACCATTAAGGACACACGAGACCATCATGCCATTTGCTTTTCAATACATCTTGGGTTGGGGGGCAGTGCTCGTGCCATTATTTCTCCTTTCTCTGCAGATGACCAGCCATCAAACTAAAGATTTTAAGGAGCTCATGCAAGGAAGTTGTAGATGCTGATGACTCCCAGTGCCTGGAATTGACCCATTGTCTCATTGACTTTGTTTTTTAGTTGATTAGAGAAGCATGAATATCTTGAAGTAAGAATATTTTAGTTAAAATCCATCAAGGAATTACAGAAGTTTGATTAACGTCACAGCATTAGTTCAGTTCTAGACTTTCTGACATTGCAGGCAAGACACAATTAAGCATCTAGATTGAATACACATTTTCCGAATACAATTACGCTGTTCAGCTTCTATAAACCATGCAGTGTTAATAGTAAAATCCTTCACTCTCCTTTTTTCCAACATCCATGCAAACTCAAGGCTGTGGACAAGTTAAATTTTAGGGTTTCTAGTTTCACATGTTGGCTTCATTACAGATAGGCAAAACAAGGAAGAAATTTGGAGCTTAGTAAAATTCTCCAGTACAGAATATTTCACAAATCTTTCAACTCTGGCTCATTGTACAAGACACAGGATAACCGATCCTTCATCAAAAGCCAATCCTTTATCTGTATGGAGTCTTAGATATGGTATTCCTTCTGTTAAGCTCTGTGCCTTACTCTTCCCTCCTTTCAATACACTCCTTAAAACGTCCTTCTATGTCCAAAATTTTGGTAATCTTTTGAAGAGATGTGCTATCAAATCTTGTTTGGTAATTGCTCCTTGTGCAATATTTTGGGAAGTTTTACTAGCAAACATAGGAGGTATGGTTAGTAAGTTTGCAAATGACACCAAAATAGGTGGTAGAGTGAACAGTGAAGATGATTGTTTCGGAGTATAATGGGACTTTGTCTGGATGTATCACTACCTGGTATGGTAACTGTACCATTCAAGATCGGAGACGGTTACAGAGAGTGGTGAACTTGGCCCGGACAATCACAAAGGTCAACCTCCCATCTGTAGAATCCATCTACCAGGCCCGCTGTCAAGGAAAGGTCGTCAACATTCTCAAAGATCCAACCCATCCTGGCAATGTTTTTCTACAACCTCTACCATCCGGAAGAAGGTAGAGAAGCCTGAAAACACACACCAGCCGGTTTTGAAAGTTTCTACCCTATTGTTGTTAGAATACTGAGTGGATTCACAAAGTCTGAACATTCGCTTGTACCTGTGTTTTTGTTTTTGCCACTGTTTACCTATTATTTACTTATCTGTGCTAATTAACTACCTGATTGGCCTGTATTGCTCACAAGACAAAGCTTTTCACTGTGCCTCGGTACACGTGACAATAAATTCAATTCAATTCAATTCAATTCACCTTGATCAGATTGGCCTATGGGCCGAGGGGTAGCAAATGGAGTTTAATTTAGAAAAGTGTAAGATGCTGCATGGTGGTAATGAAAACCAGGACCGGACTTGTACAGTTAATAGTAGGCCCCTGGGGAATGTTGCTGAACAAAGAGACCGAGGGGTGCAGGTGTATAGTTCCTTGAAAATTGGAGTCACAGGACGCGTTTGGTATGCTTGCCTTTATTGGTCATTACACAGGCAGCACAGCGGCTCAGTGGGTAGCATTGCTGCCTCACAGCACCAGGGACCTGGGGTTCAATTTCAGCCTTAGGCAACTGTCTGTGTGGAGTTTGCACATTCTCCCTGTGTCTGTGTGAGTTTCCTTCAGTGCTCCGATTTCCTCCCACAGTCCAAACATGTGTAGGTTAGGTGGATTAGCCAGTGGAAATGCAGGGTACAGGAATGATGGGAGGTTGGAAAGAGGTGGGGGTACATCAGGGCAAAATGCTGTCTGTGTGGACTTTTTGGGCCAAATGGCCTGCTTCCATGCTGTAGGATTTCTATGATCACATTGAGTAGAGGAGTTGGGAGATGGAAATGTGTTGCTGGAGAAGCGCAGCAGGTCAGGCAGCATCTAGGGAACAGGAGAATCGACGTTTCGGGCATTAGCCCTTCAGGTCATGTTGCATCTGTACAGGGCATTGGTTAGGCCACTTTTGGGATTTTGTGTATAATTCTGGTAGCCCTTCTGTAGAAGGATGTTGCTCAGAAAGGATTTACATGAATGTTGCCAGGACTGAAGGATTTGAGCTATAGGGAGAGGCTGAATCGGCTGGGCCTTTTCTCCCTGGAGCGCCGGAGGTTGAGGGGTAATTTTATGGAGGTTTATAAAATCACGAGGAGCATAGATAAGTTGAATAGACCAAGTATTTTCCCTGGGGCGGGGGAGTCCAAAACTAGATACTGATTAATGATGATCAGCCATGATCATATTGAATGGTGGTGCAGGCTCGAAGGGCAGAATGGCCTACTCTGCAACTATTGTCTATTAGAAGACATAAGTTTAAGGTGAGAAGGGAAAGATTTAAAAGGGACCTAAGGGGTAATATTTTCACACAGAATGTGGTGCATGTGGAGAATGAACTGCCAGAGGAAGTGGGAGAGGCTGGTACAATTACAACGTTTAAAAGGCATCTGGACAGGTATGTGGACAGGAAGGGTTTAAAGGGATATGGGCCAAATACAGGCAAATAGGACTTGATCAGATTGGGATATCTAGTCGGAATGAACGAGTTGGATCAAAGGGTCTGTTTCCATGCTGTATGACTCTGTGACTCTATGTTAAAGGTTTTTTAAATGTGAATGATCATGGTCCTTGTCGTTGCTGTTGTGGTGTATTCTGATAAGATGAGAGCAAATTTTATTTTACAGACAGTATATGAATAACACAGATGTCTGTGAAACTATGGGTGAAATTTCCCATGTATTTTTCAAAACCTCTCCTCTCTGGTTCTGTGATGCAACAATGGGACATGCACTCCTCAGGCTCAAAATTTTCCTTGGTGTGTACATGTGAAAGGGACATTTCTACAAGTTGGCCACAAAACAACAGATCAGATCATGTACCTGGTCCCTTCACATTTATAATAATGCGAACAATGTGGATAAACTGGACAAAGAGATTCCCAATTTTAATTATATGCCATTTTCATTCATCTCAAACCAACAATTGAGAAATGAGCCAGAGCCCTCTTGTTGGCCAGGCCTCAGGCAAAGCAGTCACAAATTGTTGGCTTCTGATCCACTTAGCCCCACATGTAAGTGCAAAGCAGAATTAAGATCCATTTTAAGCCATTTTGCAGTTGAGTTGCTTTGACTGGAGACTCTGTTGCTTGGACCATCAGCCAAAAATTGGATTTGGATGCCAGTAACATCATTAGGGCCTGACATACTGATGCTATGAAGGACCTCAACTAAATTGGGTAGACGTCCTACAGACTCCAGATCTGACCAGGTCAAGAATCACTTAACCTCTTCCTTGGGGAAGCAAAAAGAAAAGGAAACATTCTGACCTCTCTGGTCTGCCCCAAACATCCAAAAACAAAACCAGCCGTCTGATTGTCTCTCAAACACTTCATTTAATTTGCTTGAAGATTAAAAGTGAAAAGAATTATCATTTAATTTGGTGGGTGGGGACTAGTAGGTGGAATGGAAGAAACAGGAAATGAGGTTGATCTGCTTTGGGTTTCACCTGGGTCTTTTTTCTCTCTATTCCTGCATCAAATTTAAGTGCAGAGGTCATAACCCTCTGGACCAAAGGTTAATGACGTTGATCTTTTGTCCAGGTTTCCACCTGCAGACCGGGAAAGGTAAAAAAAACTCACACTTTTTGTATCCAACCAGACTCTAAGAAAAAATCTAACTTCCTTACATACAGCCAAAGTGGGACTTGTTTAATTTTCTTTTGTTTTTTTTGCTGTAAATGTGGCTCCATCAAACACTTGAACGAACATTCACTGATGAAAGCAGGGACTATTTTTAATTATGTAATCTTCAAACATTTTCCATTTTAACCCACAGCCCTTCTGCTTCAACGGGTATTGGCGACATGAGAAAGAAAGATGCACAGCTTTAAGACCAGGTTAGTGTGAATGGGACATTAGCTTTCTCGCTGTTTGTTGTAGACCAACAGCTGCAGCAGCTGTCTGTACCTGTCTCGTAGTTTTGTTGAAGCACCCTGAGAGATAACGAAAAGTCAGAGGTGTCAACTGCCGCACTGACAAACTCGGTTACTAAAAATGGCAACAACAGAAATGAAGAGCAGTGACACCTCTCATATTGGAGCAGTATTTTCAAACTTCACAACGCTTTTTCTTCCTGCTCAACATAATAGCTGTAGAAACTGCAGCCACGTGGGAAACTGACTCAAAGTCAGTATGTGTGAGACAGAAATGTGGAAACATGCAGGTGGTCCTGCATGTGAAGCAGTCACTGTTTTTATTAGACTTATATAACTTCTGTATTCTAATGCAGATCCATATCTTTCCCAGTCTTCCTTTATCCTTCCAATCCCGACTTTAAACAAGTTAGGAACGTTCCCTTCTCTCCACAGATGCTGCCAGATCTGCTGAGTTTCTCCAGCAATTTTCATTCTTGTTTCAGATTTCCAGCATCCACTGATTTTTGTTTCATTGCATCTTTAAATAAAATAGGATTTAAGGCAGACAAACCTAATTGGGAGGTGGGGTTGATCTTAACTCAGTTTGATCACAGCAAGCAAGGTGGATGGAATCCTTTGTCCTCTTGTTGGTGTATTGCAAGACAGGACTGACAATTTATGAGTTGGAGCTGTGGTGTGCCGGAGCTACGTTCTCACCTCTGTTAGGATTAAATCTGGGAATGGTGGCATGGTGGCTCAATGGTTGGCAATGCTGCCTTATAGCACCAGATTCCAGCCTTGGGCAATTGTCTATGTGGAGTTTACACGTTCTTCCCTTGTCTGCATGGGTTTCCTCCCACAGTCCAAAGATGTGTAGGTCAGGTGAATTGGCCATGTTAAATTGCCTACAGTATTCGGTGCATTAGTCAGAGGGAATTGGGTCTGGGTGGGTTACTCTTTGGAGGGTCGGTGTGGAATTGTTGGACCACAGGGCCTGTTTCTACACTGTAGGGAATCTAATCTAAATGTGGTGGGCGCAGGTTCAATTTTCTTTTGCGTAGTAGTGGTCTTCAGTGATTCTGGGAAAAGGCAGGAGATTGGCATTAGATAATAGAGCTGAACTTGATAATAGGGCCAGTACAGGCCTGATGGGCCAATCAGCCTCCTTCAGCAGCATAATAACTCTGTAATTCTGTGAAGTTGGAGGAGGGGAAAAGTTCCTGATCAATCAAGTCATGTTGCCACAGTGTAGAACTTTAGTTAGGCTATATTTAGAATGTTGTCTACAGTGCCACCAGAAGGGTGTGGAGGCATTGGAGAGAGTTCACAAAGGTTTACTAGGATATTGGAGGAGAAAGTGAGGACTGCAGATGCTGGAGATCAGAGCTGAAAATGTGTTGCTGGAAAAGCACAGCAGGTCAGGCAGCATCCAAGGAGCAGGAGAATCGACGTTTCGGGCATTAGCCCTTCTTGATTCCTGAAGAAGGACTTATGCCCGAAACGTCGATTCTCCTGTTCCTTGGATGCTGCCTAACCTGCTGCGCTTTTCCAGCAACACATTTTCAGCTTTACTAGGATATTGCCAGGTCTGCTGGGTATTAGCTATGAGGAGAGATTGGCATGTTTTCACATGAATGTCAAAGGCTGATGGGTGACAGGAATCTCCAATTCACTAGTGAAAAATTGAGTTCAAGTAAACAAACTTTCAGTCATTTTTATTGAGCGGTTTTATTGGTCAGCTTGAGAAAACATTAAGATGGGAAAAGAAGATGACTGCTTGACTGAAAAGAAGGTTTGAAGGTAATAGAACCTCCAGGAATATGTCAAAGTTACAGCTAGAAATGTAATATAAAGTTAAAAATCACACAACACCAGGTTATAGTCCAACAGGTTCATTTGGAAGCACTAGCTTTCGGAGTCACTTGATGAATCACCTGTTGACATTACAGCTACCTGATGAAGGAGCAGCGCTCCGAAAGCTAGTGCTTCCAGATAAAGCTGGTGTACTATTACCTGGTATTGTGTGATTTTTAACTTTGTCCACCCAGTCCAACACCAGCTCCTTCACGTCAGAACATAACTTAAAGTAGTCAGCTGACCTCTGAACATGGCTCATTTGCACTTTAGAGCATTGCCATACCAGGCAGAGGAAAAATCCTTTGGAAACAAACAAAACAAGTTCAAATCTTGTGCTTTTCATACATTCCCAGGAGCTTGGGGAATCTACAGTTCACTTACACTTTCTCCATGACCACAGCTATCCTGTGTTTGAGTCTGTGTTGTAAATTATCATGATCGTTTGAAATTTGTCATTTTTGTATTTGTCCTGATGAGTGCAAGACAAGAAAAGTTCAGTAACCTACCTTGTTAATTTTGAGAAAGTGAGGACTGCAGATGCTGGAGATCAGAGCTGAAAAATGTGGTGCTGGAAAAGCGTAGCAGGTCGATTTTCCTGCTTGTTGGATGCTGCCTGACTTGCTGCGCTTTTCCAGCACCACATTTTTCAGCTACCTTGTTAATTTTGGCAATATTAGAGTTAGCAACTGTATCCACTGGCTGCCCAGAACTAGCATGAAGAAGGCACAGAGAAGATGCTGAGAGTTGCATTGTTTGCTCCTTAGACATCAGACAGCTTTCTGATGCAGCAGGGTTCTGATCATCTTTAGGGGGATGTTTGAGGGCAGCATGAGGCTATAACATAATAATGGCAAAATCCTGCAGGTGCTGGAAACCGGAAACAAACATGGAGAATGCCAGCCGACAGTACTTCTGGGGAGAGAAACAGTGTTAACGTTACGAATCTGGCATGGATCCTCTTCAGAATGGAATATGAGTTTGCAACATTCCTTATGCATCTCAGAAGTGCATTCAGATTCCCCGAACCCACAACTGAATTGTTCGACATTATTGATTCACCTGCTTCAGTCCATGTGGGAAAGCTATCATAGCCTGTAATTGAGGGCACTTTGGAAATATATACTCAGAAAATCCCAAGCTCTGCAGTTAAAATGGGTAAAGGCATGAAGGGACGGGTCTTGAAGTAGGTGAATATGCGAACGCTGTTAATGCTGGAATTCAAAAGCAAAAGTGCTGAAAACTCCCAGCGGATTGGGCATCAACGAAGGAGAGAAAAATAAAGCTAACATTTTGATCAATTACTTTCTCTGCATGTATACTGCCAGGTCTGCTGTGCATTTCTAGCATCTTCTGTTTATTTCTTGCATAAATAACCCATTGATTTCTAAACTGCCCACTCACCAATCAGGCTGAGATGGCTAAAGTTAAAGTCAATGGCTAGTCACTTATTTATCTCCTAAAATCTCTTACTGTCCCTCCTGGTAATGATCCTTAGCCCGACTAACTCAAGCGCTTCCAATTTCAGAAACTTCTCAGCTGACATTACTCCAGTGTAGGACTGAGGGACTGCTGCACTGCCGTCCTGTGGATGGGATGTTAAACCAAGGTCCAGTCTGTCCTCTCGGGTGGATGTAAAAAGGTCTCATGACACTATTGTCAAAGAAAAGCTGGGGAGTTTCTCCTAAGCCCTGGCCAAATGCTATTGCTTCCTCAACATCAGAAAAGGAAATGAAAACAGATCATGTGGTCATTTTCACCTGCTGGTTCGGCATCTTGCTGAGCACAAAATGGCTGCCACCATTTGTACATTTTAGCAATGTCTACACTCTAGGAAGTACACCATTGGCTGTGCAGTAGATCATTCGGGGAGACAGAAGGCCTCGTGGTATTATCGCTGGACTGTTAAGCCGGGGACCCGGGTTCATAACCCCCCCAAGGTGGAATTTGAATTCATAAAGATCTGGAATTAGGAATTTTGTGATGACTGTGAATCCATTGCTGATTATTAAGGGGAAACCCCATCTGGTTCACAAATGTTCTTTAGGGAAGGAAACTGCCATCCTTACCTGGTCTGGCCAATGTATGACTCAGACCCACAGCAATGTGGTTGATTCTTAACTGCCTTTGGGCAATTTGGGATGAGCAATAAATGCTGCCTAGCCAGCAATGCCCTCATCCTGTGAATAAGTGAAAAAGAAGCAGCTTGAGCTCATGAATGGCACTACATAAATACAAGCCTGTCTTCCTTCTCGATGAAGTACTCCTTTGAACGTGATTATATCTTTTACATCAGGCCCTCCTTCCTTATCAAATATAGGTAACCCGCGCTATCTGAAACTAGAGCATTCCCAGGAAACCTTTCCTTTGCTGAAAATGGCGAAAAGCGAAGGTGCATGATTTAAATGGGAAGGAGTATTGCCGTTTTTTGAAAAAGCGAAAATTCTATTTGGATTCGTGAAAACAGGTACTAATGTAGGTCTTCAGTAAAAGTGACATTGCATAAAGTGAACGTTTGAAAAGTGGCTGATACCTGTATTCTTCCTCTGCCTGCATTAAGCACTTCAGTGATGTGCAACAATCCATCAAGAAACTATGCTGAAGCTGGTTAAAATTCATACAACTGAGATGAACAAAGTTGCACGACAGGCCATTCTAAACCTTGATATCTACTTGGGAATTAATCATTGAACTGTCTAGGATACTGAGTTGCTTCTGGGCTGTTTTGTATTTTAGTAGGTTGCTGAGCTAAATGCATACTCTAGATGTCACTTACCACAAATAACATATCTATTAATAACACTTTTGTGAGAGAGCTGAACCTCAATTTGATTCATTGCCTTTTCAACAGGATAAAAATAAATGTTGAAAATGTAATTTACTAAAAAGGCACTGGTAGAATTGAGTGATATTGGACTAAGAATCGAAAAGAAATTGTATAATTGCAGAAGCATGAATTATGACTCAGGCAAAACCTAAGTAATATTAATAAGCAGAACATTATTTTCCTAATATTTCAGAAACTTTGGCCTACATTAGTCATTGCTGGTAGTCAACACTACCATTACAGGGCAAGTGAAACAAAGAACAGCCAGGGAATTCCTAGAAGCATGGCACTCATCCACAAACTCCATCAACAAACACATCGACCTGGACCCAATATACCGGCCACTACAGCGGACAGCTGAAACTGACAACTGGAAGCGGCAGGGACAGGCCACTATAAATGCCGGAGGAAACACCACAGAAGCGCTTCACAGGAGGCTCCCAAGCACTGAGGATGTCACCTAGACAGGGGACGAAACGTTTGCAACAAAAACTTCCAGCTTGGCGAACAAAACCACAGCAACGAGCACCCGAGCTACAAATCTTCTCACAAACTTTGAACTACATTAGTCATGGAAAGCATCTCAGAATTAAGGCTCATGAAATACATGTAGTTGTTCAATGTCTTCCAAAGGTTAACATTCAAAAGGGAATTTCAGTGAGTATTTTAAAACAAATAATGTGCAGGTTTATGGGGAGAAGTCAAGAGAATACTGTCTAATGAACTGTTCATTCAGAGAGCCAGTGCAGACAAAAGGAGTTGAATGCTGATCTTAATTTTACAGCTATCTACTTTCACAGGTAAACAAATCATGAACACTAACTTTGGTCATGTGATTCTAAGCAGCTTCTAATTTGGCATTTTTCATATTTGTTTCATTGTATCATCAATGTGATTAATTTCCAAAGGTTGAAGGACGACATCATTGGAGAAAGGACAGGGCAGCTCCAATAACCACCTCAAACCAGTTATAGTAACAAATATAAACACAGCGTGATGTCTATATTGTAAATAGTGAAAAGAACTTTGCAAAGATACAACGTGGTATCAATTCTCAAAGTCTTTACAGTAGGTTGATACTCTCCCTCATTGTCAGCTGTATTGCTGCTGTTATGCCAAGTATTTTTCAATATGTTACTTGTTTCATACTGAAAGGAATAGATCAAAATCACTCAGGTACAATTGCTGCTCAGCACTAAGGCAGTCAGTACTATAGTGAGATGCCACAATGAGAAAACAGGCAAGCATTTATATAGTGCCTTCTATAATCTCAGAACATCCTGAAGCACTTAAAAGTCATTGAAATACTTTCAAAGTATAGCCGCTGCTGCAGTGTTGTTTTCAAAAAACCCATTTTGTTCAAAACACAGTGAGATAGTTGAAGGATTAAAGGTTGTGTGGAACTGAGGAGTTTTCACCTCTTTAGAGTGTCATGGGGACTTTTGGATTTAGAGTCATAGAAGTGTACAGCACGGAAACAGACCCTTCAACCCAACTCATTCATGCCAATGAGATATCCTAAACTAATCCAATCCCATTTGCCAGCATTTGGCCCATATCCCTCTAAACCTTTCCTATTCATATACCCATCCAGATGCCTCTTAAATGTTGTAATTGTACTAGCCTCCACCAGTTCCTCTGGCAGCTCATTCCACACACGCACCACCCTCTGCATGAAAAAGTTGCTCCTTAGGTCCTTTTTAAAATTTTCCCCTCTCACCCTAGACCTATGTCCTCTAGTTCTGAACTCGCCCAACCCAGGGAAAAGACCTTGTCTATTTACTCTATCCATACCTGTGAGGAGCTTACCCCTGACAGTGCTACAACCCTTCAGTTTAGTTACCACCACCTCAGCGGGCCATGGGGCTGCTATCTCATCAAAGAGAGATGAGTGATGGTGGTTTAACCTGAGGATCAACACAACTTATGCAAGGGGTGAGTTTGAGAAGGCAGGGCTACCCACCCTAGATTGTATGTTCTCGGAGAGTACGTTCTGGGACATGAGCCCACAATTTTCTGACTGAATAGTGTCTGCTAGGTGTGCCGTACACTACCCCATAATTTGCTGCAATGGTTCTGAGCTGAGGAAAGGCAAAATCGTTTTATTGGATTATGCATGAGTGTTGAAAATAGTGCTGGGCCTGTCTTTTATAGAATATTCCCATCACTGGTCAAATAATTGGTCAACACTCAGGCATGGGATTGGTATGGAGTGGTAGCCAATGCTTTGAAATGGCCATTATAACCGAAGGCAATATCATCCTCTTAGGGGTGGTACATCTGAAGGGGGCCACAGACAGAAAACTGTGAGAAGGGGAGCCCCAAGGGTTTGTGGATGTTCTGGTAACTGAACCTATGAAATACCCAATCAACAACCATCACTGGAGTCAATAGTTTCTCTCCTATTTATAATATCTTTCCAAAACACCGTTGAATTCAGCGCACCTGGTAAGTTAATTGCTAAAAGCTCCTCCCAGTTGAAACTTTATTGCTGGAACAGCACAGCAGGTCAGGCAGCATCCATTGAATCTCCTGTTCCCTGGATGCTGCCTGACCTGCTGTGCTGTTCCAGCAATAAAGTTTCAACTTTGATCTCCAGCATCTGCAGACCTCACTTTCTCCTAAAAGCTCCTCCCACACAGACTCACTTCAGAGTCAGTCGTGAATCAGACTGCACAGGGTCAATGTATTCAATCAAGGGTTCTTGCATCCATTGAGGAGAAAGTGAGGACTGCAGATGCTGGAGATCAGAGCTGAAAATGTGTTGCTGGAAAAGCGCAGCAGGTCAGGCAGCATCCAAGGAACAGGAGAATCGACATTTCGGGCATAAGACCTTCCTCAGGAATCAACCACTTGATGAAGGAGCAGCGCTCCGAAAGCTAGTGCTTCCAATTAAATCTGTTGGACTATAACCTGGTGTTGTGTGATTTTTAACTTTTTTATCCTAGTTCATTTATTCATTACTTTCCTTACAACAAGTGCCTCATGATTATTGTTCGTGTTATATCCCTCTTTGAAAGGAGGGCCCTAGAACCTGAGAAGAGCTCGTGGGGGTTGGGGGGGGGGGGGGGGGGAGTGGCATGGCCAAAAAATGGTTGAGAATCACTGCTTTTCAGCATGTCCTACGGCATACCCAATTATTTTCAAGAAATGCCCTGCCTTCTCAAACTCGCCCCTTGCATGAGCTGTGTTGATTGTCAGGCTATTCAACACCAGAGGTTAAAAGGTTGTTTAGACCTAGTCCAAGCATTTGCTTTCTCTAGTCCAAATTTTATTTCAACATTCACATCACAAAACTCCAGTAACACTGATCATTTGATCATTTGTTTCTCCTCACTCAGTGATTCTCTAAGTGACATAAATCCCTACTCCTATTTCGAGTCAGCTTCCCTCCCAGACCCTGTATGATAACACAGTGGGCAAATAACATTATGCTCAGAAAACTTCAAAATAAAGGGGCTGAACTTCCTTGTCATTTTCAATCTATTCATCATGGAGAAAAAGCAGAGGGGAATTAAACAGAAAACCATTTTGTGCCATTAACTTGCTCCCTGTAAGTTCTGTGTTTTTTTAATCTCTTTCTGCAGTGGAACAAAAATGACCTCATCTAAATATATTACAGTGAGATTCAATAGCAGCACAATTCCCTGCCTTTACACTGGGAATAGTTTGGAGGTAAATTGGATCAAGAAGTAGCAAACTTATTATTGCCTGGAGTATTTGGGACACCTTCTGGTGCAATTAGACCTGTAGTAAATTTTGCCATCTAGCCCGTACCATGCATTTATGCTTGCCTAGTCTCTGCGTTGTGGCATACTGAACTATTCTGGGCATCAGAAGTTAATCTGAAATGGATTATCTTTCCGCTGAAGGGAATTACCAGACACATGTTTACACCTTCAAACCTTTTAGATCAGTACTTGTGCTGGTTCTTGCTTTAAAAATCAGAATTGTCTTGCTCCACAGCAACATCCTTTAAACTTCGAGAAGTCAGTAAGATGTAGGAATTCCAGCTGATAACCTTTGAAATGGATCATTCTCTGGTTGGCAAGATGTAATGAGTGGTAAGCCACAGAGATCAGAGCTGGAACCTCAAACCCTTTACAATTTATATAAAGGACTTTGATGAAGGGATGAAGGGGATGGCTGCTAAATCTGCTGATGACAGAAGAATGGGTGGGAAAGTAATTTGTGAACAAAAGATAAGGTGGCTGCAAGGGGATACAGGTAGGGGCAAGGATGTGAACAAAGATTTAGCAATTAGAATATAAAGTGGGAAAGTGCAAAATTGTTCACTTTGGCTTGAAGAATACAAAAGAAATATGTTATCTGGATGGTGAGAGATTGCAGAGTTCTGCGATACAGAAGGTTCTCGGTTTCCTGCTGCATGATTTGCAAAATATTAAGGTACAGGCACAGCAAATAATTGGGAAAAATTACAGAATGTTACTGTTTATTGTGAGGGGTACTGAATACAGAAGTAGGAAGATTATGCCTCACTTAGACAGGACACTGATGAAACCACAGCTGGATGACTGTGCACAATATTGGTCACCTTATTTAAGGAAGGAAGTAATTGCATTCGAAGCAGTTCACAAAAGATTTACTGGACTACTACTTGCGATGGGTAGGTTGACGTTTTATGAAGAAAGATTGGAAAACTTGTCGGTTTAAAATGAAAGGGGTAAGATTTAAAAGGGACCTCAGGTGCAACCTTTTTACGAGATGGTGGTGCTTGTGTTTACTGAGCTGCCAGAGGATGTGATGGAGGCTGGTACAATTACAACATGGAAAAAGCATCTGGATGAGCATATGAATAGGAAGGGTTTAGAGGGATATGGGCCAAATGCTGGCAAATGGGACTAGATTAATTTAGGAAATCTGGTCGTTATGGACGAGTTGGACTGAAGGATTTGTTTCCGTGCTATACATCTCTGCGACTCCAAGTTTGGCTTGTATCCAGTTGAGTTTAGATAAAGCAGAGGGAGATAGATTCCTGGTAAGCAAGGGAGTGGAGGCCTATTGGACTTAGGTGGGAATATGGTGCAATCAGATCAATCATGAATGACAGAGCAGGTCTCTGAGTGACTTACACCTGCCCCTAACTTATATGTTCCTCCTTCATGTGTGGAGCTTTCTCCTGTATTTCAGAATTACATCAGGCAAGCTGAAAACCAGAAATTTTCACTATTTTAACCCATTTGCTTATATGCAAATTACCTATACGTTTTCACAGTTTACCACTTCCAAGTACCAAAATTGTGTTAAGAGACTGCGAGAATGGGCAAGACAGCTATGCAGTCTTTCTGGTTTAATATTCCTCTTTAAGTGCCAACGCAAATTATTTTCTGGCACCAAAACAAGACCTCTAATATTGCATGCACAGTTTTTGCATGAATACTTTCTGATGTAAAGTTTAAAGAACTTTTTAAAAAAAAATACGTTTTCTCATTTCTATTGTGTCCTACTCCTCTCAGCATGAAACACCCACCTCCCATACCACATGCCGACTATTATCGCATTGGATTTTTTTAATGCCACCAATTCTTATCATTTATGCATTTGCAATTCTCAAGAATTCAAGTCTAAAGACAGAATTGTTGAGTGATTTAACTATCTGATACTGCAAGAGTGCTCAAGGGAAGTTCCTACCTAATTTACAATTTATTTATGTTAGCCACTACATATGTTGACAAAAGTCCTGCTCAGTGTCATCTACGTGTAAGTAGATAAATGTATCTACACACTCACTGTCTATAACAGATGAGAGTGTAAATAGGATGTGATATTTTTTATCTTATTCAGATGATAAAATGAAGTCCAGCTGACTCAAATTTCTCAGAACCAATAAATTACAACTTATTTCACCATCTATGGATATACTATGACATTTGTTTTAAACATGTTACTCTACGATTCAAAAAGTAAAACTTGTACATAACATACATTGTATGATCCACATATAATTATTTTTAAAAGATTATGTGGCTCCATATAAATATAAGTTTACATTTTAAACGAAGGATACTTTGTTGAGGAAATGTTCCTCAGTGTTGCATTTGAAAAAAGCAGGGCGTTTGGGGTCATGCAGGCTGAAGGCACTTCAGAGAGGTCACATGCCCCAGTTTGCAGGTAGAGTAAGATTATTGCATTTTTAAACTCGGAGTAAATTTGAAAGCTGTTCGAGGAGACTTTCCTCTCTCTTTTTCCTAGGTAAAAACAAGGACTGCAGAAGCTGGAAATCAGATTCTGGATTAGAGTGATGCTGGAAAAGCACAGCAGTTCAGGCAGCATCCGAGGAGCAGGAAAATCGATGTCTCGGGCAAAAGCTCTTCATCAGGAATACAGGCAGAGTGCCTGAAGGACTTTTGCCCAAAACGTCGATTTTCCTGCTCCTTGGATGCTGCCTGAACTGCTGCGCTTTTCCAGCACCACTCTAATCCAGAATCTCTCTTTTTCCTTCCAACTTCTCTCAGTGTGAACGGAAAGTACACCAGAAGTCATCTTTACCATTCATGGGGAATTCTTAGAAAGGATTCATTGGCATTTGCCCTACTTTCTGAGACAAAAGAAATTTAGTCAGCTGCAACCATTTCAGGAGGTGCCTGCAACTTGCAGACATGGAATAACCTTGGGATCACAACCTCATTTGGGATGATCCATGGCTTACCCCTTTTCAATTATTTCGTCAAAATACATTTAATACAACACTGTGGCATTTTCACTTTTTTTTTGCTTTCCTCAAACATATGTGGCTGCTGATTCTTTTAAAAGGTAGAGATATATTTGCATAATAAAATCTTTTGTCAATATCCTTTGCATCTTTATTTGAGTATGTTTGTTTTTCGCATAGAATCAGTTTTTGATGTTGACTAAAGAAACCTGGCTGACTTGATGTTGATACTGACACAATCTGAGACCCAGTCAATTAGCCATCTCATCAATCTGGTTCTATTTCATATTATTGGAGGCGTGGAGATAGATAATGAAACCATGGATCCCCCCCAACCTCAATTATAACAGAATCAATGCATGGCTATGGCAAAACTCATCATAGACTACCAACAGTGCAGATGGACGCCATTCAGCCCATGAGTCTATAATGACCCACCAAAGAGATCCCGCCCATTCTTAGCCCCTGACTGTCTCCTTGTAATCTGGCATTTCCCATGGCTAATCACTTAGCCTGCACATCCCTAGACACCATGGGCAATTTAGCATGGCCAATTCACCTAACCTGCTCATCTTTGGGCTGTGGGAGGAAACCGGAGCACCCAGAGGAAACAGGAAGAATGTACAAACTCTATACAGATAATCACCCGAGGTCGGAATTGAATCCAGGTCCCTGATACTGTGAGGCAGCAGTGCTTTCCACAGAGCCACTGTGCCACTCTAGCTCATCTAGAGTCATTACTACTATGCCGTCAACTCCAAAATGATTTTCCCCATGTTTATACTACGCCATGTTGATATAAAGCACGAGCTGTCACTTTGTAAATGGGCTGGAGCAGGTTTGAGTATCCCTCAGCCCATGACGGTCTTCCTCAGGGTGACATGCAAAGCAGGAACACAAAGTGACTTTGGAGCAATTCTACTTGCACAGGGTAACAGATGGGTTATTTTTCTTTTCGATGATGCAGTAATATCAGTCACTGTGTTGACTGAAGATATTAACAAGAAGAGGATAAACTATTTCCACTGGTTTGGGATTCTCATACTAGGAGGTATAGCCTAAAAATTAGGGCCAGGTTGTTCAGGAGACATGTTAGGAAGCATTTCTACACATAAGGATGGAGCCATAGAGTCCTTTGGCACAGAGATAGGACCAAACTGGTCCATGCCGATCAAAATGTCCATCAACGCTAACTCCATTTCCCTGCACTTGGTCTATATCCTTCTAAACTTTTCCTATCCACATATTTGTCCAAATGTCTTTTAAATGTTGTTAATGTACCCACCTCAACCACTTCCGCTGGCAGCTCATTCCATATGCGTATTACCCTCTGTGTAAAAAACGTCCCTCAGGTTCCCTTTTATTCTTTTCCCCTCTAACCTTAAACTGATGCCCT
>NC_057732.1:48430067-48439420 GCF_004010195.1 Chiloscyllium plagiosum | reverse complement strand
GCCAAACCTGCTGAACATCAATTTATGCCTGAACTTGTGCTGTTTAACGTCAAAGTCAGAAGTCACATGACACCAGCTGCTCTGAAAGCTTTTCAATAAACCTATTGGACTATGTGTGACTTCTGATCCTACCCACCCCAGTCCAACACCGGCACCTCCACATCATGTTTAATGTTAATCAGATATAATCTCAGACTCCCCCCGGATACTGTAACTCTGGATGTGTTAGAACCTTCATTGTACTTGCAGGTGGATTATTTTCCTTCACAAATTAAATCCACGTCACTCCTATCACTTGGATCATTGTCCTTGGAACATGCTTGACAAAAGTCTCCTGGCTTTTTCTTTGAATGTGTATAATTATAACCATTGACTAGTTTGAAAATTCAGCCGTTAAACTAATCGCACAAGTGGGTGGAGTTAAAGGTCACAGAATTACAAGGCTAGTGAAGGCAACATGAGTTTATTTTAGAAGCCAGTCTTTTGATTAATTGAAATTGCTGCGAATGTTAAAAAATAATTTTCACAAAATGCGTCAACATTTTAAAAGTTGATTCAACCAATGCAGTGCCATTGTTGATGCTTACGTGACTTTTACTTGCACGTCAGAATCACAGATGGATTGGTGCTGCATGTTTCAGTGCTAATCAAGTTTCATAAACTTGCTGTGCCAAAATTATAGTCCTAATAGTTCAGTGACTCACTGGTTCAAATGAGTTGTAACTGGAAATGGTCAAAAGTATGTAGTCTTGTCACAGTAGTGGCAGTGAGTAAGCCTGGTAATGCTACTCGAATCTTCATAACAAAAAGATATCTGCAATTAATTTAAGAGTCTCATTACAGTTATGCCCCATTTATATTGTGGATGTGTTTCAAGAATTAGCCGTGGCATTTAGTCTGAGTCTCGCTGAACTCTGTGGTCCAGAGTTATTGGGAATGTACAAATGCTTTAAGGGTATTGTTTGTGGCTGTGTTTTTTTTCGGGCCAATCTGATGAGGCTGATGGGACAGGCATGTACTGACCTTGTAGTGACTAGGCCAATTGGCCTGTAAAGCAAGGATCGGTATTTTATTTCCATTTCCTCCAGGGCAATGATACTTTATAACATGTCAGCAAAAATGATTTCTTCAAAAGCGCTTTGACACCTCTGTAGGTAACCGTTCTGCTTGTGTTTCCTTTACAACATTTAGCTGGCATTGCTATTTATGGTGACAGAATGAAGTAATGGGTCCTTAAGTGGATTTGGCCTATTTGAACCAGTTTCTTCTTAGACTTCAGTTACTCCTCTAACCCCCAAGATAAATCATTGACTAAATTCGCTTCTGTAAGCAGGAGCCAGTAACGGCTTTAGCTCAGGCGGTGACACTCTCCTCCCTCCGTGAAGCTTTGATGGATGCAGGCCTCACTACAGGGAATAGACCTGCCAATAAACCTCATAATCTGATGCAGCGCAGCAGCAGAAGCAGAGACACCCTTCAGATGAGAAGTGAAAATGAAAGAGGTGAAATATTGACTTTTACTGTTTACTGCACAGAGTGAAACTGGATTGTCCGCCCAGTTTGAATATGGGCGGAGATGGACAGATCTTGCAAACTACCCAATTTTCACCTACACAATGGAAGTGAACATTAGGCAGTTCGATAACCTATGGTTTGTTTATCAAAATGTGATAAATGTGAGATTTCACTTCCAATGTGTTTTCAGCTTGAGGATCTTAATGATTTTATGGCTTTATTCAAAGTACAACAGCAAATTATCTGGTGTCTTGGCCAGCATTCAAGTTTGTCAGAAATAAGACAAAGACCCGGAGATATCGGAAACCTGAATCAAAACCAGCAGGTCTGACAGCATCTGCGTGGAGAGAAACAGAGTTAATGTTTGGGGTCCACTGACCTTTCTTCAGAACTGGAGTAGTGCCATTCTTTTTGCAAGTTTGCTGGCTGAGCTGCAAAGTTCATTTTCAGATGTTTCATCACCATACTAAGTAACATCATCAGGCTCATCCCTTTTGGCCCAAAAAGGAGTTTGTTCCTGCTCCTCGGATGCTGCCTGACCTGCTGTTCTTTTCAAGCAACACTCTAATTTCCAGCATCTTCAGCACCCACTTCTGCCTAACATCATCAGTGAGTCACCGGTGAAGCACTGGTGTTAGTGACCCGCTTTCTATTCATATGTTTAGGATTCCTTGGGTTGGTGATGTCATTTCCTGTGGTGATATCATTTCCACTTCTTTTTCTCAGAGGGTGTGCCAGTCTAATTTAATCAACTAATCCTTACGGTGCATCAGTTCTGAAAAAGGATAAGGATTAATTGATTCAATTAAACTGGCATCATGCCAGTTCTAAAGAAGAGTCATTGGACCTGAAACACTAACTCTCCACAGATGCTGATCAGACCTACTGAGTTTCTCTAGCAATTTCTGTTTTTGAATCAACTTTGTGGGATCTATTATGTGCAAAATGTTGGTCCATTTGCCTGGAGAATAGTGACTACTGCTCATCAAGCTACATTATTTATCTGAAGCATGTGGAAGCATATTTGTGATGAGTAGCCTCGGGCCTGAACTCCATAGTTCCCTCAGGAAACATTTCTACCTCTCCAATGCTTCCTCTCCTTTAAGATCCTCCTTAACTTCTTTAGCCAATCTTCCTTAATCATGCCACTTTTGTGGCCAAAAGAAGTGTAAACTTGTGTTCTGTGCTGAATGTTTTGGCTGGTATTTTGAAGAGACAGGGTGTTATTTCAATGAAAATAGTGTTACTTCCATTTTACTATGTTGTGGCAACCAACCTAACACTTCTGACAGGGGAGCAACTTTGGGTGACAAGAGCAAAGCAAACCTAAGCAATATTAACGACAACACCATCTAACACATTCTCCTCCCTTGTCCTTCTAGCATTCCAAAGGAACCATTCCCTCCATGGATTTGTGCTCCACACTAGTCATACCCAATGCTTGCTCTCATTCCTTAACAACTACTCATGCAAATGGAGAATCTGCGTCATCCACCATTTCTGAAGAAGGGTGATACAAGCCTCGAAACGTTTAACTGCTTCAGTCTCCACAGATGCTGCCAGTCTTATTGAGATCTGTTAGCATACTCTATTTTGTTTTACCTACATCAAAGGGAAAAATTTATTTCTGTCTATCCTATCTGTGCCCCTCAGAATTTAACACATCTCAATCATGTCCCCTCTCAATCTCCTTTGCCCTAAGGTAAACAACCCCAGTCTGTCCAATCTTGAAGCTTTTTTGGTCTTAAATTTAACAGCTGTGAACCCACAATACATCTGCTATTTTCTCCTCCATATCAATTGTTGATCATGTATTTAACATGATCACACCACAGAAACAGAGAATGGGGGAGAACTGGACTGGCACTTAGTTTGACAATACTCTAGTTGTAGGTAACCAATAGGTTGGGACCTCTCTCCTGATCAATCACAACCATACTGTCCTCTGCCTCCATCGTTCTGTTAGGGCCAATATATAAATCTGCTGGTCAAGCATTTTTTGTTCTTCTAATTTCTCTCATGGTCACCTCCGTTTGACTTTCACCTTGGTCCCTTCTGACATTTAGTTAATTAATGATTTCCTGTTATATTTTTGCTTCTAAATTCCTTGGCTTTGTCATTGCTTGGGAGCTCTTCAATAGCCATTTAATGGCTGCTCTAATGAAAGGTCATTGACCTGAAACTTTAAATCTTTTTCTCTCTCTGCAGACGCCGCCCGATCTGCTTAGTACCTATCGCATTTACTGCTTTCCTGTCACACTTCCAGCACTCATCATTTGTTTTTTGCAATACGATCAGGGCAACTTTCAGGAAAAAGAAATACCTCATGGATTTAAAAATAATTGCAGAGATCGTGGTGAATGAAACAGTGACACAATTGCTTTATTTTTAAAATTTTAGTTGTCAATTCATTGAAGAACACGATGAGCTCTCAGTAAATAGATTTGTCTTTGCTGTTCAGAATAAGCATTGAAAGTATCACCTGCAATAAACCGAAGGCTTGTTGAAGCGATGAAGAAGGTTTATAACTGATTTGAATGCACTAGATGGTTTATATTGGAATTGTGGCATGAAATTGGAAATGGAGAGTGGTTTTGTTTCAGAAAAGTGCCCTTTCCCCAAAATAGTAAACTGAAGTGTTGAAACTTTCTATCAGACTTAGTCTAATATAAAGTATCCCGAGGAAAGTACTGCCTATAACTTTGAGCATTAATTTTGATGCAACTTTATTTCATTCCTAGAAAATATGGGCAGAGAAGAAAAGTAAATAAAATACATCCATCTGTTTCAAAAAAAGAGAAAAACTGATATTGTTACATGGAAAATATTTTCTGCGTAGGTTTCTTGAGTGTGAAATGTCTGTGTGGGTGTATTGCAGTGAGGATGAAGGTGTGATGCACACAAACTTCGCCAAAAAGCCACACTCAGAGACTGCTATTTATAGCCTGACCTTGTTAGATTTTCATTTATATGCTGTTCCCAACGACATTTTTGTGCAGCGGATGAAAGCAGAGTTTCCTTGCAGTTTATTTTTTGCACTTTGTACTGAGTGTGATGTAGTTGGTGAGACACTGAGCAACAGAGAGAGAGAGAGAGAGAGAGACAGACAGACAGACATAGAGAGAGAAAGAAAAGGAGTAGACTAGCCAGGCTTGAATATATGTATAGGCCGAATTGTCAAACAGGAAATCATAGCACACTTGAGTGCACAGAGTACAAGCTGGAGTCCTTAAGGAGCAGTGTGGTTGAGTTGAGAATCACGGTCTCTGTCAGACCAGAAGTTTGATGCAAAATGTGATAATAGACAAATTCGATCAGGCTAAAAATTTGGATTAGAGCTGACAGTAAAGATCAGGGTTAGTTTTGTTTGTACTGTGTAAAATGCTAATAGAATTTGTTGTTCAGAAATGAAGGACTTGCAGACTGATTCAAAGTAGTCTGCAATTTAATTTGGGCAAGCATATCAGGCTGTAATAAAAAAAACCAAAATGGTGAAAAATGCTAAAAGTACTCAGCAGTCCATGTAGCATCCCTGGACTGTTATGTTTCATACCTCTGTCTTGTACCAGAACTGGAAATACCATAGGGTCGTGCAAGTGAAAAAAGGGAAGGTGAAAAGAGAAAAAAAAGGAAAAGTAGGAATGGTAGAGGGAGTAGGGAGGTGTGGGAGAGAGAAAAGGAGAGATTAAATAACAAAAGGTTTTTATGTGGCAAAGTGAAGATAACTAGCAATGGGACACAGTAAAGTGTGTCCAGAGGAAGTGTGAATGGCAGAAACACAGCTGTCCAAATGCAATCTAAATGAAAAAGAAGACCAGACTTGAAACATTAACTCTGTTTTCTCTCAACAGATCTGCCAAGCCTGCTGGATTTTTCCAGCATCTACACCCAACATTGCATAATTTAGCCGAAGAGCACAGCCCTCCATTCTCCTTTCTCACAACTCTTATCTATATTTCCCTTAAAACTATCTACACTCTTTGCCATAAGCACTCCAGGTGTTAGTGTGTCCTATTCTCCATGCTCTTGGGATAAGGAAATTTCTTCTGGATTATGTGTTAGATTTCCTAGAGAATATCATTTTTGCACTTCCCACACATGCACAAACACATTCTCAATAAAAATTTTCCATAACTTTAATGACCTCTATTGTGCAGCCACTTAGACTCGCTGGTGAATTTCTAATAGAGTACCTTATGCTTATCAGTATCAAACTGCTGTCAGACATGCAGCCAATCCACCCTTTATCACGACCAACAAAAGAAGGTTAATGAACAAGTTGGGCTTTATGAACAGCTAAATATAAATCTCAAAGCTTTTAGCTGCCAGTCCTCAAATTACCAAATTAATTTGCAGCCTGCATTGGCAAAATTTAAACTCGACCATCAGCAAAACCATTGCATCACCACAAACAAATATCAGATATGGGCAAACAGTGCGTGAGGTTGAAATGCTGATTGATTGAGTGATTTTAACGGGCTTCATTTCTTTTGTATGTTTGTCTTAAATCAGTCATTCTACCTTTAAAACTGAGCAACCCAGTACAGAGTGTAAAGTTTAGTGCCTTTAATTTCAGATTATAGTCCAAGATCCATCCATCCTTAAGCGATTTGCTTAGAATCTAAACAAAACTGAATTGATCTCCAATTTGAGTGTTGCTGAAAAAAGACACTTACTGTCAAAACCTTTCATCTTACACTCATTAGGAAATTTAGCAAGAATACCAATTCAAGGGGAAATCCAGTAACCAATACTTGTGCTGCAGGAGAGGACAGTGCCAACTGGTTGGCAAATGGACTCTGACTGTTCAAGGCACAGCTGAATAGAGTGCTCGCTTTAATGCTGATTGACAGTTAACAGCCAGACTTTAATAAATTTTAAACCAGGTTGCCTCTGGGTGGTCGGAGCATTGCCCTGAGAAATTCACCAGTGAATTGGTGTCACTAATTTGTAACATTGAAACAGGTGCAATGTTTCTGTTTGCAAAGGACAGAATCCTTTGTATTACGACAGGTAGCTTCCAGTACACGCAAATGTGAGCCCAACTGATCTCCAACCTCTTAATTCCGACTTGTCAGTTTACCAGCAGAGTGCTCAGGTTGCAACATTCAGAGTAATCACTTTCAAAAAATGGCAGAACAATTGTAAAAGTTTTTGAAGCACGTCTGTTCTTGTTTAGAAGGCCTAGATTTAAATTTGCAGTGCAGTACCTGTATTGCTGCCATGCCTGCTTGCTTTAAACTGATGCTAGGAGATTGTGCAAGTCAGGAGTTAAGGTTCATCCTGAGAGGGGCTCCTTTCACATCTGGTAGCAACTTTGGAGCAAAAAAACAGAAGTTTCAAATTGATGATCTTTCATCACAACTGTTGATGACACCTGATCCACTACCACTATACATTATTTTGAGTCTTGTGTGGATCACAGGTTTTCAACAACAGTTTATATTTATGTACCATCTTCACCATAATAAACTGTTCCAAGGTATTCCATAGGAGCGTTAGTAAATAAAACTAGACACCGTATCGCATTAGGTGACATTGGGGAACATGACCTGAACCTTATCGATGTTGCTGTTGTGTTGACTAATACCCTCTGGGATGCTTTGTGCAGCAATGAAGTCGTTTTCTGCATTAGTCTAAGTTACTGACACTAAATGGGAAAGGATGCCAACACAAAGTCGTTGGGAGAAGACGAGACCAGTCTTGATTTACAAGATACATTTAATTTATAGAATAAATCAGAAGATAATGAGGGCATGTAACATTAATCATATGTGATTTTAACCTTCATGTAGAGTGAAATAGTCAGATTGGTAGAGGTAGCAATGAGGAATAATTCATTGAGTTTGTTTGGAATAGATTCCAAGGACTTTATATTGTAGATCCAAACAGGGATCAGCCTATTTGGATCTGGTGATGTGTAATGCAGCAGGTTTAATCACTTTATCAGAATATAAAATCCCTTAGGAAAGACTGACCATAAAACATAGCAGAACTTAACATTCAGTTTAGAGGAACTTGGGTCAGAATAAAAAGTAGTGTTGAGAGTATGGTGCTGGAAAAGCACAGCAGATCAGGCAGCATCCAAGGAGCAGGAGAATTGACAGTTCAGACAAAAGGCCTTCATTCCTGATGAAGAGCTTATGCCCAAAACGTTGATTCTCCTGCTCCTCGAATGCTGCCTTTTTGACTGTGCTTTTCCAGCACCACACTCTTGACTCTGATCTCCAGCATTTGCAGTCCTCACTTGCTACTACTCAGAATAAAAAGTACTAAGCTTGAACAAGCGTAATTACAAAGGAAAGAGAGCAGAGCTGGCTGGGGGTGATTAAAGGAATTTAAGAGAAAAGAGGGTTAAGGAGCAAAGGCAGACATTTAAGAAAATAGTTCATGGTTCACAGCAAAGATATATTCCAAGAAGGAAGAAGGCACAGTGGCTCAGTGGTTAGCATTGCTGCCTCATACTACCAGGGTCCCAGGTTCGATTCCAGCCTTGGGTGACTGTCTGTGTGGAGTTTGCACATTCTCCCCGTGTCTGTGTGGGTTTCCTCCCACAATCCAAACATATGCAGGCCAGGTGAATTGGACATGTTAAATTGCCCATAGTTGCGAGGTGCTTTAGTCAGAGGGGGTTGGGTTACTCTTCGGAGGGTCAGTGTGGACTTATAGAGATGTACAGCATGGAAACAGACCCTTCGATCCAACCTGTCTATGCCGACCAGATATCCCACCTGCCAGCACCTGGCCCATATCCCTCCAAACTCATCCAAATGTCTCTTAAATGTTGCAATTGTAACAGCCTCCACCACATCCTCTGGCAGTTCATTCCATACATATACCACCCTCTGTGTGAAAATGTTGCCCCTTAGGTCTCTTTTATATCTTTCCCCTCTCACCCTAAACCTATGCCCTCTAGTTCTGGGCTCCCCGACCCCAGGGAAAATGTCTATTTATCCTATCCATGCCCCTCATAATTTTGTAAACCTCTATAAGGTCACCCCTCAGCCTCCGACGCTCCAGGGAAAACAGCCCCAGCCTGTTCAGCCTCTCTCTATCGCTCAAAATGTAGAGGACCCAGCACCGATCCTTGTGGCACTCCACTGGTCACAGGCCTCCAGTCTGAAAAACAACTCTCCACCGCCATCCTCTGTCTTCTATCTTTGAGCCAGTTCTGTATCCAAATGGCTAATTCTCCCTTTATTCCATGGGATCTAACCTTGCTAATCAGTCTCCCATGGGGAACCTTGTCGAACATGACTTCAGAGCCATGAAGTCCATATAGATCACATCGACTGCTCTGCCCTCATCAGTGTTCTTTGTCACTTCTTC
The DNA here is from genome assembly GCF_004010195.1 of Chiloscyllium plagiosum. Lineage (NCBI taxonomy): Eukaryota > Metazoa > Chordata > Chondrichthyes > Orectolobiformes > Hemiscylliidae > Chiloscyllium > Chiloscyllium plagiosum. The sequence goes on along the minus strand of NC_057732.1, from coordinate 48,430,576 downwards.
AAAAAACTCAATCAAGCTATGTTGACTTTCCCACATCAGTCCTTGCCTTTCCAAATACATGTACATCCTGTCCCTCAGGATTCCCCCCAACAACTTGCCCACCACTGAGTTCAGGCTGACCGGTCTATAGTTCCCCAGCTTGTTTTTACCGCCCTTCTTAAACAGTGGCACCACGTTTGCCAACTTCCAGTCTTCCAGCACCTCACTTGTGACTATCGATGATACAAATATCTCAGCAAGAGGCCTAGCAATCACTTCTCTAGCTTCCCACAGAGTTCTCGGGTACACCTGATCAGGTCCTGGGGATTTATCCACGTTTAACTGTTTCAAGACATCCAGCACTTGCTCCTCTGTAATCTGGACATTTTGCAAGATGTCACCATCTATTTCCCTACAGTCTGTATCTTCCATATCCTTTTCCACAGTAAATACTGATGCAAAATATTCATTTAGTATCTCCCCCATTTTCTGTGGCTCCACACAAAGGCCGCCTTGCTGATCTTTGAGGG
>NC_057732.1:48374859-48428469 GCF_004010195.1 Chiloscyllium plagiosum | reverse complement strand
TTAAATTTCTGCCTAACTCTCTGTAATCTCCCTTCAGAATCTCAACCTTTTCCCTTCCAATATCATTGGTTCCAATGTGGACAATGACCTCCTGCTGGCCTCTCTCCCCCGTGAGAACATTCTGCACCCTCTCTGAGACATCCTTGTTCCTGACACCAGGGAAACAACACACCATTCTGCTTTTTCTCTGCTGGCCACAGAAATGTCTGTCTGTACCTCTGACTACAGAATCCCTTAACAAAATTGATCTCTTGGAACCCGATGTACCCCTCGTTGCATTAGAGCCAGTCTTAATACCAGAAACTTGGCTGTTCATGCTACGTTCCCCTAAGAATCCATCACCCCCTACATTTTCCAAAACAGCATACCTGTTTTAAATGGGTATATCCACAAAAGACTCCTGCCCTAGGTGCCGACCTCTCTCACCCTTCCTGGAGTTAACCCATCTATGTGACTGTATCTGAGACTTTTCCCCCTTCCTATAACTGCCATCCATCACATACTGTTGCTGTTGCAAATTCCTCATCACTTTTAACTGTCTCTCCAACCGATCCATTCGCTCTGATATGATTCGCATCCAATAGCATTTATGGCAGATATAATCCGCAGTAACCCTTAAACTCCCTTTAAACTCCCACATCTGACAAGAAGTACATATCACTGCAAAGGCCATTTTTGCTCCTTCACAATCTGCAGACCCAGAAAATAACACTGTCTTATTCCTCTACAAAACACTGCACCAGGTTAACTTAAGAGCTATGGCTTATATTTTAATTTAATCAAGAGACTTATCTCTAAAAACATATCATCAAGAAAGAACCCACTGTACTCACTAATACAGCCTTTCTCTTGGACAGACTTAAAACAACAATTAACTTATCTGATTCTGTGTTGTGAACTTCGCTCAAACCGGTTCCTCCCTGATTAGTTGTGAAATTCACTGTTTATTAATTTTCCCAGATGCACTCCGATGTCCAGCGACACATGAATTCAAAAACAGCAAAGGCAGTAATTGTGCAGACTCTCTCTCTCTCTCTCTCTCTCTCTCTCTTCTGCACTGTCCTCACCATGTGCTTTCTTTGTCTGCTCTTCTCCCTTTTAAAACTGCTGTTGTTTTGACTTTTTTTTCCCAAAGTTCCAAAACAATGCAACAGCATATAAAACAGTAATTGCTGCTCCTGGAATTCGAGGAAATCACCTCCAGCACCTAAAATACCTCAAAAAAAGGAGCAGCTCTTACAGCCAGAAATGTTTCCCGTCCTCCATCTTGGATTACCCAGCTTGTTGGGCCGAAGGGCCTGTTTCCACACTGTAGGGAATCTAATCTAATCAAGGATTCTATAAAGGGCATAAGCCAATCACAGTTCATAAGGGAAGTTAAAGACATCATCAAATTGAAATTAAAAAACATACAAGACATACGAAGACGTTTGATAAAATTGGAGAAGTTTTAAGAATGAAACCAAGTCGACCAGCAACATAATAAAGAGTAAGAAAATAAAATTTGAAGATAAGCCACAAGTAATGTCAATATAGAAAGCAAGGTCTTTTCCCTGGGGTGGGGGAAGTCCAGAACTAGAGGGCATAGGTTTAGGGGGAGAGGGGAAAAATTTAAAAGTGACTAAAGGGGCAACCTTTTCACTCAGAAGCTGGTGTATGGAATAAGCTGCCAGAGGAAGTGGTGGAGGCTGGTATAATTCCAACATTTAAAAGGCATCTGGATGGGTGTATGAATAAGAAGGGTTCAGAGGGTTATGGGCCAAGTGTTGGCAAATGGGGATAGATTAGTTTAAGATATCTGGTCGGCATGGACAAGTTGGACAGAAGGGTATGTTTCCATGCTGTATATCTCTATGACTCTATGACTCTAAGAGCATATTTAAATATATAAAAAAGGAAATGAGAAGCCAAAGTGAACGTAGGCCCCTTAGAGAGGAAGGCTGGCGGGATAATATTGAAGAAGTAGAAAATGGTAACAAAGTTGAATCACCACTTTGTGACAGTCTTCACAATAGAAGACATAAATAGACAAAATTCCTAAATGATCAAGGAGTAGAGAAAAAAGTCATAGGATAACTAATAGGACTAAAGACTGATAATTCCCCTGGAAGAAATAGATGCTGTATATTTGAATAAAAAACAAAAGAATTGTGGATGTGTAAATCAGGGATAAAAATAGAAATTGCTGGAAAAGCTCAGCAGATCTGGCAGAATCTGTGGAGAGAAATCAGAGTTAACGTTTCAGGTCGAGTGACCCTTCCTCAGACCAAAATGCTAACGCTGATTTCAGATCTGATAAGCTTTTTCCAGCAATTTCTATTTGTATTTCATATATTTGGATTTTTAAAAGACATCTGGGAAGGTACCACACATTAGGTTACCCAACAAGATAAGAACTGATGGTATTGGAGGTGGCATAGTAGCATGGTTAGAGGATTAGCTAACTAATCAAAAGCAGATAATTGGGATAATGAGGGCATTTTCAGATGGCAACTGTAACTAGGTGAGTGCCACAGGGATCAGTGCTCAGGCCACAGTTATTTACACTATCTATGAATAAGTTTGATGAAGTGAGTGAATGCACTAAAGTAACATTTGTGCATGACACACAGATAGGTGGGAAGGCAAGTGACGAAGATGGCACAATGAAATGGATGATGAAACGTGTTGTGGGAAAGTATGAGGTTTTGTAGTTTGGCAGTTGGAGCCACAGTCTCCAAAGGTGGAGCAATTAAAATCAGGGAGACTAAATAGACAGAATTAGATGAGTGTAAATATCTCAGAAGACTGGAGCACTGGGAGAAAATGCAAAGGTAGGGAGGTATGCTTTGAGAATGAGGATGAGAATGTTAATATTTATAAATAGTATGACTGGGAGTCAGTATAGGCCAGTGAGCACAAGGGTGACGGGTGAATGGGAGGAGGTGCAATTAAGGACACAGGGAATAGTGTTTTCGATAACTTCAAGTATTTAGAAGGCAGAATGTGCAAGATCAACTTTAGGTGTTTTGGAATATTCTCGACTGGATGAAGCAAAGGTATGAATGAATGGTTCAGCAGTAGACAAATTGAGGAGGGGCTAAGTGAGGCGATGTTAATAAGTGAAATAGGTGGTTCTAGTCATGCGTAACAAATGGGCAGGACTAAGGCATTCAGCCCACTCCACCAATTGTAGATAGAAACTGTTCCCAGCATCATTGCAATCAATAACATTAAGCAATATAAAGAGTCATGGCTTCTTTTTTACTGCTATAAGATTAGTTATTTAATTGTCAATATGGTTTAATATTCACATGCACTAGGTGAGAATTTTATTCAATGATTTTTTTAATGTTCTTCCGAAGATTGGAATTGTTCTTAAATTTGAAGCCTTATAAACAATCTCCAATCAATTGGACGGATTGTTGTGTGACATCAGATCTGGCAGGATACTGTACCTTAGTTCCACACAGGATGCTGGATTGTCTCAAATGAATGCTATAATTATCCTCCATGTACCATAACTGTGCCCGGTGCTTGTGGGGAAGCAATACTGTGGTCATTAGCTACAAATTGAAATTACAACAAAATCTTTGTTCCCTGCCATTCCCAAGCCAGCACTTTTTTTTTAGTTTAAAGGAAACCTGCTTGCCCTCATAATGGTTTATCGCACTATCTGTTTGTCATTATAGCATTTAAAAGCTCCAAGCCATTTCCGAATCTCTTTCATCCTGTTTTATGATGCAATGGAGGATATTTTACTTGTAATTATTTTGGTGTTTCTTTTCACATCATACGTCAACCAGTTTAAGGAGATATTTGAATAAACCTCAAATGTTTTTTTTAGCTGCCATTAACTCGTCTGTATTGATTCCCACATACACTATTTTAACATAGGCACAAACACCTTTCTTTTAAAGAGAAGCTTTTACAATGTTATAATTTCTGTTCATGTATACAAAATTATAAGAGATAGTTTAATGGCGCAGCAACTGTTAATCTGTAGGAAAATGAGGTAGTCACATGACACAAAGTTGACTTTTATAAACATCAATGAGATGAGATAAAATATATTGAGGCACATTAGAGTGGAACATATAATTAGAGAAAATAAAACTATTTCTTTTGCACTTTCTATAATTTCCAATTTGAAGTGTTTAGCCCTCGGGCTGTGTAACTGATATGGAACATATTTTGTAAATATTAAGATAACGACAATGATATACAGTGGTCCATCTGTCTTGGGGCAGTTGAATTTTCTTGCAAATTCTGTAACATTCAAGTCAAATATTTTGTTTGCAAATTTTGTGAAGAAAGCATATCTTTGAGGGAAAAAAAGTTATTCTATCCTTCATGTTTCCTTTACCTCTGGATTTGATTATTCCAACATATCCTTGGATGGTTCCCACATTCTGTCTTCCGTGAACTTGAGATCTTTAAATCTCTCCTGCCTGTTTTAATGATCAGAAAATACCATTCCTCCCTCAACCCTGTGCTCATTGACCTACATTGATTTCCAGTCAAGCAGCACCTTCATTTCGGAATTCTAATCCTTGTTTTCAAATTTGTCCATGATGTCCTTTAATATTTCTGAAATCTCTTCCAACTCCACAATGCTCCTGGATACTTGTGTCCATCTAATTCTGGCCTCTAGCTCAATCCAAAATTTCCTTGTTCCTCCACCATTGGCTTTGCCTTAAGCTCTGCAAAACCTTCCCTGCACCTCATTACTCCTTATCTTGCTTTCTTCATTTGAGATAATACTTCATGATTAGATTAGATTTCCTACAGAATGGAAACAGGCCCTTCAGCCCAACAAGTCCACACCGACCCTCTGAAGAGCAACCCACCCGGACCTATTCCCCCTGGCTAACGCACCTAACACTATGGGCAATTTAGCATGGCCAACTCACCTGACCTGCACATCCGGAAACCGGATGCAGACATGGAGAGAATGTGCAAACTCCACACAGACAGTCACCCCAGGTGGGAATTGAACCCAGGTCCCTGGCGCTGTGAGGCAACAGTGCTAACCACTGAGCCATCACGCTTCTCTCTTTGTGCAAACTCCTGGCTGAGTGATCTAAAATCTCCTTGTTTGCCTCAGTGTTACATTTTGTGTTATACTGAAATGGCTGGGGATATTTTATGACATTAAAGGTGCTATACAAATATAAGTTGTTGTATGAATAGTAAAGTTGGTCAAGAAACTGGCAGAGCTTACTGCTCTTTTTTAAGCGTTTTAAAGGGTCTATAAAAGGCAGAAAGGTGGGATTTTAAAAAGGGTAGTATTCATGAAATATAAAGTATGGATATGCTCACTGTGCTGTCATAACGTTTTATGTGATAGGCCGAAACCATGAGGTGGGATTTGGACTCAAAACTTTGTAACCGAATGTCCCACCTCCTGAACTAAGCTGACATACCTTAGTGAGCAATCCTGATATGTGAACATGGTGGTATATGTCTTATAGTTTTCTAATCAATCTAATCAGAAATGTTATTACATACTTCTGGAGCAGGTGGGATCTGAAACTAGGTGTCCTGGCTCAGAGGTATGGACATTATCATTAAGCCACATGAGTCCTTTCATTTTTTTTTGGTGTAAGTATTAAAATAACACTGCAAATAGAAAAGGAGCAAGTCAACAATCAGGGCAGGCATGGACAAAGCAGAGAACAAGGTAGGACTGATAAATTAAACTGCATTTATTTCAATGCAAGGGGCCTAACAGGGAAGGCAGATGAACTCAGGGCATGGTTAGGAACATGGGACTGGGATATCATAACAATTACAGAAACATGGCTCAGAGATGAACAGGACTGGCAGCTTAATATTCCAGGATACAAATGCTACAGGAAGGATAGAAAGGGAGGCAAGAGAGGAGGGGGAGTGGCGTTTTTGATAAGGGATAGCATTACAGCTTTGCTGAGGGAGGATATTCCTGGAAATATATCCAGGGAAGTTATTTGGATGGAATTGAGGAATAAGAAAGGGATGATCACCTTATTGGGATTGTATTATAGACCACCTAACAGTAAGTGGAAAATTGAGGAACAAATTTATAAGGAGATCTCAGTTACCTGTAAAAGTAATGGAGTGGTTATGGTAGGGGATTTTAACTTTCCAAATGTCGACTGGGACTGCCATGCTGTTAAGGGTTTAGATGGAGAGGCATTTGTTAAGCATGAACAAGACAATTTTCTGATTCAGTATGTGGATGTACCTACTAGAGAATGTGCAAAACTTGACCTACTCTTGAGAAAAAAGGCAGGGCAGATGACTGAGGTGTCAGTAGGGGAGCACTTTGGGGCCAGTGACCATAATTCTATTCATTTTAAAATAGTGATGGAAAAGGATAGACCAGGTCTAATGGTTGAAGTTCTAAATTAGAGGAAGGCTAATTTTGACGGTATTAAGCAAGAACTTTCAAAAGCTGATTGGGGGGGGGAGTTGGGGGGAAGACGTTCTCAGGCAAAGGGACGGCTGGAAATTGGGAAACCTTCCGAAGTGAGATAACAAAAATCCATAGAAGGTATATTTCTGTTAGGGTGACAGGAAAGGCTGGTAGTGTAGGGAATTCAGGATGACGAGAGAAATGGAGGGTTTGATTAAGAAAAGGAAGGGAGCATAAGTTAGGTATAGATAGGATAGACTAAGTGATTCCTTAGAAGAGTATAAGGGCAGTAGGAGTATACTTAAGAGGGAACATGAGATAGCTTTGGCAAATAGGGCTAAGGAGAACCCAAAGGGTCTTTACAAATATATGAAGGACAAAAGGGTAACTACGGATAGAATAGGGCCCCTCAAAGATCAGCAAGGCAGTCTTTGTGTGGAGCTGCAGGAGATGGGGGAGACACTAAACAAATATTTTGCATCAGGGTTTGCTGGGGAGAAGGGCATGGAAGATATAGAATGTGGGGAAACAGATGGTGACATCTTGAAAAATGTCCACATTACAGAGGAGGAAGTGCTGGGTGTCTTGAAAAGCATAAAGGTGGATAAATCCCAGGACCTAGAACTCTGTGGGAAGCTAGGGAAGTGATTGCTGGGCCCCTTGCTGAGTTATTTGTATCATCGATAGTCACAGGTGACATGCCGGAAGACTGGAGGTTAACTAACATGGTACCACTATTGAAGAAATGTGGTAAGGACAAGTCAGTGAACTATAGATCAGTGAGCCTGATGTTGGTGGTGGGCAAGTTGTTGAAGGGAATCTGAGGGGTAGGTTTTACTTATATTTGGAAAAAATGAGGACTGCAGATGCTGGAGATCAGAGCTGAAAATGTGTTGCTGGAAAAGCACAGCAGGTCAGGCGGCATCCAAGGAGCAGGAGAATCGACGTTTCGGGCATGAGCCCTTCTTCAGGAATGATGAAAGTGTGCCAAGCAGACTAAGCTAAAAGGTTGGGAGGGGGGACTTGGGGGAGCAACACGACAGCTGGAAGAAGAGCACCTCATCTTCCGCCTAGGAAACCTCCAACCACAAGGGATGAACTCAGATTTCTCCAATTTCCTCATTTCCCCTCCCCCCACCTTGTCTCAGTCCCAACCCTCAAACTCAGCACCACCTTCGTAAACTGCAATCTTCTTCCTGACCTCTCTGCCCCCACCCCCACTCCAGCCTCTCACCCTCACCTTAACCTCCTTCCACCTATTGCATTTCCAACGCCCCTCCCCCAAGTCCATCCTCCCTACCTTTTATCTTAGCCTGCTTGGCACACTTTCCTCATTCCTGAAGAAGGGCTCATGCCCAAAACGTCAATTCTCCTGCTCCTTGGATGCTGCCTGATCTGCTGTGCTTTTCCAGCAACACATTTTCAGCTCATATATGGAAAGGCAAGGACTGATTAGGGATAGTCAACATGGCTTTGTCCATAGAAAATCATGTCTCACAAACTTGACTGAGTTTCTTGAAAAAGTAACAAAGAGGATGGATGAGGATAGAGCGGTGGACATGATCTATATGGACTTCAGTAAGGCATTCAACAAGGTTCCCCATGGACAACTGGATAGTAAGGTTAGATCTCATGGAATACAGGGATAACTAGCCATTTGGATACAGAACTGGCTCAAAGGTAGAAGACAGAGGATGGTGATGGAGGGTTCTTTTTCAGACTGGAGGCCTGTGACCACAAGGATTGGTGCTAGGTCCACTACTTTTCATCATTTATATAAGTGATTTGGATATGAACTAGGAAGTATAGTTAGTAAATTTACAGTTGACACCAAAATTGGAAGTGTCATGGACAAGCGAAGGTGATTACCTCAGATTTCAATGGGATCTTGATCAGATGGGCCAATGGGCTGAGAAGTGGCAGATGGAGTTTAATTTAGACAAATGTGAGGTGCTGCATTTTGGGAAAGCAAATCTTAGCAGGACGTATACACTTCATGGTAAGGTTCTAAGGAGTGTTGCTAAACAATTAGACCTTGGAGTGCAGGTTCACATTTCCTTGAAAGTAGAATTGTAGGTAGGTAGATAAGATAGTGAAGAAGGTGCTTGGTATGCTTTTCTTTATTGGTCAGAGCATTGAGTACAGAAGTTGGGAGGTCATGTTGGTTGGGCCACTTTTGGAATATTGCATGCAATTCTGGTCTCCTTCCTATTGGAAGGATGTTGTGAAACTTGACAGGGTTCAGAAAAGATTTACAAGAATGCTGCCAGGGTTGGAGGATTTGATCTATAGGCAGAGGCTGAATAGGTTGGGGCTGTTTTCCCTGGAGCTTTGGAGGCTGAGGGGTGACCTTATAGAGGTTTATAAAATCGTGAGGTTGTGGATAGGATAAATAGACAATGTCTTTTCCCTGGCGTGGAAGATTCCAGAAATAAAGGGCACAGGTTTAGGGTGAGAGGGCGAAGATATAAAAGGGGCTTAAGGAGCAACTTTTTCACGCAGAAGGTGGTGTGTGTATGGAATGAGCTGCCAGAGGAAGTGGTACAATTACAACATTTAAAAGACACTTGGATGGGTATATGAATAGGAGGGGTTTGGAGGGATATGGGCCAAGTGCTGGCAAATGGGACTAGATTGGGTTGGGTTATCTGGTCGGCATGGACTTGTTGGATTGAAGGGTCTGTTTTCGTGCTGTACATCTCTATGACTCAATGACTCTAATAGTTTGCATGTATATTAATAGCAGCATACGGAATGAATTAACTCTTTGATATCATTTTGTTGCAGTTTGCAGACTGTTATGAATTAGCACAGAGTAGGATTAAGATGACCATGGAATAAAAGATCCATCCATCATACAATTCCAAAATGCATAGGATTCTTAAACTGAAATTCAACAGGAGTTTAATAATACAGGGGTCATTAAAAGCCAGAAGCTTATTTTTCACTTTGAAGAGAATGGCAAGCTGCCTTGGCAGGCTACATACCAAAACCTGATCATTAAAGGACAGGGGATTGACTTCTAGCTTGTCTTGTGAGCATCTCAAATTCCACAAGAGTTGCGTCCAAGTTGGCGGAGTGATGGGGTGGTGGGCTGTGTCATGGGGAGGCGAAGATCTTCCGAAGGTGACCGAGAGAAGCATCTCTGCACCCCTGACTCGACAAAGAGGGGTCATTCCTTGCCTCATCAGGACCCTCATCTTTCGGGTAAGGAGGGACTCTGTTGGGTATAATCGGATACTTTAGTCTTTCCCGTGCAGTAGAGGAGAATCCAAGAAGATTTTAGGTTTTAACATTCCCCTGTTTTGCTACATTGTTCTCAGTGCAGTATTGTTGGGCTGTTCTCACATTTTGTAGCCTTTGAATTGTTTCTATATTGTCATTGGAGTTGTAGTGTTGCAATTATGTTTTGCTATTCTCAATATAGAACTGCAATATTGATTTTAATATATGCTAGCATGCTGTTCTTTAATACTCTGTCAACTTTTTGCATCGGTTAACCAGTGAAGTATCGAACAATAAAGTTAAATATCAAACTCATTTCCTTTATTAGGTGTGTGATTTATCTATGACTCTAAACCTGAATCTGCAGTTAGACACTGGATGAATGAAGCCACAGTGTAAAAGAAAACAAGAGTTAAATAGAGCAAACACTAAATATTATCCTCAGTCACCATATATATTTCTAAAACCTTAGATGACCACCTAAGGGCCTTAATTAATGGTGGGGTTTGAAATAGGGACCTACATGTGTATAACATCATTCTGGTGATTGTTGGAAAGATATTAGTGTTCAGGTATTTATTAAAGTTAAAAGTCCTTTCCGTTTCTCAGCTCGCTGTCAGTGACAATAGAAGCTTTTGCCCAATATTTCAAATGACACAACTCATACTGTTTGCACTGCACAGTTAGATTCAGAACTGTTTTCTCTTGCTTTGTTGCCTGTTCTACTGAAGAGTGGGAAGACAAAAAAAAGGAACATTTGTTTTTTGTATTTCTGCAGTTCAGATTACAGGGCAATAATTATGCAGGTGCTAACTCCCTGAATTTGCATTGCTGATACTAGTTCCCTTCACCTGAAGGTAAAATAATTTGTCTTCTAACCTGTGGGGTTTATGATACTGTCATTGGGACAAAGCAACCAGTTACAGTGATATGAACTGGGGAGCCAGGATACTAACTCCATGACAGCAGCATTAATTTTTGCAAGTGTTTAGTAAAGGAGAAGGAAGATATCTCATTGGAAGGGAGGGAGCTGAGAAAAGTGGTGGAATGACAGAATAATATGTGTGGGTAATAGAGAGATAGGAGCAAGAAAGGCCATTCTGCCCTTTGAGCCTCCACTGCTTTTCTAGATCACGACCAATCATTTATATCATCTATATTTCCTTGTGCCATCTCGACATCCCTTGACACCATTAAAAATCTATCTTGAACATATTCCGTGGTTGAGGTTCCACAACTCTCTGTGGTTGTGGTTCTGTTCGCCGAGCTGGGAATTTGTGTTGCAGACGTTTCATCCCCTGTCTAGGTGACATCCTCAGTGCTTGGGAGCCTCCTGTGAAGCCGGGAGATTTCACAGGAGGCTCCCAAGCACTGAGGATGTCACCTAGACAGGGGACGAAACGTCTGCAACACAAATTCCAAACTCGGCGAACAGAACCACAACAACGAGCACCCGAGCTACAAATCTTCTCACAATCTCTGTGATAGAGAATTCTAAAGATACACTGCCCTTCAAGTGAAGAAGTGCATCATCATCATCTCAATCCTAAATAGCCTGACCCTAAGCTCCCGTCTGAGGCTGTATCCCTTGTTTCTCGGTACCCACCTGTCCAGTCAAGGGAAAGATCCTATTCAGAATCTTTGAGAATTTTCTAAGTTTCAATGAGATCCCCTCTCCATCTTGCAAGGTCTCAAGAACACAGATCAAGTCTCCACAATATCTATACACAGAATAGTGATCCCATTCCCAGGAATCAGGCTGATGAACCTCCACTGCACTCGCAAATCTAACCTTGCTTCAGTGAGACGACAAAAACTGTCCTCAGGACTCCAGCTCCACTTTCTGTGCAAGTTTTGTAACTGTATCATGAGCCCAATTTACAATTAAACCATGTGTTACAATAAATAATATGGAGAAATGATTTCCACTGCTAGCTGGATAGTAAGCAGAGGACACTGATTTGCAATATCTGATAGAAGAGCCTGAGGACAGAGGAGGGGGGAATTAATTTTTCGCCAGTGAATTGTCATTGCGAGTGCATTGTCTGAAAGTCATGGAACCACATTCAGTGGTAAATTTCAAAAAGGAATTGGATAAATACTGGAGGGGGCACAGTTACATCATATGGATAGCAGCAGTTCCAGATGAATGTGCACCACTCGGCAACCAATGGCAATGAGGGATGGGCAATCAATGCTAAACCAGCCATTGACACCCAATTCCTGTGAACCAATAAAAGAGAAGTTTCTTTTATCAAAGAGCCAGCCTAGGCACAGGCACAGTGGTTTGTCTGACCTCTTTTGTGCTGTGTGAGTTTATGATTCTATGAGGTTTAATTTTTCTGGATGTAGGTTTGCTCGCTGAGCTGGAAGTTTCGTTTTCAGATTTATAGCGCAAAATCTCCCGGTTGTATTTATGGAGTCTGTTGTGGGCATCATTAATCATTTCTCTAAACATTCTGTGGCCGTTTTGCTCTGCTATTCTTTTGGCTAGTGGGGTGTTAAGGGGAGGTTTGTATTTAAGACATGAAAACGAACCTTGCAGCTCAGTGAGCAAACTTACATCCAGAACCTCAACCTGAGCTACAAATCTTCTCAAAACTCAGTTTAATTTTTATTTGGAAGGAGTGTAACTGAGCTACTCCCTGGTCTTTTATTTTGTTATATTCACTTGTGTGACATCTCTGGCTGGGCCATTGTTTATTGTCCAACCCCAGTTTCCATTTCAGAAGGTGGTGGTGAGTTGCCTTCTTGAACTCCATGTGCTTTCAATAGACCCAGAACGCTCTGTTGAAGCTGTTTTGTAAATGAGTTCTAGATGACGGTTGAGTCTACAGTGGAGTGCATTACCTTCCTAGTCAATTCCTTCTATCTGTGGGAAATTGTTTTTGCCAGTGCTTTGTGTTCCTGTCTGTTAGAAGAAGCTTAAACTTCCAGAAAACTAAAACAGAAAACAAAATACTGAAAAGCACGGAAGTGCCCCTGATTTTCTGCCAAAGAAGAAAGAAAATTACAGCACAGGAACAGGCCCTTCAGTTCTCCAAATCTACACTGATCCAGATCCTCTATCTAAACCAGTCGCCTATTTTTGAAAAAACAAAGTGCAGATAATTTCCATTCGGGCAAGCTGGGATATTACAATTCTCCTGTTACCAGACAAAATAACCAGAAAGACTGAGGAAATATCAGACTCACTCTCACATCAGTTTAGGCAGCAGAACCTAGCACACTGCCAGCGTTTAAACAGTTTAAGCTGAGCTCTGGGGATGTGTCTGCTGAACCTTTGTTTAGGGTCCATCCAAGGTACATTGCAGCAAATATTATCATATGTCGCCTCTGGCCACACCACCCCCATCACGTTATGGCAAAGGAATGCACAACAGGCCACTGAAAATTCCCACCAACCGAGTCACGATTATTTCTTCTGTCAGCAACAGATGATAGTTTGACGTGGGGCTTATTGTAGCTGAGACTGATTCTCACCACACCTGACATCCGCAGATTCCCACGAAATGATGTTGATATGACACCACAACAATCTCTTTATTTTTTTGTCAAGAATGTGTTTCGTAGAAGTGCAGATGGACCTCTGAGGGAAGTTGTGCTGTCACAGTGATCTCAGTCAGCTTGTTTTAGTAATTTACTCAGTCTCGAGTTCTGTGGCCTGTATCATTTGCACAATGTAATAATAAACATTGTTTAACAGTATCCCAAAAGACTAGTTGGAGCTTGTATGAAGATCTGAATAACCCATACTAGAACATATAAGAACACTCCCCTTCTCTGTGAGTGCAGTGCTATGTCTGAGATGGGAGCTATGCTCTTTTCTTCTCGAGTCTCATTGCTCCACTAATCACAATATATATTTAAATATTTGACTCAATTACTAATATGGTCAATTATATGCTGTAACTGTATCAGTTTCAGAAAACACAAACACAATACCCAGGTTACTTTAATAAATAACAAAATTATTGTTTTATTGTGAAAACAATACGTACTCAACAAAGATGCAAAGCTGATGAACACACATTTTGAAGTATGAAAACATAAATATTAACTCTTCTAACTAACCAAATCCACAGACTAACATACACACATTAAAGCAAACACAAAGCTTGAATTTTCCCAGTCCCTGAACAAAGTGGGAAATAACAAGTCAATCAGGAAATTATGGTGAGATTTAAAAAGTTTGATTACCAATGGCGAGAACTTGAAGACTGATTTTATAGACAGGTTTGTTTTAAGGAACTTGCTAATAGGTGGTGAAAGACATTTGCATGCGGTAACTTCTCAATAATACCAAATCTCCTCTCATCAATAGCTGCTTCCTGTTGTCCCATTCAGTGGAGAGAAATGAGTTGGTAACAGTTCCTGATGTAAAAGTTACAGCAGATAGCTGGCAGTTCCAGCTCACTATTTGCTCCTCCTCTGCACCTCCATCTTGGCCAGCAACTTCTCACAGCACGCTCCAGCAATCCCTGCTCATGGAGATTAACATAGGTTATGCACCAGCCACATCATATCCCCAGAGCATGTAGAATATGGTTCACATTGAATAGGATTTTCTGCTTCATGTTGGAGTAACACTGGCACCTTTCATAGCATTGCTGCTATAGGACGCCTTGTGTATAGGGACAAGCACCCATATCATGGAGTGGAGCAGTGTGCATCTCAAAGCTTCTCACTTTGCACCCATGTTAATGTCACACTTGCACCATGGGTCAGAAACATACATTGTAAACATACAGCATGTGTTTCAGCCAAATTGCAAAGTCTTCAAGTCTAGAGGGCAGAGTCCTTGCTCAAGTCAAAGGAGGACTCTTGTCAGTCATAGCGTCCCACCGCAATCACTCAAGGTCAGCGTCCAATCCAAGTCTGAGGGCTTGGACCTAATCAGCTGTCTGCTAAGAGTGGTCAGGGTCAGGGTCAGGGATAATGTACCATTACAATCTGGGGAGTGAGTCATGGTGTGTCCTACATGTCCAGTTTGACTAGTCTGGGGATTCATGGTAAATCAGTCAGGGAGCTGCACAGAGTGGTAGGGAAGTTTGGGGAGTCAATTGTGGAAATTAGAAGCAGTATAATATGATACAACGAGAATAATAATTGTGAAGGAGCAGCTCAATGCGTAAAAGGGAAGATAAATGATAGTGTATTGGAGGACATGGAATACTGTAATAACCAAAAGCTCATTACTGCTGCTAAAGCAGCCCTCTCAAACTGCTTTAAAAGAAATCAGCATGGCTACAAAAACACTTATAAGTTAATCATTAACTTCCTGCACACATAAAATACATATGCAATAACCCAAAATCCAAAATTTACATATAAAATTATTGCACGTTTTATATTTAGCAGAACAATATAGAAGTTGAGTCAAAAGGTGTGGCACTGGCGGGTCAGGCAGCATTCGAGGAGCAGGAGAATTGATGTTTTGGGCATAAGCCCTTCATCAGGAATATTTGGCTTCGCCTGAAACACTGATCCTCCTGCTCCTCGGATGCTGCCTGACCTGCTGTGCTTTTCCAGTGCCACACTTTTCGATCCTGATCTCCAGCATTTGCAGTCCTCACTTTCTCTCAATATAGAAGTTGAGTATATTTGAAGATAAAAATGACTCAAAGACAAAAGTGCATTATCAAAAATACTGCAGTTTAATGTTTACCATATTGCACAAGAGCTCCTTTGCATCTTATTACTTTGTCCTGAAGTCCATTTTTGACTACACACATCACAGTTTCTGTGGTGTGGTTCACTTAGCATAATCGGGTTGATATGGTATCTTATATGTAGCATTCCTCAAATTCTATATTCACTTGTAGAAAGTATGCAAGCTGACATGTATGGTACAATTGCTGTCAGATATTAAACTACCTGAGTCACATTAATACTATGACTATCAGAACAATTCAGAAATTAGGTATTTAGAGTTACATACAGCATGGACACAGATTCTTCAGTCCACCATGCCGACCAAGTTTCCCAAAACTAAACTAATCCCATTTGCCTGTATTGGCCCATATCCCTCGCAGCCTTTCCTCTTCATGCACTTGTCCAAATGTCTTTTAAATGTTGTAACTGTACCTGTATCTATCACTTCCTCTGGCAGTTCATTCCACACACAAACCACCCTCTGTGTGACAAAGTTACCCCATGGGTCCCTTTTTCATCTTTCTCCTCTCACCTTATAAATATGCCCCCTAGGTTTAAACTCCTAGGAGAAAAAAAACTTTGCTGTTCACTTTATTTATGGCCCTCATGATTTTATAAATTTCTATTAGGTCACCCTCAAGCTCCTGTGCTCCAATGAAAAATGTCTCGGCCTATTCAGTCTCTCCGTATAACTCCTGGGACCATCTTGGTCAATCTTTTCTGAAACCTCTCCAATTTAATAACATTCTTTCAGTAGCAAGGTAACCAGAACTGCACACAATACTCCAAAGGTGGCCTCACCAACATCCTGTACAACCTCAACATGATGCCCCAACTCCTGTACTCCATGATCTGAGCAATGAAGGTAAGCGTGCTAAACACCTTCTTAACCATCCTGTCTACCTATGAACCAGCTTTCAAAGAACTAAGTACCTCAACCCCTAGGTCTCTCTGTTCAACAACACTACCCAGAGCCATAACATTAACTGTAAAGGTACTGCCTTTGTTCTCATTACTAAAATGCAATATCTCGCATTGCATTCAAATTAAACTCCATCTGCCACTCCTCAGGCCATTGACCCAACTGATCAAGATCCCTTTGTAATCTTAGATAACTTTCTTCACTGTCCACTATACCACCAAGTATACTTGACTTCCCACCAGTGCTACTTTGAAAGAATATTGCTTCCCATAGCTTTTCCACTGAGAACATGATGGAATACTCTCCATTCACCTGGATATGTGTAGCTCCAATAATATTCAAGAAGCCGAACACCATCAGGGCAAAGCATCACAAATGATTGGGACAACTAACCACCAACTTAACTGTTTGGTCCCTGCATCACTAGTATGCAGTGGGCAGCAGTATATACCATCTACAAACTGCTCAGCAACCACTTGCTGAAGCCTGTTTAGTAACACCAATTGAATTCATGACCTTGTTGAGTTTTCATCACCACTGGGTTAAGATCCTTGAATTCCTTTCCTTTGAGCACTGTGGGTGAACTTACTTCACTTGAACTCCTAGGTTCAAGAAGATGGCTCAGCACCATTTCTAAATCATAATTTGAGATAGGCAATAATTTCTGGCCTTACAAGTGACACCCACATCCCATGAACAAATATTTTAAAATATCCCGTATGTAGTATATTCCAGCTCACATCTAATCCGCAATGTAGCAAATCTCAAACACAGCCCAGTTATCACTTCACACGCCCTTCATAGAAGTATTTACTACTTAATTAGAGTTAAAGTTGCTTCCTTTAAGTTGCATGAGAAACAAAACACAACAATTCAACATTTCCTCTTCTCAATTGCATGTTAACATTTTTGCGCAAATGCAGTAATTATAGTTCAGTTGTTGATTTAAGAATCAAAGTCATAACTTCATGCTGGAGATTTAGATTTTACAATGCACAACTGCAGCCTTAATTTATAATTACTGGGTGGGAATGGTCTTTTTCCCTTAAAGAGTATTTATTTAATTGAAAATGGCTTTAAATAACTATTCTGAGTGCATGTATGATTTTGTTCGACTAATTTGCTTTAGTATCCAAAGCCTTGCCTTTACGTGTCCCATTCAGTGATACAAAGGTTGTGTTTTTTTTTCATCACTTGTATTCTGACTGATGTGCACAAGCATTTTATTATGGATTTATCTGGTGAAGTGACACATGAGGAGCAACGCTCCATCAGACACCTGTGTACTGGAGAGAAGGTTGCTAGTTTGAGGTCTAATAACTACCAGCAAGGCACTAAAATTGTATGACCTCATCTAAGAGCAAAATAGGTTCAAGGTAGGGTTGGGTTGTGGATAGAGTGGGGAAGCTGAAGCAGTTAATGCTGCAGATGGTTCTACCGAGGTTCAGATCTCCCTTAACTCATCTAATATTCTGTTGCCTACATTCGATCACATACTAGACTCACCCTTCATCCTTTTGACCAACGTGCCAATGCCTCTATTATAACATTCTCAGTCTCCCATTTAGACCTTGATCTTGACATTCCCTCTATGCCAAACTTCTTTTGTCTCTGGACTGTCCTACCCTGAATCGTTAGGGTAGTGTTCAATTGATCTGTATTTGATGAGGTGAATCTGGTAATTAACCTATGTTCACTGTGCTTGACTGGTGAAGTCTGGATGTGGATTCAGAGAAAAGTAAGAAAGCCAAAGAAGTTAAACTGAGAAGTCAGATGCCAAAGCAAAGAATGAGACAATGGGCATTTTAAGTGATTGTAAAACATAAACAAGTAGAAACTAGTGTCAAATCAAAGCAAATGAATAAAATATCCAGCACTTAGTTCTACTAACACTGGTATCTTGGAAAACCCTCCTTTCTCTCTATTCTGTATTTCCCTCGTCCATATTGATACTCATTTTGGAAAATTCTTCTTAAGCCCATTCCACCTTTGTATGTCCATTAGCTGTTGAAGTCCATCTCTTTGACCAAGGTTTTTGTCATTTTTAGTTTTAATTGCTTCTTTGATTCTTTAACCATTTCTTTGTTTATTCTCCTAAAAAATGCTTTTGTATGCCTTTCAATATTGAAGGTGAGATATAGATTTAAGTTGGTTTTGTTTTCAGTGTATGGTTTGATAAAAGAGCCATGTTGTACCAAGTTCACCCATCCTGTGTTGTACATCTCTGTGTGTCACTGTAATTTTTAGCTTCTAATAGCTAAATGGGTCAAGGGATATGGTAAATTGCAGAATTAGCATATTGAGCTTGATGATCACCGCAATCATATTGAGGGGTCAGAATGGGCTACTCCTGCTCCTATCTTCTATGTTATGATTGCTTTCACTAGAGCAAAGATCTAACTAACCCTCGACTGTGTACTGAGGGTATGCTGCAATGTCAGAGGAGTCTATTAGGAGAGATATTAAATTGAGGATCCCTTTGGCCTCTGAGATGGCTGCAACAGATTCCATGGCATTATTTCCAAAACAAAAAGTGCCCCTGGCCAATATATATCTTTCAATCATGGTTACAAAATAAAACAGATCAGCTGTTTTTTTATCATATTGTCCTTTGTGGGATTTTTTCGGGCACAGATTGGTTGATGTGTTTTCGATAGGAAGTTAGAGTCATAGAGATATACAACACAGAAACAGACTCTTCGGTCCAACTCATCCATGCCAACCAGGTATCCTAAATAAATCCAGTCCAATTTACCAGCATTTGGCCCATATGCCTCCAAACCCTTCCAATTCATAGACCCATCCAGATGCCTTGCAATCGTACCAGCCTCCACCACTTCCTTTGGCAGCTCATTCCATATGATGATGGGAGCTACTTTTTCAACATGCTTCATTGACTGTAGAACACAGAGACTCATTGAGGTGGAATTTGTCATGAATCACAATTCTACTCCCAGTCCTGGGGGTCTCTCTCATTTTCACAATGGTGGGACTGGGCTTAGGCTGTGGTTTACTTACCCTCTGTTCCTGGACGTAAATGGCCATATGCCTCCACTGAATTGGGAGTTTGGAATTCTGGGAGTCTCTGGAACTGAAAGTGTGCAGATCTGACCAGGTTAGAGCAGCTCTACTCTCTGTATATTTATTTGGGTGAAGCAAGGCACCCCTTTGGAGAATTGAAGTAACGCTGTAATTATGGACCAAAGACACTTATAGATGAACATCTGGTAACCTTGGGGGTGAGGGACAGGACTCATTTATGGAGAGCCCTTTGGGATGGTTAATTGTGTAAACTGAATTTAAATACTGATGAATAGCGATACCTTTCTCTGTGGAGAGTAGCCTGCAATATAGAGATTCAAGCTATCGAACTGTATATTTTCACCTTACTGGTTGAACGCTTTTGATTTATATTCTATTTATTCATGAGATGTGTGTGTTGCTGGCCACGTCAGCCTTTAGACTCCATCTCCCATTGCCCTGGTGATGATGTTTCTTTGTGCAGTCCTTGGGATGGAAGGACACCCATAACAGTGCTGTTAGGGAGGGAATTTCAGAATTTTGTTTTTCTTTCATGAGATGAAGGCATCGCTGGTTAGACAGCATTTATTTCCAATCCCTAATTGCCCAGAAGGCAGATGGGAGTCAACCACATTGCTGTGGGTCTGGAGTCACATGTAGGCTGACTAGTTAAGGCTGGCAGTTTCCCTCCCTGAAGGGCATTAGTGAACCAGATGGGTTTTTCTGACAATTGGCAATGGATTCATGGTCATCATTAGACTCTTAATTGCTGATATTTATTGAATTCAAATTCTACCATCTGCCATGGTGGGATTTGAGTTCCCAGAGCATTTCTTGGGTCTCTGGAGTAACAATCCAGTGACAATACCACTAGGCCACTACCTCCCCTTTTGACTCAGCATCAGTGAAGGAGGATGATATAGTCCTGCATCAGGATGATGTTAGCATTGGAGAAAAACTTACAGATGGGTGGTGTTCCTCTTTCTCCTTCCTGGTGGGAGAAGTCCTCAAATTGGAAGGTGCTGTCGAAGGAGTCATGGTGAATTGTTGCGTATTCTATAGGTGTTGCACACTAATGCCACTGTATGTCAGTGATGGACAGAGTGAGTGCTGAAGGTGTTAGCCAATCAAGCAGTCAATATTGTCCCAAATAGTGCCAGGCTTCATGAATATTATTGAAACTGCACTCATCCATTGGCAACGTAGGTGAAGGGGAAGGTGTAGTGAGTGGAAGTAGGCATAAAGACGGCATAGGGTAATGAGGGACCATGAGAATGGTCAGAGGGCATTACTTTGCATATGTTGGTGTATACAATGTAGGAAGGTGAGATGGAATGGGGTGTGTGAAGGGTGAGAGCTGGAGTAACGCCTTATATTACTCCCTTCTTGGAGAGGTCAGGTTTCTCCTGTGAATCTGGTTCTGGGACATCTTTGATTGAGATCTGAGATTGCAAAAAGTCAGGCTTGTGCTTAAAAAAGTGTTTGAACCCATTTGGACCTACAAACGGCAAAAAAATGCAATTAAAAATAGTAGAAGGTGTTTGAGAGTGTCTGGTTGCATAATATATTGTAGTGTTTGCGCTACGTGAGTGATTTCCCAAACTATAATTTTACCAATGGAATACCTATTGTTTGATGGCTCCACCTGCTTAATACATGAAAATATTTATTGATATAACTTCTTAATTATGTAAATGACTTGCTTGTTGCCATGTCCCAATAATCACATGTGTAACGTGTTTGTTTTTGTTCGGACATTGTTGAAGTAATTTTCTTTTATTGCCATGGTTGCTTTGCAGCAATGAAATTGTGCTTTTTTCTGCAACATTGAGATAAATTATGTCCTGATAATTTTATTTTAGAACATAGAACATAGAACATTACAGCACAGTACAGGCCCTTTGGCCCTTGATGTTGCGCCAACCTGTGGAACCAATCTGAAGCCCATCTCTCTTACACGATTCCATTTCCACCATAAGTTTATTCAATGACCATTTAAATGCCCTTAAAGATGGTGAGTCTAATATTGTTTTCTGTCACCTCCTGATTTCTGCATTAGTTGGAAAATAGGGGAGTTGGCATGGATAGGGAACAAAAAAGTGTAGTGGGTGAGAGATATGAGTTGGCACCACATTGGCATTGACACAATAATGGCCATTGATTGGGATGTAAAGAGTATGATTGGCCATGGGAGATGAGCATAAGATGGCGCCAGTATGTGGGGCCATGGGGGTACGTAGGTGTGAAAGGTTGGCTATGACAGGGCCATGGGGAATGAAGGGAAGGAATAGGGTAGCACAGTCCATAAGGCATAGGAACAGAAGTAGGCCATTCAGCCCATTTAGTCTGCATCACCCTTCATTGATATCATTGCTGATCTGATAATCCTCAACTCCAGTTTCCTGTCTTTTCCTCATAACCTTATGAAAAATCTGTCTAACTCAGCCTTAAATCAATTTAATGACAAGCTATTGAAGTTCTTGTGGTAAAGAATTCTATAGATTCACACCCCTCTGAGAGAAAAAATTCCTCTTCATCCCTGTCCTAAATTGGCAACCCCTTTTTTGAGATTATACTATATGGCCTATACTGTCCCACAAGGGGAAATAGCTTTTCTGCATTCACCCTGTTTATAAGACGCATTGGGGTAGAGTGCCATAAATCGAGTCCTGCTATTCCTGGAGTTGTACCAAATGCTAAAATGTAAGTCAAGCACAATACCCCAATTCACTCAAATTTCAGACAAAGAGTCGAGCGTGTAGTGCTGGAAAAGCACAGCAGGTCAGGCATCATCCGAGGAGCAGGAGAATCGGCGTTTCGGGCATAAGCCCTTCATCAGGTATGAGGCTTGTGCGTCGGGGCTGAGAGATAAATGGAAGGGGGGTGGGGTGGGCTTGGGCGGTAGGTAGCTGAAAAAGTGATAGGTGGGTGAAGGTGAGGGAGAAGGTGATAGGTCAGAGGGATGAGCGATGGGCGGGTCTGGAGGGTGGTGCCAAGTTGGAGGCTTGGGACTGGGATAATGTGGGGGAGGGGAAATGAGGATGCTGTTAAAATCCACATTTATCCTGTGTGGTTGCAGGGTCCCAAGGCAGAATATGAGGCGCTCTTCCTCCAGACATTGGGTGGTAACGGTTTGGCGGTGGAGGAGGCCCAGGACCTGCATGTCCTTGATGGAGTAGGAGAGGGAGTTGAAGTGTTCAACCATGGGGCGGTGGGATTGGTGGGTGCAGGTGTCCCAGAGATGTTCTCTGAAACAATCTCCAGGGAGACAGGATGCCTTCTTGTGGAGAGCTTCTGATCTCCAGCATCTGCAGTCCTCACTTTCTCCAAATTTCAGACTAAGTTTGATAGAAGATGCTGACCAGTTTTTTGATAAGAATTATTTTTACAATAAGTAATTAGAGTACAGTTACCATTAAATAGATGTAAACCATCAGAATATAACATTACAAAAAGTATAATCTCCTTATAAACTTCCCTTACACACAACCAACACAACACCCATAAATCCACATCTACACACATACACACACACATACACTCTCTCTCTCTCACACACACATACACACACGCACAGACACACATGCACACACAACCACAAGACATGCACAGTTTCTTTATTTTTCTGCTTCATTTCAACAAGAATAAAGAAAATTGATTATTGGCAGAGGTAGAGAATACTGGGAAATCTGTCCGGGGTCTTTGCTTCCCGTTTCTGATGCTGAAATGATCGTTCTTTGGTTGGCCTGACCGTTGCTGGTCAGCTGTTTTCTCAGGAAGCTCCCAGTAGTTTGTAAGAAATACAGAGCAGCTGATTCACTTGGAAAAGATCTCTGATTTATCAATACAAAACTTACACCTCGCAGCAATTTGTATTGAAAAGGTAACTGGTTTCCTTTAAGCTTAAACTGAAATGTTCTTTTACTGCAGAGAACAGGTAGCCTCTGCTGGGGTGAACAACAGTTGCTGTTTTCTGTGTCTTTCTCTCTCTGTGTATCTGTGCCGGTATTAATTATTTCCAGTTCCAATCTGCTTAATTAGCTGAGAACCAATCAGCTTCACTGTAAACAGCTCCCTGGCTCCTGTTGATCTGCACGTTGTAGGGACACACATCCACAGAAACAGAGGTCATAATCGGTATCAAATTCCTTGCTGTAAAATTGTGCAACTATTCTTGTAAATGCATGTTCATTCTTTTATAAAAAGTCACAGTTTTTTCACTTCGCAGTCCACAGATTTTAAAGACAAAATAAAAAGAAGATACATTCTACTCAATTTACCTCTCCTCATAAAACAGTCTCTCCATACTTGAGATCAACCCAGTGAACCTTCTATGGACTGCCTCCAATGCCAGTATGTCTTTCCTTACATAAGGGACCCAAAACTGCTGTCAGTATTCCCACTGTAGTTTGACTAACATCTTATATATTTTTAGCCAAACAATCCTTTATTGTTCCTGAAGAAGGGCTTATGCCTGAAACGTTGACTCTCCTGTTCATTGGATGCTGCCTGACCTGCTGCGCTTTTCCAGCAACACATTTTCAATCCTTTATTATAGTCAAGAGTGTGCTGCTGGATAAGCACAGCATGTCAGGCAGCATCCGAGGAGCAGGAAAATTGATGTTTTGGGCAAAGGCCCTTCATAGGGCGGCATGGTGGCTCAGTGGCTAGCACAGCTGTCTCACAGCACCATGGACCTGGGTTCGATTCCTGCCTCGGGCAACTATCTGTGTGGACTTTGAACATTCTCCCCGTGTCTGCATGTGTTTCGTCCGGATTCTCCGGTTTCCTCATACAGTCCAAAGATGTGCAGGTTAGGTGAATTGGACATGCTAAATTGCCTGTAGTGTTAGGTGCATTCGACAGGGGTGAATGTAGGGGAATGGCTCTAGGTGGGTTACTCTTTGGTGGGTCGGTGTGGACTTGTTGGGCCGAAGGGCCTATTTCCACACTGTAGGGAATCAATTCTAATCAGGAATGGATTCTGGGCTTTTGCCTGTAACGTCGATTCTCCTGCTCCTCGGATGCTGCCTGACCTGCTGTGCTTTTCCAGCACCACACTCTTGGCTCTAATCTCCAGCAGATGCAATCCTCATTTTTGCCATCCTTCTTCATACTCCATTCTCTTTGAAATAACGGCCAACACTCCATTTACCTGAAATGAAATAAAGAATTTTGGATTCTCAAGATCTGAAACAAAAAGAGAAGTTGCTGGACAAACTCAGCAGGTTCGGCAGCATCATTGGAGAAAATGCAGTGTTGACATTTTGAGCCCACTGTCCTGTTCTGAAGACTAGACTCAAAATATTGGCAAAAGTGAGGACTGCAGATGCTGGAAAACAGAGTCTAGATTAGAGTGGTGCAAGAAAAGCACAGCAGGGCGGGCAACATCCAAGGAGCAGGAAAATCGACGTTTCGGGGAATGTTGGCTCTGCTTTAAATTTTGAAATGAAGGCTTCAAGCACTTCTTGTAAAGCTAGGTACACTTAACTTCCAAAACAGCTGTGTAATTCTTGAAATCATTCTTATTTTTTTAAAAATGTTGAGTTTGATCCCTGCTCATGATATGTTTGGGATTTTGGGATTATCTCGGGCTAAGTAGACGTAGAGGTAAAGTGACCCCTGATGCCTATTCAGTTATTCCTATTATGAAGTGTGAATGAATGTCCGGTGGTATTAGGATCAGCAGAAAGGGCTGGCCTGGCTGATTTTCCAGCATCCACGGTACTTTGTTTTTGTTTCTGGCGGGGAGATGAAGCTTGGCGGTACATCCATCTGGGGGTTGGATTGCCAGACAATGCTCACACATTGAGTCCCAGAGTACAGTGCAAGGTGCATTACCTCGGTTGCAGTCCACCATGAAATATCGACCTTGAAAGGTGACAATCAAAAATCACACGCAATGTCTAATATTAGAAGGCATGCACTTAATGGAAGAGGGGGAAAGTTCAAAGGAGATGTGAGGGACAAGTTTTTTACACAGGGAGTGGTAGGAGTCTGGAAGGTGCAGCCAAGGATGGTGGTGGACGCAGATACAATAGGGCCATTTAGGGACTTTTAGATAAGCACATGAATATACAAAACTCAGAGGGATATGGACCAAGGGCAGGCAGAAGGGATTAGTTTCAATTGGCATCATGTTCGGTACAACACTGGGGGCTGAAGGTCTAGTTCCTGAGCTGTACTGTTCTATGTTGTATTATTATGTTTGCATATGATATAAAGTATAACATGTTTAGATGCATTCCCTGTGCGTTCTGACTAGACTATCACCTGGAATGAGCAATAGCCTTATGAGGAAAGGCTAGACAGGCTTGGTCTGTATCTTCTAGAGTTTAGAAGAGCTGGGGATGACTTAAGTGAAAGGTATAAGATCCTGAGGGGACTTGACTAGATGGACGTGGAAATGTTTCCTCTTGTGGGAGAAACTAGAACTAGGTTAAAAATAATGGGGCACCCATTAGATATAGATGTGAGGAAACATTCTTTTCTTTCAGTGGGTTGGGAATCTTTGGAATTCCCTTCCTCTCCAGGCAGTGGATGCACAATCTTTAAATATTTTTAAGGCAGAGGGAAAAAGATTTTTGGTCCTGAAGGATATAGAGTTGAGATTAAAATCAGACCAACCACAATCTTATTGGATTACCGAACAGGCTTGAGGGACTGAGTGGTCTACTCTGGTTTGTATGTGCATAATACATCTCATGGCTGAGAGAATAACAGTGAATCCCTTTCAAGCTTCACTCTTGAAGTTAAAGATTTTGAGGTAGACCTTGCAGATGAGCACATTTTCACTACATTTTCCAAACACATTGTGAGATTCAGTTATCCTGTATGTGAGACTGGGGTATTTTCACTTGTCTTTCTAACCTGTGTAGAACAAAAAAGGTCTTTCCCTTCATGTAGGTTTCATAAATGGCCAAAGTTTTCATTCCCTTCTTAAATATGAGGTTGCTATTATACTTTAATTATTACACAGGTGTAACGTGGATACGTTTTTACATGAGTATGTGTAAAAATTCATCCTTGGGATTGAGAAGTTACCATGGAGGCCAGTATTTATAGCCCATCTCTAAGTGCCATAGAATCATAGTTAAAAATCACATAACACCAGGTTGTAGTCCAATAGGTTTATTTGGAAGCACTAACTTTCGGAGCGCTGCTCATTTATCAGGTGGTTGTGGACGGGCAGTGCCTCAAATACTAGTGCTTCTGTTGTGACACGGGGTAAACTCTTCTGCTTACTGTAAACCAACAACACAGAAAAGTTTTATCCCATGCAGTAATCTCTGAAAAGTCAAGAGGCCAAGAACAATTTAAAGTAAAAATTAACAACTTTATTTCTTAATTTAGAACAGAGAATAATTAACAACAACTATTTACAACTCCTTCCTTTAACCGATCTTTTACCTTCCCTTCTACAATACTAGCCCGATAGAACTCTCGATTACGATTTACAAAACAAAACTTCTTATCTTAAAACCAGGCAGCTTTCAGTTTTCTCTGTATTTGTGTCTTCTTTTCTTCTTCTTGAGGATTCCGCTTCGCAGGTTCCTGATCGATAAAAATACCTTTAAGAGAGCTATTTTTCAGACAGTCTTTCTATGCTGGTAGCTTGGCAGTTCTCCTCTCAACTGTTCAATATTCCCTGGTCTTATACCCCCGAATCACCAGAGTGTGTCATTGGTTTTTAAGATTGTCAATATACTAAATTCAAACTGGATTGGAGTTTGGTACTTTTCAGGGTATAATTTAAACTGATTGGCCTAATTTGAATCTGTTTTGTCATTTCCAGGCAACCAGCTACCTTCACTGCCCCAGTAGTTGGAGCACATTTTACATTTTATTTTGTTTAGAACACTTGGTGCTGTTGGGTATTTTTTGCTAGCTCTTAACTCTCTTAAAGGTACAGTACACCCACATCTTCATATCACTTCCAAATAAACCTGGTGCTGTGTGATTTTTAACTTTGTCCAACCCAGTCCAACACCGGCACCTCCAAGTCATAGCATCACTACAGTGTGGAAACAGGCCCTTTGGCCCAACAAGTCCACACCGATCCTCCGAAGATTATCCCACCCAGATCCCTACTCCTACCCTATTGCTCTACATTTCTCCTCAAGCCTACACATCGCTGAACACTATGGGAAATTTAGCATGACCAATCCACTTAATCTGCACATCTTTGGACTGTGGGAGTAAACTGGAGCAGCTGGAGGGAACCCACGCAGACATGGGGAGAATGTGCAAACTGCACACAGACAGTTGCCTGAGGCTGGAACCGAACCTGGGTCCCTGGTGCTGTGGGGCAGCAGTGCTAACCACCAAGCTACCGTGCCACCTCTTGAGTGAGCCATCTTTTTGAACTGTTGCTGCCCTTGCAGTGAAGATGCTTTGACTGTCTGTCAGGGGTCAGGATAGAGCTCCAGTATTTTGACCCAGCGACAGTGAAGGCATGGTGATATAGGCCGGAGTCAGGATGGTCGGTGACTTGAAGGGGAAATTGCAATTAGTGGTGTTCATATGCATTTGCTGCTCTTGTCCTTCCAGGATTTGGAAAATACTGTTGACAAACCCTAGACAAGTTACAGCAGTGCATCTTCCAGGTGTACATTACCACAGTGAGTCAGTTGGGGAAGGAATGAATGCTTAAGGCAAACTAGGCTTCAACTCCATTTACACTGTAAACAGTACCTAAATCACATGTAGGGCATGGCATTTCCATGAAAACAGAACAGTGTGAAAATCCCTGGAGGTTGAAGGTTAACTGCAGTTAACACTTTAACTTGGGGATGAGTTTGGGCTTTTGTACTGGATTTGCACTTTGCAGTTTCAAAGTGGGTTTGTTTTGACTCTAAGACTGTGAACTTGTACACTAGAAATTAATGTTTATGATCTTTTTATGAGGGCTTAATTTATGTGCATCAAAAACTATTATGCTAGAGGCACAAGTCTATTTTAGCATCTCCATTAAAATAGCACAGGGAGGAATGAAGTATTTGTACATTAGCATTCATACAATAGCATTGCTCATTGTGGTTTTACATTTATAGGCTTGCATTATTTTCATAATATTAATAGCTATTCTGATCAAATGAATAAAGAAGTGGTTTTTGGCCTACCATTTTCAGTTGGCCTGGTGCCAATACTGAATGGGAGTAGATTAGATTCCCTACAGTGTGGAAACAGGCCCTTCAGCCCAACAAGTCCACACCAACCCTCCGAAGAGTAACCCACACAGGCCCATTTCCCTCTGACTAATGCACCTAACACTGTGGACTATTTAGCATGGCCAATTCACTTGAACTGCACATCTTTGGATTGTGGGAAGAAACCGGAGCACCCGGAGAAAACCCACACAGACACAGGGAGAATGTGCAAACTCCACACAGACAGTCACCCAAGACTGGAATTGAACCTAGGACCTTGGTGCTGTGATGCAGCAGTGCTAACCACTGAGCCACTGTGCCGCCCTGACTAGTTTTTTCAGCTTCAGTAGTTGACGCATGTGCTGTATGTTAGCTACTTTCTGAGCAGCTAAAAGTTCTCTGCAATACCTTTCTTCCAGCTTTTAATTTAGTTGCAATTATGCAAAATAGTTGGAAGCTATAATACCACCTTCTTGTTGGAGTAAGGTTGTTGAACAACCAATGCTAAACCAGTTTCGTTTGCTTAACAAAACATTTTATTTGATTGCAACAAGGACTTCTGGATGAGATTCAAATTACCTGTGGATTTTCAAACTTTTTAAAAGTAAACAAAAGTCCTGAAAGCAAAAACTGTTGAACTAGACAAAAGGGATTTGTCAAGCCAGTTACAGAGACAATATAAGTTTTTATGTTAATGCATGGTATTTAAAATTCTCTCATACTATGCATTGCTGGAGCTGATGATGTTAGAGTCTGTAGATCTACCTACTTGGAAAACAAAAAAAATTAGAAGGTATATCATTTTTATACAGCACATTATGTGCAAGATACCATGAAGCAGGAGGCTAACAACAGCATGGATACCATTTCTTGTTCTGTAAAAATGCCACACTGAAATCTCATAAAGGGGAAACTCACGCTGATTGTGGGGAAATTTTATGATGTTCCCCTCTCTCGCCTTATCTGTTCTAAGAAGCAACCCACCTTTATCCTGTGATAAGGTTGTGTAACACCTGAATCTTGCCACTTGTCCTATCCTCATGGTCAGAGACAATCCACAATCTGTTACTTTGATCAGTGTTGAGTCCTAACCTGAAATGGTAAAATGTTGTGTGCATTAAGGAATATGGCTTTATCACTTTAGAAAAGCTGAGGTCAGATGAACTTAAGGACCCTCTTGGACTGATGTCATCTTGTGATGTCATTGGATACAACTCCACATTCCAAGGAAATGATGTGTACAATTATATGATCTATAGATTCTGATAGATTTCCGAGCAGCAATTTCATCATTACTATTTTGTTTCCCATTTGCTGTTTTGCTCATTGGTTCCCTTCATTCCAATGTGCTACAAGCTAGTGGCTAGTTGGTCTGGCTTGGATGGGTAGGGATGAAGAGTGCTATGCAGAGCTCTGTGCACTTCACACAGGAAAATAGAAGGCTCGTGAAAACAGGAGGAACTTCCTGAGATTTTTTTTCCCCAAACACTTAGCTCTGCCTGGTGCTTAGGCACTGAATGCTGTAATTTACAACTTGCAGCATGGACTGAAGGAAGGTTAAGTTGACATTTCTCATTGATTCTCTCCTTCCTCGGATGCTGCCTGACCTGCTGTGCTTTTCCAGCACCAAGTTTTTCCTCTTCAGGTTTAAAATGCCTTACAGTGGAGAACTGTGAGAGGGAGATTCTGGCAGCTGTAGGCCTACTGGTTTCTCTTCTGATCTGACAAAGCTTCTCTTGCTCACAACCAAAGCTGTTCAGTGAACTCACAACCAGCCATCTTTTTGTTGGCAGGTAGAAGACCTTTCTCATTGATAACAAGCCAAAACAGCTTCCTTCTAAATTATTCCTTGGCTATAGCTTTATCTCCCCACCTCCCTTTAATTCTATAAGATTTTCCTAAAATTCCATCTCTTCCATGAAACTTTTGGTCACCTGTTAATTTTTGTTAGTCACTATTTCTATGAAGTACCTTTGAGGTGCAGTACAAATGCAATGTGCGGTTGTTATAGTTGGTGCTTGATGTAAAGAATGCTGCTGAATTTAGGTACCTAACATTTGGGAAAAGAGGGGGAGTTGATTGTCTAAATGGTGGCACCGTGTTATATGAATACAAGGCACCCAGCTGTCTCCATTCTTAGTAAAACACTGGTCCACAATCTTAAGGTTAAAAATCAACAGCTTCCTCATTCTGGTACCTATTCAAATCCTTCCCACCTGAACATAGTTGTGATTGAGGTGGAAAGCTTGAGAACTCATGCAGCAAGCATAGCGTTCCTGCACGCAATGTCTGTACTGGGTGAGGTTTTGGGAAAGTGCCTTGCAACACCCGTTTTTCTAGTTTCTAGTTGTAAAAAGTCACCTCTCTGCCCTTCAGCTACCTCCAATTTCACAATATGGTTTTGAAATGAAACCTGTCAAAGAAAAGCGAATTACTGCGGATTGCTGGAAATCTGAAGCAAGCACAGAAAATGCAGGAGAAATTCAACAGGTTTGGCAGTCTGTCGAGAGAGGTGTGCATTCTGTAGAAGTGTCTCAAAGTGTTGACTCTGTTTCTCTCTCCCCATATACTGCCAGACCTGTTAAGTTTTTCCAGCATTCTCTGTGTTTGAACAATATGTCAGCTATGTCCTTTTGTTTTGGGGCTTTTAAAAACTGGATTGACATAAGAAAGAATTGTATTAAAAATGAGGGATTTAGAGGGATGGTAGATTGTTTGAAACTTGAAAAAAATGTGATACCTATTATGAACCCATTTTGGATAACTGTGGGTTCCAGCAACATGCAGATGAATTGGAGCTGAGGGGTTACTTACAAGTGAAGCTGATTTGGTTCGTTATCATTGACAAAGGTCTCCTGCCTACCATCGACAAGATGGTTGATTGTGAGTTAATTGAACTTCATTGTCAATTCATTCGGCTGTGAGCAAGAGAAGCTTTCTCAGATCAGAAGAGAAACCAGCAGGTCTGCAGCAGCCAAAAATCTCTCTCTCTCCCTTCACTGAAGTAAGCCACTTTAAACCTGAAGAAAATTAACTTCTCCTGCCTTCAGCAGATGCTGCAAGTGGTGATTTTGATTTGGATAAGTCAGAGATCCTTCCTATGTGAGACTGCCACCCTGTGCCTCTTGCAAACAAGTGGAAGCATTCAGAAAAAAGGAAGAATGAAGAGAAATGTTTGAATGGGCAAGAATTAACCCAAAAGATTTTGTGAGAAAATACTATAGAACGGTTTCCCGAGTTTTCTTTGTGCCAATGTGTCTTTTTTTCCTGTCTTTGTATTGGGTGGGTTGGGTGGGAGGGTGGGGGAGTTTTATTTTTTGATTATTGATTAGATTCCCTACAGTGTGGAAACAGGCCCTTCGGCCCAACAAGTCCACACCAACCCTCCCAAGAGTAACCCACCCAGACCCATTTCCCTCTGACTAATGCACCAACACTACGGGCAATTTAGCACAGCCAATTAACCTGACCTGCACATCTTTGGACAGTGGGAGGAAACTGGAGCACCCAGAGGAAACCCACACAGACACGGAAGAATGTGCAAACTCCACAAAGACTGTGCAAATTCCAGCCCGAGGCAGGAATCAAACCCAGGTCCCTGATGCTGTCAGGCAGCATTGCTAACCACTGAGACACTGTAATGTTTAGAGTTTACTTAAATTAAAATAATTATTTGCCTGTAGCTACAATCTAATGGTCAGTCATAAATAGTGGCTCTTTGATATTCTAGAAACCTGGTCTGTGTTTTCTATCAATCTACATTTCATTCAACATTGGGTCAAAGAAGGTAATTTGGAAATTTTGCTGTATTTATTCTGAAAAATTAAATTTTGTGAGTAGCAGCACTTGAATTCCAGTGCAATATCCTCGTGAGATGTTATACCTGCCTTTGAACTCACAATGGCAAAAATTGGTCTATGGTATGAATGCTTATAACCTTTGATTACAAGATACAAACAATGGGAAAACACAAAATACCGAACATGAAGGGAACCTGAAATACGAACTGAAAATGTTGGAGAAACTCAGCAGGCCCTGCAGCTTTTGTCGCGAGAGAAACAGAGTTAATGTTTCAGGTTGTGACCTTTCATCACCTCTGACCTGCTCTGCTTCTCTCTCCATGGAGGTTGTCTGATTTGCTGATCATTTCCACCATTTTTTTCTTTTCATTTCACAAGCAATAAGTCTTGGACTGGGGAAGAAGAATAATTTGGAGGGTTGTGGCTGATATTGGGCAAAATGTGTCATTGCCTCTTCTGCACTGTATTTGCTCTCAACCTCTGCAACTGCACATAAAAGGAAGTCAGCCTGTCCTTGAATGTTGTCAAAGCTAAACTCGCCCATCAACCAGGTCAGTTAAGTATTCCACTTCCTAAATATGCTGAAGGATAAATGCGGGAATATGCTGAGCACTTCCTAATCTTTGACAGCTACCTCTTTCAACTGATCAACATCGATGAGGAGATCCAAGACTGGATCAGTTGTGCCAATTGAGCCTTCTAAAAACTACAGGCAATGAGCATTTGATAACACGGACTTCCACAAGTCAACAAAAGTTGAACTGTGCAAAGCAGTGTCATCACTACACTTTGGTACTATAGTGACAGCTAGACTGTGAATCAGCAACACATAAGAACTCGAGGGAAATTCCACCACTAATATCTCTGCCACCACTAATACCTCTAATACCTATACGTCTTCGGTTACAGTGGGAAGACCGTTAAATAAATGCTAGGTCCTCGATTGGCAAACAGGCAAAACCTTTCCAAAACCAACTGCAAGGGACCGCATGCTGTGTGGTTAGAACATGTCTCCGCTGCCAGGTCCTGTTTTCTTAACTCGCAAATGGCAAATCTTCCAGGAGAGGACAAAGAAAATGCTACAAAGATGCTCTGGAGCTCTCCTTGAAGAGTAGTGGTGTCCATATCAGACATAGAGTCATAGAGGTCTACAACATGGAAACAGGCTCTTTGGTCCAGCTTGTCCATGCTGGCTAATTTTCACAATTAATCTCGTCTAATTTACTTGCATTTGGTCATATCCCTCCATAACTATCCCATCTATGTATCTGGCCAAATGTTTCTTAAATGGTAAAATTGTACTCCCTTGGGTGGGGTGGCATGGTGGCTTTGTGCCAGAGACCCAGGTTCGATCCCAGCCTCGAGCGACTGTCTATGTTGAGTTTGCACATTCTCCCCGTGTCTGTGTGGGTTTTCTCCAGGTGTTCTGGTTTCCACCCACAGTCCAAAGATGTACAGGTCAGGTGAATTGATTGTGCTAAATTGCCCCTAGTGTTCAGGGATGTGTAGGTTACACAAAATAGTTAGGGATAAATGTGGGATTATAAGGTAGGGGAATGAGCCTGGATGCGTTAGTCTTCGGAAGGTCAGTGTGGACTTGTTGGGCTGAAGGACCTGTCTCCATACTGTAGGAATTCTACATTTCCACCACTACCTGTGGCAGCCAGTTCCAGACACTCATCACTTTCTGTGTGAAAAGTTTGCCCCTCTGGACCTTCCTCTATCTCTCACCTTAAGCCTGTGCCCTTTAGTTTTAGACTCTTGTAGCATGGGAGTGACTGAGAGGTGCTGGACACTAATGATTCAATAAGACGGCATTACAATTGAGCTGCATCACAATTTTGAGTCCAACTGCTTTAATAATGGGCAGAGCAGCAGCAGAGAAGAAAAAAAGAAGCAAATTCTGCATTCATTCCAGCCCCAAAATCCCCAAAACTTGGTAAGTTGAGAATTGGCCTTTTCAGTCACACAAAGGCCCAGCACTAAAACTTGTGACTCCGAGTAGATCTTTCAATTGAGCCACCAGGTCAGTCATATTATATTTAAAAAATCCAATTCTGCCAATTGAATGATTACCTCTAATCTAGCCAGATTCTGGCATATAAGATTATATAATGCTATAAATGAATGTCCTCTCTCTAATTGAAAACAAAAATGAAATGCTGGGAAAGCTGAGCAGGTTTGGCAGCTTCTGTGGAGAGAAATGAAGTTAATGTTTCAGATCGAGCAAGCAAACATTTGTAATGAAATGTTAATTCTCCCTGAAATGTTATCTTTGTCTCTCTTCACAGATGCTGCCAAACCTGCTTTTTCAGCAGATTCTTTTTCTAAGTGTCAGATTTCCATCATCCAAAGTATTTTGGGTTTATGTTATTTCTTTTCTTTTCTGGTTTTTCTCTGCTCTTCCTTTCCTGTCACAAATTTGCTGCCCTGCTCTTCCGACAGTGTTGGCTTGCTGATTCGGGAACGATCCAGTAGTTCACTCAAGTGGCCATTCTTCATACAGAAGCCTCAACAGTCAGTAAGCTGTTGCCAATGAAGGGACCACATGCACTTCCCATATCCATAGCTTCGACTACCTACAAGAGCAAAGTCTGAAAAACAGCCAATGTAACACCTTTATTTAAAGCAGGAGAGAGTTAAAACAAAAGGGAGCCAACGTAATGTTATTATATAGAGGACAGATCCCTCATTAGAGAGAAGAATGACTCGTGATAGTTTAACCTGAGGGTCACCGTGTCTCAGGCAAGGGGAAAGGTTATGCAGGAGAATACTGTCATGATAACCTCAAGCCGGTATAGGAATTGAACCTATACTATTGGCATCACTCCACAATGCAAACCAACTGTCCAGCCAACTGATTCCTTATGTACAGTTTCTTCTCTGTTGCTAGGTTAAAATCCTGGAATTCCCTCCTTAACAACATTGCGTCTTTACCTACAGCACGTGGACTACTGTGGTTAAAAGCAGCTGTGACCACTTTCTCAAGGGCAACTAGGGAAGGGCAATAAATGCTGACCCGAATCCTATGAATGAATAAAAAAAGTGTCACAGAACTGGCCTTGGATCCGAGTGGGAAGCAGAAAGACAGTCGGCAAAAGCTTTAAGAGATGACATGCCTTTTGTGAAATGACACTGGCAATGTATATATCATGCACCAAGGCTATGGAGACATGTGTGAATGAGAATAAGATTTTGTTCCTAGATTTGCTCGAGAGTTTTCCTACATCTTCTTGAGTGAGGTCAAAGAATGGATAACTTGACTACACAAAGGCTGCAACTGACCTGTTCCTTCTTGATCTGGACCATAATAGGGAGTTGTAGTGGAGACCACAGAGAAAACAGGCTTTCTGTGATGTCCTGCACCAAGCTGGAATCCTCCATAAATGCTGAGAAGATGTTTCTCCTCATGAAAAAGTCTTGGAGCAGAGGACATAGTCTCAGAATAAAGGGGCATCAATTTAAGACTGAGATGAGGTGGCATTTCTCCTCTCAGAAGGTCGAGAGTCTTTAGAACTCCTTGCCACACAGAGCAGTGGGCTCTGAATCCTTGTATACACTTAAGGCCGAGACAGATAGATTCTTGATCAATGGAGAATCAAGGGTTACGCAGAGCAAGCAGGAAATGTTTGAAGCAGAATGTCAGATCATCCATGATGCCATTGAATGGTGGAGAAGGCTCAAGGGCCTATTCCTGTTCCTGTTTCTTATGGCCTTATGGAACCAGATGGGTTTTTTATTCCCCTGACAATTGACAATTTCATGGTCATCATTAGATTCTTAGTTCCAGATTTTTTGAACTGAATTCAAATTCCATTATCTTCCTTGGCAGGATTTAAACCCGTGGGGCTCTGGATTGATAGTCTAACAATAATACAAAAGGCTGTCACCTCCCAATGCTGTAATATTCAAAGATTGCTGGCTAACATAGTTCAAATAAAGAGAATAAAAATAGGAATTCAATGCAGGCTAAAATAGACATTAGATCCTGTAACCATTGTAATGAAAGCCATGATGCGAAACAAAGGACTCCAATGGTAGGTTAACAAATGGGACAGAGTTTGAGACTTAATCTCCTCCATACCATCATCTTGGCTTTTTTAATTAAGTGGCAGATAAAGTGAATTATTTTTCAGAAGAAGCTGAGTGGACAAGAGAAGTAGCATCACTCCAAGTTGGTGATGATTCACTTCAATGCCTGATCTGATTCCCCTTCATATATCCGACCTGAGTGTGTTACCTAAAGCCTGGAATCTAGTTTTCCTTGTGGGACAAGCCAATGGTGGAGGCCCAATGGTACATCAGAGGCCTTAGGCCTAACTTCAGAAGAGGGTCCCAGGCCTTCTTATGG
The DNA here is from genome assembly GCF_004010195.1 of Chiloscyllium plagiosum. Taxonomy (NCBI): domain Eukaryota; kingdom Metazoa; phylum Chordata; class Chondrichthyes; order Orectolobiformes; family Hemiscylliidae; genus Chiloscyllium; species Chiloscyllium plagiosum. The sequence continues at coordinate 48,391,970 of NC_057732.1, read as the reverse complement.
AAATTTCAAGGCTGGGCCCAAAAGTAAGACCAAAGTGGCATTAACTGCCTTATCTAGTCGGACTTGTCTTCTACAGGTAATTGTCAGCTTTCAGGGATCTTCCTAAAACATCTCTAAGCTTATAAACAATAATTAGATTTCCCAAGTGTTTAAATTCTTTTAAAGGTACCTGCAGCTGGTATTTTGATCCCATAATACTCAGCGTATGTTGATTTGGTAAATATTTTGTCTAGACAGGCTGCTTTTCAACCACAAATCTTTTTAGCCCTAACGAAGTAAAGAATGCACTCTTTAATAAACCCTGCCATTACTGAACAATCATTTCAAATCTGGTTAGAAAAAAAGTACATAAAAGATGCTTTTAAATTTAGGAACCCACATTTCCTGCAGCAATATTAAAACTAGTCCCACCTGACTTTAATTATTGTTAAACAACCCAGAATTTTATAGATGATGGTTACCTGTCTCTCTTTTACATTGAATTACAGGTTGCAGGCATCCGATGATGGAGTGCGAATGAATGCCTGGAATTAGTTAAGGATGGAAAACTGTAAAATTAAATCAGCACCAGCCATTTGTATCTGGAACAGTTATTAATGGTGGCAGGGAATGGATCATAATTGTACGGTCTATGTTGTAAACATCAGATAACATTACTTTGAGATGGGTTGAAGTCACAATTACAGCCAGATTTCACTGAAGCTGTTTCTGTCTTCCATTTTACTAAGTTTGTTGAGGACGTGATGCTTCAGGAGCCAAGACAATCCTGCGCAATGTCAGTGATGAATGGGTTAATGCAGGGCTTTACCAATGTGGGAGACCTGGGGTCCAAATGTCTCACCCATAGACCACCGACTGAGGTACAACAATTACACCCTGCACTAATATGCTCTCAAATGCCCTCTCTAACCCCCCTCCCGCTTCTCACAGGTCTCTTTCCTTCCTTCCTGTCATCACCCCAGCCAGTCCCTGAGTCTCACTGCTCTCTCCCCCATCTCACAAAGGGCTGAGGACAGAATTCAAGCTTCAGAATGGGATCACATTGTGACATAGTTTGAGAAACACTGGATTAATGCATTGCACGACAGCTCTCTGTTTAACATTAACAACGAGCGCTTTCCCTATCATTTAATGTCTTTCTCAAAATAAAGGAAAGACATTAAATTGACATTAAATGACATTAAATTGACACCATGAACTCGGTGAAAGTGAGGACTGCAAAGATCAGAGCCAAAAAGTATGGCGCAGGAAAAGCACAGCAGGTCAGGCAGCATCCAAGGAGAAGGAGAGCCGACGTTTCGGGCATAAGCCCTTCATCCCTTCATAAACTAGTTGCCATCTAACCAACACTGTAGAGACAACAAAAATTGCTGGAGAAACTCAGCAGGTCTGGCAGCCAGCATTCTCAAAGGTCCATCCCACTCTACCAATGTTTTTCTACAACCTCTACCGTCGGGGAGAAGGTACAGAAGCATGAACACATACACTAGCTGATTTTGAAACAGTTTCTACCCTACTGTTATTAGAATACTGAATATACTCACAAAGTCTGAACATTCGCCTGTACCTGTGTTTTTGTTTTTGCCGCTGTTTACCTATTATTTACTTATCTGTGCTATTTAACTCTGTGATCTGCCTGTATTGCTCACAAGACAAAGCTTTTCACTGTGCCTCGATACACGTGACAATAAATTCAATTCAATTCAATTCATTTGTCAGAAATTAGGAAGACAAGCTGAATATTGGCCCTTACTGGAAAAGGGTGAAGTGTGCAAGTGGAGAAATCTTGGCACAGCTTTACATGGTGTTGTGGAGAAGGGTCATTGGATTTGAAACATTAACTGTGCGTTCTGTCCACAGATGCTGCCAGACCTGCTGAGTTTCTCCAGCAATTTTTGTTGTCTCTACAGTGTTGGTTAGATGGCAACTAGTTTATGAAGGGATGAAGGGCTTATACCCGAAACGTCGGCTCTCCTTCTCCTTGGATGCTGCCTGACCTGCTGTGCTTTTCCTGCGCCATACTTTTTGGCTCTGATCTTTGCAGTCCTCACTTTCACCGAGTTCATGGTGTCTATTTTGGTCTCCTTAACTGAGGAGGTCTGAACTTGCATTGGAGATAATTCAAAAATAATTCAACAGGTTAATTCCAGGGACGGAGACTCTTTATCAAGAGGAGAGGTCGATTGGATTGGATCTAATTGTTGGAATTTAGACGAATAAGAGATGTTCTTACTAAAACCTGTAAGATTCTAAGAGGTCTTGACAAAAGAAGATGCTGAAAGGATGTTTCACCTTGTGTAAGAGAGACAAGGACCAGGATGCAGAGCCTACTTAAGACGGACCTGAGGAAGCATTACTTCTTTCAAAGGGTAATAAAACTTTAGAACTTTTTATCCCAGAGAGCTGTGTTGTTTGTGATCAATATGTTCAAGGCTGGGTTAAATGGATTCTTGAACTACATCGGAATCAAGGGTTCTGGAGAACAAAAGGGAAGTTGATGTTGAGGCAAAGTTCATGTCAACCATGAACTTATTGAGTAATGAAGCATTTTTAAGGAAAGTTACACATTTTGGAAGGGGTCCGGTATCTTGCAGCAACCTGGCAATCATGATACTATGCTGCACATCCAGGAGTATAAATAATACAGCATGGGTGGAGTTAGAACACTCTCATTAGGAAGATACACCAGACCAGATTGCAACGTGGACACACACAAAAAAAAAGAGAAATCCTAATTAACAGAAATACCTATGTTCCGTATGCAAAAATAACCTGAGCTTCCAGATGCCCGCTACATGGTGGCTCAGTGGTTAGCACTGCTGCCTCACAGTGCTAGAAACCAAGGTTTGATTCCAGCCTTGGGTGACTGTCTGTGTGGAGTTTGCACAGTCTCCCCGTGTCTGCATGGATTTCCTCTGGGTGCTCTGGTTTCCTCCCACAGTCCAAAGACGTGCATGTCAGGTGAATTGGCCATGCTAAATTGCCCATTGTGTTAGGTGCATTAGTCAGAGAGAAATGGGTCTGGGTGGGTTACTCATTGGAGGGTTGGTGTGGACTTGTTGGGCTGAAGGGCCTGTTTCCACACTGTAGGGAATCTAATCAACACACCATCCTGTTCTTTGGCCAACATCTCAGTGCTCCAGTGAAGCTCAGCACAAGCTGGAAGAACAGCAACTCGTTTTCCACTTGAGGACCATGTAGCCTTCAGGACTCAATTTCACATTCAATAATTTGAAGGTCTGAACACCTCCTTCCATATCCTTTACCCATCCCATACCCCAGGCTCTGTCGTGATACGCATTGCTCTCAGAACAACAAACTCATTTTCACTTATTCACTGTCTCCATTATCAGTTTCTCTTTCTCTCCTGCTTAGCATTAGCCATCCCCAGGAGAGCTGTTACCCTGGCTACAAGAGAAAAGAGGGTGAACAACTAGGCAATGCATATTCAAATGGAAGTAACTCCAATATAGTCTTACATTAGCACTGAGTTCACACAGAGGAGGCCAAAAATACTGCTCATGGACGAATGTGAAATTGTCCTGACAGCAGAAAGGTACTGATGTGAGTTAGGAACTAATGCAGCAGCAGGATGCAGCTAGATTTTCTATGCTTCTCCTCAGCTGTACCAAGATAGACAATAAGTGCTTTAATGTCACAATGTACTTCCCCAGGAAACAGCTTCCTTCACTAAATTGAGTACAAAATTCAACACCCCAACCCTTTCTCCCCTCCTCTCGGAAAAAAAAATTCCTGTCCTATCTGGGGAGTAATTTACTTTTCCCATAAGGAGTCCTACCTGACAGGAGGACAATAATACAATAAGGTCCTTGATGACAAAACCTCCACAGGGACAATTTGGCAATCCAGCCTTGCATTGAGTTTCCTGTAATTTTCAATATAACAATGTATCAACAGTTTCAAAGACGCCAGTGTAGAATGAGACTTTCAGGCCTGTTTAAAAGTGTAATTATTTTTTAAATTATGTCAGACTTGCTGACTACTGTTGTGTTGCATGCCCTACTGAGTTTTGGTCCACAAGGCATTTTATAGGGAGCTGTCATCAATTGAAAAAAAAACATTCAGGACATTTTTTTGAAAAACGTCCAAATGCAGGCACTCCTGACATTAATCACTGCTTGTGCCTGATGCCTTTGCAGTGAAAACCCTGTACTGTTCTTCCATGCAGTACTCAGGGAGTGCTGCACTGTCAGAGGTGTGGTTTTTCCACTGAAACCATGTCTGCCCTCTCAGGTTAATATATTAAAGGTCCCAGGTGCCATTTTGAAGAATTGCATGGGAATTCTGCGTGGCATCCTGGCCACTATCATCACAAAAAGACAGATTATCTTGTAATTCACTTCTTTCTCTGTAAGGGCTCTCCTTGCTCATATTGACTGACACATTGCCTGCATTATAATAGCGACTATATCTCTAGGGTAAATTACTGGCTCTGAAACACTTTGGGATGCATTCAGGTTATGAAATTCAGGCCTCATGTTTGCCTTTTTTTCTCTACCCTAGCACCAGACGTCGCATGACACCAGGTTATTGTGCAGCAGGTTTATGTAAAATCACAAGCTTTCGTTCACCTGATGAAGGAGCAGTGTTCCAAAGGCTTGTGATTTCAACTAAACTTGTTAGACTACAACCTGATGTTGCGTTGCTTTGAACTTTGCCCACCCCAGTCTAACGTCAGCACTTCCACATTGTGGCTGTCCCAATGTGGCAATGGTTTTGTGACCTTTATTGGTCAGACTATTGAGTACAGGCGTTGGGAGGGCATGTTGCGGCTGTGCAGAACATTGGTGAGGTCACTGTTGGAATATTGTATGCAATTCTGGTCTCCTTCCTATTGGAAAAATGTTGTGAAGCTTGAAAATGTTCAGAAAAGATTTACAAGGATGTTGCCAGGGTTGAAGGATTTGAGCTATAGGGAGAGGTTTGAGGTTGAATAGGCTAGGGCTGTTTTCCCTGGAGTGTCAGAGGCTGAGGGGTGACCTTACAGAGCTTTATAAAATCATGAGGGTTGTGGATAGGATAAATAGACAAAGTCTTTTCCCTGGGGTGGGGGAGTCCAGAAGTAGAGGGCATAGGTTGGGGATGAGAGGAGAAATGGGTAACTTTGAAGTGATAAAATATCAGTTCATGTCAGACCTAGCTAGACGATGCTTTGCCCTGAGATTATGACTCACAAAGAACTGATCAGAAAAATGGATGGATACCCATTGAACGAGATCCTTATGGATTTATGTCCAATCTGATCTGTGCACTTCAAAGTTACCCATTTCAAGATTTAGTTTGGATAATATTACTTTCAGGGTCTATTCGAACATATGTTGAAAATAGTTGAAACATGAGATGCCAAATGGGAAAGGTCACAATACATATTAGGAAATGGTCAGCAGATATTCAGTCCGAGCTGTAATTGTAAGTCTTAGTTCTGCCATTTTATCTGTTCAAAACTTCAATTTTGATTTTTTTGGAGTTGAACAAACCAGGATGTGGCAATGTTGAATTCCATTGGCCCTCAGATATCGTGCCAACATTTCTGGCCCTGTCAATGTTGCTGAGCCATTCTTTGGATTGGCCAGTAGAACTTTGCTTATGTCAATAGGCATGCAGTTACCATCACTGAATGGCTATCTGACACAGGAAATAGATCTCATCGATCCCAGTGGGATGTAGACCAATTATATCACCTCAAGTGGTGTAGTAACAGAGATCAACCAACACAGGACAGATGAGAAATCAAACTGATGACCTCCTGGCTGACAGTCTGTACTTTAAAGGAGTCAGGAGCCAGACATATTTGATACGAATAGGCTACCTACTGTCTTAGAATTATAGAACCCAAACAGTGTGGAAAGAGGCCATTCAGCCCAAAAGGTTGCACCACCATCTAGGTGAAAGTGAGGATTGCAGATGCTGGAGATTAGAGTCAAGAGTGGTGCTGGAAAAGCACAGCAGGTCAGGCAGCATCCGAGGAGCAGGAAAATTGACGTTTTGAGCAAAAGCCCTTCATCCCTGATTTTCCTGCTTCTCGGATGCTGCCTGAACTGCTGTGCTTTTCCAACACCACACTCTGCACCAACATCTAGTCAAGAGGAAGAAGGAGGCTTACTTAAGGTTGAGAAAGCAAAGATCAGATAGGGCTCCAGAGGGTTACAAGGTAGCCAGGAAAAAACTGAAGAATGGACTTAGGAGAGCTACAGAGGGCATGAAAAAGCCTTCGTGGCTAGGATTAAGGAAACCCCAAGACATTCTACACTTATGTGAGAAACAAGAGGATGTCCAGAGTGAGGGGAGGGCCAATCAGGGGTAGTGGAGGGAACTTGTGCCTGGATTAGGAGGAGATAGGTGAGGTCCTTACTGCATACTTTGCTTCAGTATTCACTAGTAAGAGGGACCTCGTCGTTTATGAGAACAGCGTGAAACAGACTGATATGCTTGAACATGTTAATGATAAGAAGGAGGATGTGCTGAAAATTTTGAAAAACATGAGAATTGATAAGACTCCTGGGCCAGATGGGATATACCCAATGTTACTATGGGAAGTGAGGGAAGAGATTGCTGCTCCTTTGGTGATGATCTTTGCATCCTCACTGTCCACTGGAGTAGTATCAGATGATTGAAGGGTGGCAAATGTTATTCCCTTGTTCAAAAAGGGAATAGGGATAACCCTGCAAATTACAGACCAGTCAGTCTTACCTCGGTGGTGGGCAAATTATTGGAGAAGATTCTGAGAGACAGGATTTATGATTATCTGGAAAAGTATTGTTAGATTAGAGATAGTCAGCATGGCTTTGTATGGGGCAGGTCATGCCTCACAAGCCTTACTGAATTATTTGAGGATGTGACAAAACACATTGATGAAGGTAGAACAAGACATTTATTAAGGTTTCCATTGGTAGGCTCATTCAGAACGTAAGGAGGCATGTGATATGGGAAATTTAGCTGTCTAAATTTCGCATCCTGTCTAGGATTGGCTGGTCCATAGAAGACAGAGGGTGGTAGTAGATGGAAAGTATTCAGCCTGGAGTTCGGTGACAAGTGGTGTTCTGCAGGGATTGATTCTGAGATCTCAGCTCTTTGTGATTTTTATAAATGACTTGGATGAGCAAGTGGAAGGATGCGTTAGTATGTTAGCCAATGACACAAAGCTTGGTGGAGTTGTGGATAGTGTGGAGGGTTGTTGTAGGTTGCAGTGGGATATTGAGAGGACGCAGAGTGGCAGATGGAGTTCAACCTGGAAAAATGTGAATTAATTCATTTTGGAACGTCGAATTTGAATGCAGAAGGCAGGAGTTTTGGCAGTGTGGAAGAACAGAAGGATCGTGGGGTCCACATCCAAACTTCCCTCAAGTTGCCACCCAAGTTGATAGGGTTGTTAAGAAGGTGTATGGTTTATTGGCTTTCATTAGCAGGGGAATTGAGTTTAAGAGCCATGAGGTTATGTTGCAGCTCTATAGAGCCTTGGTTGGACCACACTTGGAATATTGTGTTAAGTTCTCATTATAGGAAGTATATGGAAGCTTTAGAGAGGGTTCAGGGGGGATTTACCAGATGATCCTTGGTCTGGAGGACATTCTTATGAAGAAAGGTTGAGGGAGCAAGGGCTTTTCTCATTGGAGTGAAGAAGGATAACAGGTAACTTGATGGAGGTGTAAAGGTGATGAGAGGCATAGATAGAGTGGATGGCCAGAGATATTTTCCCAGGGTAGAAATGGCTATCACAAGGGGGAATAATTTTAAGCCGATTGGAGGAAGGTTTAAGGGAGATATCAGAGATAGGTTCTTTGCACAGACAGTGGTGGGTGCGTGGAATGCATTGCCAGCAGTGGTAGTAGAATCAGATACATTAGGGACATTTAAGTGACTCTTGGATTGGCACATGGATGATAGTAAAATGAAGGGCAAACAAGTTAGTTTGATCATAGGCGAAAGCGAGGACAGCAGATGCTGGCGATCAGAGTCAAGACTAGAGTGGTGCTGAAAAAGCACAGCAGGGCAGGCAGCATCTGAGGAGCAGGAAAATCAATGTTTCGGGCAGGAACCCTTCATCTGTGTATGAATGTGAGTGTGAGAGTGAGAGTGTGTATTTGCATATGTGTCTGTGAGTGTGAGTGTTAACGTGTGTGTGTGTGAGTGCATGTCTGTGTATGTGAGTGTGAAAATGTGAGAGTGTGAGTATGTGTGTGTGTGTATGTCAGTGTGAGAGTGTGTCTAGCTCCTGCCCACAGCCCCTTGCCAGACAATTTGCTGTACTCCTTGTGTGGGCATTTGTTATGAGTTGAAAACCAGAAAACTCACACTTTTAATCGAAGGTGACACTTACTTCCTCACCCAGCTCCAAGCATTGCAGAAGACACTGTCGTTTGGGACAGAATTGCTCTGTAATGCTGCAACCTCTCCACCACTGAGTAAGTACTGGCACTTCAGCTTTGCTGTGCATTTGAAAGGAGGAGGCAGGTGGGATATCTTCCCATAGCAGCAGGTGAAAACATTTGCAGGACTTAACTGGAACCATCTTCCTACTGATAATTACTGATGGTGACTGATTCAAAAATAGTTTTGGAGTCAGGTTGCTGACCTAACCGCACAAATATAGTGCTGTGGAAAGACCCAACAAAAGATTTAGGTGGCTTAATGATGAAATAGTCGAGTCTCAGTTTGGGTCAGTTGGTAGCACTTTGACTCAGAGAAAGATGTGGTTAAGCAACACACACCGATTGAGGCTAAAGTCTAGACAACCTAGTCTGCTCCCAATGAAATGTTAAACCAAGGTCCTGTTAAACAAAAGCTACTTCAGCTGGGTATTAAAAGTTGCAGTTTGAGGATGGTAGTCTTGTTGATATTTGTTGGTTGGATATTCAGCCTTAAATTGAATAGGGAAATAAATCACTAATCACAAATCCATTATAACGATTCTGCAATTAATCCGTAAAAAGGATACAAACAATCACTAATGATACCACAGACAGCCATCAAATCCACAGCAGCTAGGGCCAAAACCTGACTGAATAGTCATAATGAAAGGAAAATGAGTAAATGAGAAAGCATCAAGGCACTTGTCTGAAACTTTTGAAAATTCAAGGATGTCATTAACTGGCTGCACGTCACTCACAGACAGCATGCTCATTCACTTTATTTGAATATGATTCTGGAGATGATGCACAAAGCAATGAGTTTGAAGATGCATATTCTAGTCGACCTATGCTGGCTGACTTACTTGCTGACAGAGAATGCAATTAGGTATAGGTTTTATTCATTCTGTTGAATAAAACAACATTGCAAATGTCTCAAATTACTGAAATGTCTAACTGTAATGTTAAATAAATACATTTTGAGAGAAGAGGAAATATCTATTTTGTATCAAAGTTCAGAAAATAAACTTACACTTTCTCCTGCCTCTCTCCTGAAGGTTTTGTTGAGCTGAGTTAGCCAATAAATTAGCGATTGGAAAAGGCATGTGAGAAAGACACTTACAATCTTCATGGGGGACTTCAATAAGCAGGTGGATTGAGAAAATTAGGTTGGTAGCTGGTCTCAAGAAAAGGAACAGCCAATTCTGAATTTGGTGGTGTGTAATGAGACAGACTTGACGAGAGCTTAAGGTGAAGGAACCTCTGAAGGTAATGACTACAATATGATAGAATTTACCCTGCAGTTTGAGAGGAAGAAGCTAGAATCACATGTAACGGTATTACAATGAGTAAAGATAACAATATGGACAAGAGAGAGGAATTGGTCAGCATTAGTTGGAAGGGGAGTCTAGCAGGGAAGACAGTGGAGCAGCAATGGGAAGAATTTCTGTGGATTATTTGGGAGGCACAGCAGAAATCCATCCCAAGGAAGATAGATAAATGCGAGGTGCTGCATTTTGGGAAAGCAAATCTTAACAGGACTTATACACTTAATGGTAAGGTCCTAGGGAGTGTTGCTGAACAAAGAGACCTTGGAGTGCAGGTTCATAGCTTCTTGAAAGTGGAGTCACAGGTAGATAGAATAGGGAAGAAGGAGTTTGGTATGTTTTCCTTTATTGGTCAGTTTATTGAGTACAGGAGTTGGGAGGTCATGTTGTGGCGATACAGGACATTAGTTAGGCCACTATTGGAATATTGCGTGCAAATCTGGTCTCCATCTTATTGGAAAGATGTTGTGGAACTTGAAAGGGTTCAGAAAAGATTTACAAGGATGTTGCCATGGTTGGAGGATTTGAGCTATAGGGAGAGGCTAAATAGGCTGGGGCTGTTTTCCCTGGAGCATCAGAGGCTGAGGGGTGACCTTATGAAGGTTAATAAAATGATGAGGTGCATGGATAGGGTAAATAGACAAAGTCATTTCCCTGGGGTTGGGGAGTCCAGAACTAGAGGGCATAGGTTTAGGTTGATAGGGGAAAGATATAAAAAGAGACCTAAGGGGCAACCTTTTCACGCAGAGGGTGGTGCATGTAAGGAATGAGGAAGTGGTGGAGGCTGATACAATTGCAACATTTAAAAGGCATTTGGATGGGTATATGATCAGGAATGGTTTGGAGGGATATGGGCCAGGTGCTGGCAGGTGGGACTAGATTGGGTTGGGATATCTGGTCGGCATGGACGGGTTGGACCTGGGGTCTGTTTCGATGCTGTACATCTCTCTGACGATGACTCTAAATACACTAAGGTGGAGATGAGGGATCCATGGGGAGTCAAACAAAAAGAAAAACAAAAACAAAAACATAAAAACAAAAGAAAGAGCATACATTGTGGTAGAGATTAGTGGGAATCCATCGGTTTGGGAAGCCTTTAAAAACTAACAGAGGACAACTAAAGAAGTAATAATGGGTGAGAGGATGAAATATGACAGTAAACTGGCTGGTAATATAAAAGAAGATTACAATAGTTTTTTTAGTTACATAAAAGGTAGGAGAGACACAGTAGTGAACACTGGATCACTGAAAAATAAAACTTGAGAAGTACTAATAGGGAACAAAGAAATGGCAGAGGAGCTGGGCAAATACTTTGCATCAATTTTCACAGTGGATGATACCAGCAGTCTACCAGAACTCCAAAAGAGTCAGAGGACAGAAGTGAAAGTAGTGACCATCACGAAGGAGAAGGTGCTGGGGAAGCTGAAAGGTCTAAAGGTGGATAAATCACCGGGACTAGATGGACTATACCCCAGGATTCTGAAAGAGATAGCTGATGAGATTGTAGAGGTATAGGTGGCATTCTTTCAGGCAGGGTCCTAGAGGACTGGAAATGGCTAACCTAAAACCCCATTAAGAGGGAAGGGAGACAGAAGACATTAAACTATAAACTAGTTAGCCTGACCTTGGTCATTGGTAAGATTTTAGAGTTCATTATTAAAATGAGACTTTGGCGTACTAGGAAGTGCATGGTAAAATAGGGCTGAGTTAGCATAGCTCCATCAAGGCGAGGCCATGCCAGACAAATCCGTTAGGACTTTTTGAGGAGGCATCAAGCAACTTAGACAAAGCAGAGCCAATGGACAATATCTATGTGGCTTTTCAGAAGGTCTTTGACATAGTGCTGCACTGGAGGCTGCTAAATAAGATAAAAGCCCATGGTGTTAGGGGCAAGGTACTGGCTTGAATTGTCCGACTGGCATAAAACAGAGTGTGGGGGTGAAGGAGTCTTTGCAGGATGATAGCCGATGACTAGTGCAGCTCTACAATGGTCTGTACTGGGTCCAAAACCATTTTTGTTATACATTAACTACCTGGACAAAGGGGTGGAGGCCATTGTTGCGAAGTTTGCAGATGACACACCAGACAAGGGAAAGAGTCAATAATGTCAATAATATTTGTATTTGCACTGAAATCCCTGGTTTGGATGTGACCCTTTGTCACAGTGTTGCTGTTTTTGTGGATCTAGACTCTTCCACTCGATATATTTTGAGAGACAAATGCCCACAAATAGTCTTGTGCTAAAAGCAAACGTCATAAATGGAGGCCCATTTTTTATTTTGTTCATACACTTTATTTAACATGGCAGGTTACTCTCAGTTATTTACTGGACCAGCAGCAGTGGGAATCTGATTGGCCTCAGTTTTCCTGCACTGGGATCGGGGAGGGATGGGGAGAATCAACCAGATCAAGCCACTTCTGATCAATGATTCTATTTATGATTCACTGTCCTGCTCCTGAACAGCAATTCCATCCATGATTCATTTTCCTGTTCCTTATCAGTGATTACATTCTTGATTCATTGTCCGGTTCCCAATCAGTGATTCCATTCTTGATTTGTTGTCATATTACTGATCAGTGATTCTATTCTTTTTTAAGAAGTGTGTAAATCTTTATTTATATTCAACCACCAGGAAGAAAGGAAATACCTGTTGAGGCCAGTGACAAGCAGTGTCCTTCTCAAAGGGCAATGCTGCATGATCAAGCAGTGAAGGAAAGGGCAGGGATTAAATCAAAATAGAGTTGGAGGGGGAAATAATACACTCCACTCCCTGTGGTGCCCACCTTTCTCTGAAAATCTCGAGGGTGTTGGTGGAAACTATGTGCTCCTTCTCCAGAGCTCTGACATAACCACAGAAGAGTGGCAGGCAATTGGCCCTAATGACACCCTCCACAGCCCACTGCCTAGACCTGTTTATGGCCAGTTTGGCCAGGCCCAGGAGCAGACCCACAGGGAGGTCCTCAGACCTGCCCTCCCCGCTCCGTACCGGGTGCCCAAAGATCAGAAGCGTGGGACTCAAGTGCAACCAAAAGCAGAGGAGAAGGTTTTTAAGAAAATCAAAAAAGGTGTATAAGCGCCCACACCCAATATATACATAGTCCACGTACTTCACAGCACCACAAAACAAGCAGTTGGGCTGGGAGTCCGTGAACCATCACAATCTATGGTTGCAGGGGACTGCCACGTGCAACACAATCTTCCCCAGATCCCTGAGAGAAAGGGGGAGGACTCCTGCATCGAGAGCCGCTCGGTGGTAAATGGGCGCGCCAAGGCGTGTCCGGGTGGTGGATGAGGGAGAAGAGGTGGATGGTGTGCAGCAGCCGTCAATACAGGGTCATGCCCCTGAAGGGAACAAAACTAAAACTTCGGAGACAGCTCAGGTTGAGGGGCAAATGATTCTATTCTCCATTCATTCTCCTCACCAGTGATTCTGTTGCCAATTAATGATCCCATTCCTGAAGGATGATCCCATTTTCAATTAATGATCCCATTTCAGATCAATGAGGCTTGTTCTATAAATGCTTGAAGGGGTTATTGTGGTGCAGTGGTACTGAGTGCAAGATCCTTCTGCTTCAGAGGTGTTAATAATATCTCTGAATACATTGATAAATATTTGGATTTGAGCTAAAGAAGCATCAGGCTTGATTCGAATCTTGTCCACAGTCAAAATGCTCAATCACTGTTACTGATTTGACTCACGAATCGAATCACACCCACATTGGTGAGGGAGCAAATGATAATTTCTTCAAGTGAAATTAATTATTTAGACTAAAAAATATCAGATCAGAATTAGGCCATTTGACCCATCAAGCCTACTCCATCATTCGAACATGGCTGCTGTGTTGCTCAACCTCCTTCTCTTGCCTTCTCCCGTAAGCCTTGATCCCCTTACTAATCAAGAACTTGTCTATCCTTGTCTTAAATACACTTAATGACTTGGCTTCCACAGGCCTCTGTGGCAATCAATTCCACAGATTCACCACCCTCTGGCTGTTCTAAAGAGTCATCCCTTGACTTTGAGTCCATGTCCTTGAGTCCTTGTCTCTCTTACTCATATAAAAATGTTCTCCACATCCACTCTATTCAGGTATCTCAGTATTCACTAAGTTTTAATCAGATTCCCCCTCATAATTCTAAACTTCATTGAGTACAGACCCAGAGTTGTCAAGTACTCCTCATTTGACAAACCCTTCATCCCTGGGATCATTCTTGTAAACCTCCTCTGGACCACAACCAACGCCAACACTTCCTTCCTTATATATGGGGTCCAAAACCGCTCACAATATTCCAAAGTCTGACCTGAGCCTCATACAGCCTCAGCAGTACATTTCTGTTGTTGTATTCTAGCCATCTTGAAATGATTGCTAACATTGCATTTTCCTTCCTAGCCGTTAACTGAACTTGTATGTCAATCTTAAGAGAATCCTGAGCTAGGACTCCCTTTGTGCTTCAGATCTCACTTAGAAAATAGTCTCTGCCTTTAATTTTCTGACCAAAGTGTATAATTGCACAGTTTTCTGTATAGTATTCCATCTGTGGCTTCTTTACCCACTCTCCTAGCATGTCCAAGTCCTTCTGCAGCCTCCCCACTTCCTCAACACTACCTGTTCCTCCATGTATCTTTGTGTCATCAGCAAATATAGCAACAAAGCCCTCATTTCCTTCGTCCAGATCATTAATGTGTAATGTGAATACTTGTGGTCCCAACACTGGCCCCCGCAGAACTCCACTCATCACCAGCTGCCATCATTTATTTGCATTTTCTGCTGGTCAGCCAATCTCTATCCCTGACAACACCTTCCCCCTAACACCATGGGCTTATTTACCAGGTCCTGTATAGCTCCTTGTCATGGGCTTTCTGGAAATGCTGACATGGCAATTCTGTGTCAGGAAAGAAGATCGGAAAAAAAATAGGGGAGGCCATATAAATGAAAGCATTCAAAATTCATAACCATTTAGATTATGGGGGAAACATAGTAGGTGGACCCATGTGCCTCTATCCCACATTTAATCTTTCTTCCCATGGATAGTCCCAGAATGGAACAAGCTTCTAAAGGAAATAGTCTTGTCTCCTTCACTTGAAATTTTCAGAACCCATCTTTAGGTTGCCTCCATTTATATATTTTCATTATCAGGATGACCATCTAAGCCTGATTAGTTGGGGCCACCCATCAACGTATTGGCGGAATATGGATATTGGTCTATGATGCCAACACAGATAAAGCAAAAGGAGCAGAAATGTAGTAAATGCGGCTTGGAGCTGTGGGAATGGTGAAGCACATGTCAGCAGATGCCCTTAGCTTCCTGTGTTATTGCCGTATTGTCTTGTTTGCAAAATGGTTAGTGAGGCAAAATAACCAACATCATATTCTTTCTGAGTTTTACATCTGGTTTGATTCTCTGAATCTAGTTTAGCATTCATTGTGAAAGTGACCTTGTATGGAGAAGGTAAAGCAAAATAATATTAAGCGAGTAAAAGAATAGAACCCATGGTAACTATGTTTATTCACTGATCTTAGGTTTTCTGTATAACAACAGGCATCTGTGTGCTATAAGACCCACGGCATTGCCATTGAAAACGCAATTGAAAGCTACATCAAAACATTTGCAACACACATGTTTTGAGAATCAAGTGTAGTAATTATATCACCTAATGTGTTCAGGAAAAATGTTACCAGGGTTGAAATTTTGTGAAAACATTATCTTGTTTATCTCAACTGCTCCAGATCCAATACGAATGCTCACAGGACAACGTGCTGTAATAGTTTTTTTGTGGTACCTTTTTAAGGCCACAAACAGAAACTACACACCTCAAATTAATCTGTCTGTTCACTGGTTTGTTTGTGGGTGCAAGCTCCTCATATTCAATGACCACAAAACTAGCTTTATTATTTGCAGGAAGTCTCCCAGCAAGAATGATGTTTGATGTTCGAAGTGCCCATTAGTAGGTCATGTTAGCCAATACAGTACTTTATCAAACATCCTCACAAAGTTGCTCTTAGTCATCTCTGTTAACTTTCCACTGCTAGTAATTATTCTAAAACCTGAGTCTTAAGTGTAACCCTACCATTATCTGTATGCATGAAGAACACTATCTTAGAGGGTGTTGTTAGAAGAGGGAGCAGGTCATCATTTGTCAATTGGTCCACTTCACATGAGATTCAATGGCTTTGAAGAAAGTTGGAACATCTTGATGAGATGCAACGTAATACAAAAACTTTCTCCTTACTTTCTTAGATCCAGTGTATTGAAAGCGTCCATGTTGGAAACTCAGTGGAAGTATTGACAGTTTAGGGATCAAGTGGTTAGAATCATCTGCCCATGGGCAATGTCACTTGCAGTGTGGTGGGAAGCTCATCTTGATCAGTCATCCAGTATTGCTGAAGTGATGATGATTGGAAATATAATGAACACACATCGTGTGCATGTTCCAGTTCATTCAAGGGATTTGATTTGCTGTGACAACCTGCACTCTTCTATGTATTGTGTTGTAGTCTAGAGCTATGGGTAGTGATGACAATAGCTCCAATTTCTTTCCGTCACCTAGCTGAACAGCAATCTCTCCCTCTCTTACAGACTGCCAGGGTGCGTGTTGGAAAGATTTCAAGGGTGATAGTCTGTTTGGCAACATTTTGATTGTAACTTCCTTGGTCATCATGTCCTGAAGTGGAACTTGAACCCTGAGTTTCCAGCACTGACGCTGTCTATGTTGTGGTCACATTGACCAGAATTAGGTCTATTGCAGTCAGGTTTATTGTCATGTGTACTCAAATTACAAACGAACAGCACCGCAGTTAGGTGGTAGTGTGGGGGTTAAAAAAAAAACAAAAAAAAGCAAAAAAAAATAAACAGAAGTGTCAGAAAAAAAAAGGAGATTATGCTTGTCACTGGCCAAAAAAAACCAAATGAACAGGAGCACAGTGTGCAATGTTGCCAGCACAAGGCACCATCTTCGATAAAAAGTACCTAGGTACAAAAAAATAGAGAAAATAAAGAAAAAAATTGTACTACATGACAGATAAACATTATATAGATATAAATTAGGAAAACAAGAAAAAGAGCTAAAGAGGGAGACATTATAATCTTTCCATAAGGGCTTCCATGTGGTCTGACTAGGCTCCAGAAATTCCCAACCAGTAGCCATCCCCGCTCCATCTGTTTGATGGCCATCCCATCCCCTCCCCTACCCTCCCCCCTCACTCTGATGGCCATCCCATTCCCATCCTCTCCCCTCCCCCCTCTCTGATGGCCATCCCCTCCCTTCCCCCCTTTCTCTGATGGCCATGCCCTTCCCTCCCTTCCATCTCTGATGGCCATCCAATCCCATCCCCTCCCTTCCCCTCCCCACCTCTCTGATGGCCATCCCATCCCATCCCCTCCCCCCCTCCCTGATGGTCATCCCATGCCATGCCATGC
>NC_057732.1:48366395-48374643 GCF_004010195.1 Chiloscyllium plagiosum | reverse complement strand
TTCCCCATTCCACTCCACTCTGATGGCCATCCATCCCATCCCATCCCCCCTCCTCTCCTCTCTGATGGCCATCCCCTCCCCTCCCCACAGTGTGGAAACAGGCCCTTTGGCCCAACAAGTCCCTCCAATGACCCTCCAATGAGTAACCCACCCAGACACATTTCCCTCTGCCTCATGCACCCAACATTATGGGGCAATTTTAACATGGCCAATTCACCTGATCTGCATATTTTTGGATTGTGGGAGGAAACCAGAGCACCTGGAGGAAACCCACACAGACACGAGGAGAATGTGCAAACTCCACACAGTCAGTCACCTGAGTCGGGAATTGAACCCGGGTCTCTGGTGCTGTGAGGCAACAGTGCTAACCACTGTGCCACTGTGCCGCCCACAAATGAAATGACTGCATCTGAAATAAAGGCTGCACTGTATAAGACCCAGGTCCCTAACCACTGAGCCACCGTGCTGCCCCTGCAAATTTACTAATCCATCCACCTATGCCTGCGTCTAAGTCATTTATAAAAATGACAAACAGCAGTGGTCCCAAAACAGATCCTTGTGGTACACCACTAGTAACCAGACTCCAGGCTGAATACTTTCCATCAACCACCACTTCTTTCAGAAAGCCAGTTTCTAATCCAAACTGTTAAATCACCCTCAATCCCATGCATTTTCTTCAACAGCCTACCATGTGGAACCTTATGAAAGGCTTTACTGAAGTCCATGTCTACCACGTCAACTACCCTCATCCACATGCTTGGTCACCTTCTCAAAAAACTCAGTGAGGTTTGTGAGACAAGACCTGCCCTTGACGAAACAATGTTGACTATCTAAAATCAATTTGATGCTTGCTAGATGATTATAAATCTTATCTCTTATAATCCTTTCCAAAACCTTTCTTACAACAGAAGTAAGGCTCACTGGTCTATAATTACCTGGGTCATCTCTACTGCCCTTCTTGAACTAGGGCACAACATTTGCAATCCTCCAGTCCTCTGGTACTAAAGTTGTAGACAATGACGACTTAAATATCAAAGCTAAAGGCTCTGCTATCTCCTCCCTAGCTTCCCAGAAAATCCTCGTATAAATCCCATTTGGCCCAGGGGACTTGTCTACTTTCACCCCTTCTCGAAATGATAACATGTGTTCGTAACTAACCTTGATCCTTTCTCGTCTAATATCTCGTACCTCATTCTTCTCCTCTACAATATTCTCCTTTTCCTGAGTGAAAACCGATGAGAAATGTTCATTTAGCACCTCTCCGATCTCTACAGGGTCCACACTCAACTTCCCACTTCTGTCTTTGACTGGCTCTATTCCTACCCTAATGATCCTTTTATTCCTCACATACCTATAGAAAGCTTTAGGGTTCTCCTTTTTCCTAGCTGATCTGTAACTCTCCATCGCCTCATCTGAACCATCTTGCCTCATCAACACAGAAGCCTCCTTCTGCTTAACAAGAGATGCAATTTCTCTAGTAAACCATGGTTCCCTTACCTTATCACTTCCTCCCTGCCTGACAGGGACATACCTATCAAGGATACGCAATATCTGTTCCTTAAACCAGCTCCACATTTCGATTGTCTGCATCTCCTGCATTTTGCTATCCCATTCTATGCATACTAATACTTGCCTAATTGTATTATAATTGCCCTTGCCCATCGATAACTCTTGACCTGTGGCATGTACCTATCCCTTTCCATCGCTAAACTAAACGTAACTGAATTATGGTCACTCTCTCCAAAGTGCTTACCTACAATTAAATCAAACACCTGGCCTGGTTCATTACCAAGCACCAGATCCAGTGTGGCCTCCCCTCTTGTCAGCCCTTCAACATACTGTGTCAGGAAACTCTCCTGCACACATTAGATAAAAACTGATCCATCTGACGTACTAGAGTTATAGCATTTCCAGTCAATGTTGGGGGAGCAAAAGTCCCCCATAATGACCACCCTGTTCTTTTCACTCCTACCCAGGATAATTTTGCCAATCCTCTCTTCCACCTCCCTGGAACTCTGCGGAGGCCTGTACAAAACTCCAATCAGTGTGACGTCTCCTCTCCTGTTTCTAACCTCAGCCCACACTACCTCAGTCGACGAGTCCTCGTCAAAACTTCTTTTAGCCACCGTTATACTATCCTTGACTAACAAAGCCACGCCTCCCTCTCTTTTACTGCCTTGCCTGTTCTTAATGAAAGATCTAAACCCTGGAACCTGCAACATCCATTCCTCACCCTGCTCTATCCATGTCTCCAAAATGGCCACAACATCGAAGTCATAGGTACCTATCCATACTGCAAGCACACCTACCATATTTCAGATACTTCTGGTATTGCAGTAGACACACTTGAAACCAGCTTGCTTTCTGTCAGCACATTCCTGTGACCGTGAAATCCTGTCCCTGTCCTCCCTACTCTCACCCTCCTGTGCACTGCAGCTACACCTCCAGTTCCCATCCCCCTGCTGAGCTAGTTTAAACCCACCCGAATAGCACCAGCAAATTTCCCACCCAGGATATTAGTACCCCTCTGGTTCAAGTGAGGATCTGTTTGTACAAGTTCCACCTTCCCCAGAATGAGGCTCAATTATCCAAGTACCTGAAACCCTCCCTCCTGCACCTTCCTTGCAGCCACGTGTTCAGCTGATATCTCTCCCCATTCCTTGCCTCGCTATCACATGTTACGGGTAACAATCCAGAGATAACAACTTTGTTTGTTCTAGCTCTCAGCTTCCACCCTAGCTCCCTGAAATCCTGCCTTACATCCCTAACCCTCTTTCTACCTATGTCATTGGTACCTATGTGGACCAAAACTTGAGGCTGGTCACCCTCTCCCTTCAGGACCCCAAAGATACGATCCGAGACATCACGGACCCTGGCACCTGGGAGGCAACACACCAACCGTGAGTCTCATTTGTTCCCAACAAACCTTCTATCTGAGCCTCTAATCGTTGAGTCCCCAATGACTAACACTGTCCTCCTTTCTCTCTTTCCCTTTTGTGCAACAGGGACAGGCTCTGTGCCAGATACCTGGGCCCCCCTGCATACCCATGGTAAGTCGTCCCCCTCAACAGTATCCAAAACAATATATATATTTTTCAGGGGAACCAGAGGGGATCCCTCAACTAACCGTTTTCTCCCCCTTCGAACAGCCATCCAGCTTTCTTCGTGCCTAGGAGTAACTACTTCCCTGTAACTCCTATCTATCACAGCGTCTGCCTCCCGAATGATCTGAAGTTCATCCAGCTCCCACTTCAGTTCCCTAACACGGTCTTGGAGGAGCGAGGGTTGGGTGCACTTCCTGCAGATGTATAGGATGGGACACTAATGATGTCCCTCACCTCAAACATCATGCAGGAGGAACATTGCTCTCCCTGCATGCCATCCCTGCTAGTCCCTTTATCACAAAGTAAAAAAGAAGAGACGCTTACCTGATGTGTCCCTGGTCTTTAAGGTTAGAGGAGGTGGTTGGGTGGGAGGCCCTACAACGGTAGAGTCTTGGCTTCAGAAAACACTGACTTATATAGCTGGATGGAAATAAAAAGAAGTCCCTCTTTTCCCAGAAACCTCTGCTCTCTGATTTCAAATACAAAAGCTCAAATCAGTGACTCACCGCTCCTAGCAGGCCCCTGGTCCAAGCTCCCACCCTTTGAGCTGCTGCTGCTGAAGAACAGAAATGGGGGACTCCCACGCTCGAGGTAAATATTTAGAGGAGAAAGACATAAGAGAAAAAAAAGCATGAGGGAGAGAAAAGAAGAGAAAAGCAGAAAAGGAATGGATGCAGCAGACAAGCTCGGGCTGGAGCATCCTAATGAGCTGCCATCTTGGATCTATAACAACCGGAGTCAACCAATAGCAGCTGACACTTCACAGGTAGATTCACTGTCACCAGTCTTCTTCTGGGTTCAAGTCATTCTGCTATAAAACATGTTTCATCAACGCAAATTCGCTGTAATGTGATTGATGAACTGGGTACTCTGTTTTTACAGCACAAACTTTTAAAATCTGTGTTGGCGATTACAGCACCAACACTTTAAGCACATTTTCTAAAGCGCGACTTTTCTGTAATGTGGGGTTGCACAAGAATGCAACAATTGCATTATGGAAGAACTAACTGTCTTAGATTAAATTACTGGTATTCAAGTGTAGAAGGATGCCGACATAAAGACTTTGGTGGACAAAGTAGATTTACTACACAGTACCTTATGGCTAGTTCCATTACATTGGAGTAGCATGTGAGACTTCAACCTGGATTAAAGAGCAAGTATTCATTTTGGTTCTGTTGGATGAAACTTAGCATTTTGAATCACAACTCAGAAAACAAAAACTAGTTAGCTCCTCCATTGACAGTCCCATGTGTGATGATTAGTGAATCATATCTCTAGATATCTGGGTGTGGAATAGGGTTCTGGGTAATCCAAGATGGATAAAATTTTTGGCTGGCACAGGGTGCTCCTGTTTTGAGATATTTTAGATGTTGGAAGTGATTTTCTTGAATTCCAGGAGCAGTTTTACATGCTGTTGCATTGTTTTGGAACTTTGGTAAAAAAAAGTCAAAACAATGGCACTTTTGAAAGGGAGAGGAACAGACAAAGGCAGCACATGGTCAGTGCAAGAGAGAGAGAGAGAGAGAAATCCACACTGCTAACTGACACAGCAGTGAACCTGCGCAGTTAGTGCCTTTGCTGTTGAAGTCATGTATCGTTGGACATCGGAGTGTATCCGGGAAAACTAACAAACACTGAAATTCACAACTGATCTTAGAGGAACCTGTTTGGGAGAGGTCACAGCATAGAGACAGATAAGTGAATATTTTTAAGTGTGGCCTTACTGTAAGTCTGCAGTAGTGAGTAAAATGGGTTCTTACTTGATTATATGTTTTATTGAGATATGTCTCTTGATTAAACTTAAAAATATAAGCCATAAGTTTTAAGTTAACCCAGAGCAGTGTTTTGTGGAGGAATAAGATGATGCTATTTTCTGGGTATGCAGATTGGAAAAAGCAAAAATGGCCCTTTGTAGAGCAATATGCTCTTCTTGTTGGATGTGGGAATTTAGGGAGAGTTTACATGTTACTGAGGATTATAACTGCAATATAATCCTCAGTAACAGCGGCACGGTGGCTCAGTGGTTAGCACCGTTGCCTCACAGCAGCAGGGTCCCAGGTTCGATTCCAGCTTTGGGTGACAGTCTGTGTGGCGTTTGCACATTCTCCCTGTGTCTGGGTGGGTTTGCTCCGGGTGCTCCGGTTTCCTCCCACAGTCCAAGGATGTTAGGGTTAGGTGAATTGGCCATACTAAATTGCCTATAGTGCTAGGTGCATTAGTCAGAGGGAAATGGGTCTAAGTGGGTTACTCTTCAGAGGGTCGGTGTGGACCGGTTGGGCCAAAGAGCCTGTTTCCGCACTGTAGGGAATCTAATCTAGTCTAAATGCCATTGGCTCTGAATTCTAGCGGATCGATTGGAGTGACAGTTAGAGACAATGAGGAATTTTCAAGAGCAAGGGGGTGTAATGGATGGCAGTTATAGAGAGGGAAAGAAAATCGCAGATACAGTCACATAGATGGGTTAACTCCAAGAGAGGTAGGCAGGTAGTGCAGTAGTCTTCTATGGCTATATCCATTTCAAACAAGTATACTGTTTTGGAAAATGTAGGGAGTGATGGATTCTCAGGGGAATGTAGCACATACAGCCAAGTTTCTGGTATCAAGACTGGCTCTAATGCAATGAGGGGTCCATCAGGTTCCAAGAGATCGATTGTGTTAGGGGACTCTCTAGGCCGAGGCACAGACAGACGTTTCTGTGGCCAGCAGCGAAATGTCAGAATGGTATGTTGCCTCCCTGGTGCCAGGATCAAGGATGTCTCAGAGAGGGCGCAGAATGTTCTCAAGGGTGAGAGGGGCCAGCAAGAGATCATTGTCCATATTGGAACCAATGACATAGGAAGGGAAAAGAATGAGATTCTGAAGGGAGAAAATAGAAGCAGGAATTTTAAAAAGGAGATCCTCAACAGTAGTAATAGCTGGATTACTCCCAGTGCTACGAGCTGGTGAGGGCAGGAATAGAAGGATAGAGCAGGTGAATGCGTGGCTGAGAAGCTGGTGTATGGGAGAAGGATTCACATTTTTGGATCATTGGAATCTGTTCTGGGGTAGAGGTGACCTTTACAACAAGGGCAGATTGCATCTGAATTGGAAGAGGACTAATATACTAGCAGGAGGATTTGCTCAAGCTGCTCAGGAGGATTTAAACTGGTAAGGTGGGGGGTTGGGATGGGACCCAGTGAGATAGTGAAGAAACAGATCAATCTGAGACTGGTACAGTTGAGAACAGAAGTGAGTCAAACAGTCAGGAGAAGCAGGGACAAAGCAGAGAACAATGTAGGACTGATAAATTAAATTGCATTGATGTCAATGTTCAAGGAGCCTAACAGGGAAGGTAGATGAACTCAGGACATGGTTAGGAACATGGGACTGGGATATCATACCAATTACAGAAACATGGCGCAGGGATGGACAGGACTGGCAGCTTAATGTTCCAGGATACAAATGCTACTGGAAGAACAGAAAGGGAGGCAAGAGAGGAAGGGAGTGGCATATTTGATAAAGGATAGCATTACAGTAGTACTGAGGGAGAATATTCCCGGAAACACATCCAGGGAAGTTATTTGGGTGGAACTGAGAAATAAGAAAGTGATGGTCACCTTATTGGGATTGTATTATTGACCACCTAATAGTCACCGAGAAATTGAGAAACAAACTTGTAAGGAGATCTCAGCTATCTGTAAGAATAATAGGGTGGTTATGGTCGGGGATTTTAACTTTCCAAACATCAACTGGGACTGCCATAGTGTTAAAGGTTTAGATGGAGAGGAATTTGTTAAGGATGTACAAGAATTTTTTCTGATTCAATATGTGGATGTACCTACCAGAGGAAGTCCAAAACCAAACCTACTCTTGGGAAATAAGGCAGGGCAGGTGACTGAGGTGTCAATGGGGGGGTACTTTGGGGCTGGCGACCATAATTGTATTAGTTTTAAAACAGTGATGGAAAAGGATAGTCCCGATCTAAGAGATGAAGTTCTAAATTGGAGTCATGATTTGGAGATGCCGGTGTTGGACTGGGGTGAACAAAGTTAAAAATCACACAATACCAGGTTATAATCCAACAGGGTTATTTGGAAGCACTAACTTTCGGAGCGCTGCTGATGAGCTGTTGGACTAGAACCTAGTGTTGTGTGATCTTTTACTTTCTAAATTGGAGCAAGGCTAATTTTGATGGTATTAGGCAAAAACTTTCAAAAGCTGATTGGGGGCAGATGTTCACTGGCAAAGGGACGGCAGGAAAATTGGAAACCTTCAGAAATGACATAACGAGAGTCTAGAGACAGTATATTCCTGTTAGGGTGAAAGGAAAGGCTGGTATGTGTAGGAATGCTGGATGACTAAAGAAATTGAGGGTTTTATTAAGAAAAAGAAGGAAGCATATGTAAGGTATAGACAGGATAGATCGAGTGAGTCCTTAGAAGAGTATAAAGGCAGTAGGAGTATATTTAAGCGGGAAATCAGGAGGGCAAAAAGAGGACATGAGATAGCTTTGGCAAATAGAGTTAAGGAGAATTCAAAGAGATTTTACAAATACATTAAGGACAAAAGGGTAACTAGGGAGAGAATACGGCCCCTTAAAGACCAGCAAGGCAGCCTTTGTGTGTAGCCACAAGAGATGGGGGAGATACTAAACAAATATTTTGCATTAGTGTTTACTGTGGAAAAGGACATGGAAGATATAGAATGTTGGGAAACAGATGGTGACATCTGGAAAAATGTCCATATTACAGAGGAGGAAGTGCTGGATGTCTTGAAATGCATAAAAATGGATAAGTCCCCAGGACTTGATCAGATGTATCCTAAAACCCTGTGGGAAGCTAGAGAAGTGATTGCAGGGCCTCTTGCTGAGATATTTGTATCATCGATATTTACAGGTGAGGTGCCAGAAGACTGGAGGTTGGCTAATGTGGTGCCACTATTTAAGAAAGGTGGTAAGGACAAGCCAGGGAACTATAGACCGGTGAGCTTGACATCAGTGGTGGACAATTGTTGGTGGGAATCCTGAAAGACAGGATGTACATATATTTGGAAAGGCAAGGACTGACTATGGATAGTCAACATGGCTTTGTGTGTGGGAAATCATGTCTCTCAAACTTGATTGAGTTTTTTGAATAAGTAACAAAGAGGATTGATGAGGGCAGAGT
>NC_057732.1:48333795-48366305 GCF_004010195.1 Chiloscyllium plagiosum | reverse complement strand
AGTTTAATTCAGATAAATGCGAGGTGCTGCATTTTGGGAAACCAAATCTTAGCAGGACTTATACACTTAATAGTAAGATCCTAGGGAGTGTTGTTGAACAAAGAGACCTTGGAGTACAGGTTCATAGCTCCTTGAAAGTGGAGTCACAGGTAGATAGGATCGTGAAGAAGGCGGTTGGTATGCTTTCCTTTATTGGTCAGAGTATTGAGTATAGGAGTTGGGAGGTCATGTTGCGGCTATATAGGGCATTGGTTAGGCCACTGTTGGAATGTTGTGTGCAATTCTGGTCTCCTTCCTATCAGAAAGATGTTGTGAAACTTGAAAGGGTTCAGAAAAGATTTACAAGGAAGTTGCCAGGGTTGGAGGATTTGAGTTATAGGGAGAGGCTGAACAGGCTGGGGCTGTTTTCCCTGGAGCATCGGAGGCTGACCTTATAGAGGTTTACCACATTTTGAGGGGCATGGATAGGATAAATAGGCAAAGTCTTTTCCCTGGGGGTGGGGAATCCAGAACTAGAGGGCATAGGTTTATGGTGAGAGGGAAAAGATATAAAAGAGATCTAGGAGGCAACGTTTTCACACAGAGGGTGGTGTGTGTATGGAATGAGCTTCCAGAGGAAGTGATGGAGGTTGTTACAATTGCAACATTTAAAAGGGATGTAGCTGGGTATATGAATAGGAAGTGTTTGGAGAGATGTGGGTCAGATGCTGGCAGGTCAGACTAGATTGGGTTGGGACATCTGGTCGGCATGGACGAGTTGGACCGAAGGGTCTTTTTCTGTGCTGTACATCTCTATGACTCTTTGCCTCTATATCTGTTAATCTGAAACAAACAAAACACAAAGTCGCTGGAGAAACTCAGCATGTCTGGCAGCACCTGTTGAGTGAGAAACAGAATTAATGTTTCGAGTCTTGTGTAGGGTCAAGTTGCTGCCAGATCTGCTGAGTTTTTCCAGCAATTTCTGCTTCTGTTCCTTTCAAGTCCAAACTGCCTTATATATAACTGCTTCCAAGATTATTTTCTGGTGACTAAATTCTTTGTATGATTGTTTCAATAAGTAGATTTCCCATGACCACTTCCCCCCAGGCTCCAAATTCTCTCACTTTATATGTTCATTGGGTCCTGAGTTTTGACTATCCTCCCTGCTTCAGTATATTTTGGACAGAAAGTATTCACATTTTTGCTCTTTAATATCCACAAATTGTGTCAGAGAAGATGGCTGATCTTCTGAAAGAAGCAGTCTTTTGCTTTTGACATTTCAGTGAGTGAAACTTGCAAGTGATCCTTTCAATCCAGCATTTAGTTGTTGGAATGGTATTGGCATTTTATCAGGTTCAATCATGGATACTAAGGCTGACTGTGCTGTTTTGGTACTGCTGCTTCTTAACAGCTGATGTGACAGCACCATTAAGTCCTGGTGGGGTGTTGTGTCAAGGACATCTGATGACCTGATCTGAAGACTTGTCAAGAATTGAAAATAATTCAATAATCCCTCCGCACCCTTGAAACAGTAATATCATCTGTGCTGGACTTCAGGAAGTTTCTATCTTAGAATCTTGCAATCTTTTCAAGTTATATGTTACCTTAATGGCATCCCATTACCTGTCAGTGATTGCTGTGTGACCTGGTAGAATTCTGCAAATTCTTTTATTAACACCTCTATGCATAATCACTGATCTCAGTTGTGCATCTTTCTACCACACCATCTCTACCACTCTTACTCTTATTTCTTTCCATACGATAACCTGGTGTTATATGATTTTTAACTTTGTCCATCCCAACCTAACACTGGCACCTCCACATCATGGTACACATCTCTCTTGTACAGTTTACATGTATATCTCTCGAGTACAGATTACTCTTGTACATGTCATAAGAACATTTATCTTATACAAGTTATTTGTACATCTCTGCAGTATGGGTTATGTGTACCTCTTTCTAATAGACTACTTGTACATCTTTTTCATACAGCTTATTGGTATAGCGCTCTAACCCTAATTTCCATCATTATCACTGTGTCTCTCTGGTACAGATTACTTGTACATTTCTTTAAAATCTCTTGTACAAGTTACTCGTACATCTCTCTGCTACAGTTACACACATCTGTCTTGTACATTTTACTTGTACATCTCTCAAGTACAGATTACTCGTACAGCTCTCTTATACATCTCTTTTTGACACTGCTGAAAAATGTGTTGCTGGAAAAATGCAGCAGGTCAGGCAGCATCCAAGGAGCAGAAGAATCGATGTTTTGGCATAAGCCCTTCTTCAGGAATCTCTTTTTGTCAGGTTATTTGTACATCTCTCTCTTATAACTTATTCATATATTTCTCTAGTACAGGTTGTATGTACATTTCTCTCGGGCAGTTTTTTTCTAAGTCTCTCTAGTACAGGTTACTTTTACATTTCTCTAGTTCAGGGTACTTGTTGCTTGTACTTCTCTTTTAGACAGTGCAGGTTAATTTTCTAGTACAGGTGAATTCTCCATCTTTTTAGTGTGTGTTGCTGGTACATTACTTAAGTATGGATTGTCTCTCTAATACAGGTTACTTGTACATCACTCTAATAGAGGTTACCCTCATATCCCTGTAGTACAGATTTCTGTTTCTCCATCTCTCCATACAGGCTTTTGTAAATCTCTCTCGTACAGGGTACTTCTACCTCTCACCTGTACGTATTGCTTGTATATCTCTCTTATAAAGGTTACTCGCACATCTCTCTCATTCAGGCTACTTGTATATCTTTATATTATAGGTTATTTCTTCATCTCTCCAACACGTGTTGCTCATATGTCTCTTTAAGTACAGGTTTTTTTGACATCCCTCTCATACATGTTACTCATACATTTCTCCTGCACAGGTTTCAACACACCTCTCCTGTAGAGGTCTCTAGTACAGATTACTCGTGCATCTCTCCACGCAGGTACATCTCATTGGTGCAAGTTATTTGTACATTACTTTTGTATAGGCTACTGATACAGTAATCAAGTACAGGTTACTCATACATCTTGCATGTCTAGTTTACTTATCCATCTCTCTAGTACAGATTACTTGTACATCTCTCCTATATTTCTAGTACCCTTTATTCATCCATCTCTACTACAGGTTATTTCAACATTTCTCTTGTAAATCTCTCTAGTGCAGATTACTCCTCCATCTTTACTACAGGGTTATTTCTGCATCTCTCTTGTACAGGTCATTCATGCAATGCTCAAGTTCAGGTTACTCTTATATATCTCTCTGGTACAGGTTACTCATTCAGCTCTCCAGTATGGTTACTCATACATCCGTTACAGGTTACTTTCGCATCTCTCTTGTACTGGTTAAATACACATTTAGGAAAAAGTGAGGACTGCAGATGCTGGAGATCAGAGTCAAGATTAGAGTGGTGCTGGAAAAGCACAGCAGGTCAGGCAGTATACAAGGAGAAGGAAAATCAACGTTTTCTAGCACCACTCTAATCTTGACTTAAATACACATTTCTCTAGTGCAGGTTACTTGTACATCCCTATGCTCATATACCTCGCGAGTATAGGTTTCTTTTACAGCTAACTAATACTGGTTAATTGTACATCTCATTAATACAGATTATTCATATATGTGTCTAGGATAGGTTGCTTGTACACCTCTTTGTTACAGGTTATTCGTATGTCATTCTTGTACAGGTTATTTGTTAATCTCACTTATACTATTCATGTTCTTGCAAATGAGGCCATTGTAATGTTTATATTTATTACACAACTCTTTTTAGCATAAGGCTGTCCCTGGCATTTGCCCAATATTTGCATTGATCTTTTCAAATCTTTTTTTTAACTCACCAGCTGTCCCAGGTGGGGATATTTCTCTGAAGTTCAGAAGGAGGCTGCTCCAATTTTCCATGTCACATCTAACTGGAGTGTGGCTTCATATCAGAGATTGTGGGGTCCTTACTGTCACATTCTTTCCGAGAGGTGGACCAACCACTGTACTTTTTCTTCAACCTCAATGCTGCGTGAAACAGCTGAATCTGCATTTCGGAGCGATGCACACTTCCCATAAAAAACCACAGACAAAAGCCAGTGAGTGGGAGGTGTATGAATTGCTGCACCACATTCAAAGTTTATTCAGCATTGACTCACAAACCAGAAATTCGAAAAAAAAGGTGGGAGTTACAAAAGATCTCCACCACTGAATTCATTAACTTCAGATCCTAACCACGGCTCCCCATGTTTTTAAGGGGTAGTTCATGGTAACAGGTGTAATTTATTCCATCTTCCTTAAATAAAAACAAGTAGTGCTAGAGAAACGCAGTAGGTGAGGCATCATCTGAGGAGAGACAGACAGAATAAAAGTGCAAAATTTTGGTGTTCCTGCTGCAGAACAAAAGAACTAGGAGCAGGAGTAGGCCATCTGGTCCCGTGAGCCTGCTCTGCCGTTCAGTAAGATCAAAGCTGATCTTTTTGTGGCCTCAGCTCCACTTACCCGTCTGCTCACTATAACCCTTAATTCCTTTACTGTTCACAAATCTATCCATTTTTGCCTTAAAAACATTCAACAAGGTAGTCTCAGCTGCTTCACTTGGTAAGGAATTCCACAGATTCATAACCCTTTGGGTGAAGAAATTCCTCCTCAGCTCAGTCATAAATCTGCTCCCCCTCACTTTGAGGTTGTGCCCTCGAGTTCTAGTTTCACCTGCCAGCGAAACACCTCCCTGCTTCTATCTTATCTATAGTGAAACAGCTGTTGAGAATCCTGCCATGCCCAATTTTTGGGAAATCCCACTGAATCTCAAGCCAAAGAGATGATGACGAGGCCACGGATTGGGTTTCCATGGATTCGGGATGCTGACAGAGCAAGTCCTGCTGAGCAAGAGTCACTGGCTAGCCAGAGACTGGTACTTCTTGCTCTCAGCAATGTCACAGATGAAGTGTTGCTGCTGCTTTAAAGATACCACCCCCCTCTCCCCACTACACCCCATCCGCCCCACGCACCCACCCCCCCACAAAAAAAATAGTTTCAGGAAGCATTTTGCGGCTGACTGTCATGGGGAGAGGAGCAGACTGTGGGTGAGAAGTTAGTGGGTCTCAGTGGGGCCCACACTACCCCTTCCTGATGTCCAGACCCTTGATTAGACACTGACTGTCTATGCCCCCAAGGAGACAAATCTGCCCTATCCCTCAGTGACGGATGACAGCAAAATACTGTGGATGCTGGAAATCTGTCATCAACATGGAGAGTGCTGGAGAAGCTCAGCAGGTCTGGCAGCATTTGTGAGGAGATAGAAACAGAGTTAACGTTTCGGGCCCTATACAACACTTCTTCAGAATCGAGGTGACAAAGAGCCTGCGCAGTTTGCCCTGTCATTTCTTCCACACCGTGTCAGACTGGCTTGAAATATTTTTATTCAATCAATGCAGAAATGTTCTGACACACTCCTGTAGAAGTGGGACTCTGAATTGAGAGATTCTGATGCAGATAGGGAAGCTATCACCATACCACAAAAGCCCAGAGGTCGCCGGGTTACTCCCTGCACTGGCAAGTTGAGTCCTTTATGTTAATGTGGAGCTGACAATCTTCACTACTGTGATGTTGTGTTACATTAGCTCCTGTAATGGTTTTTAAAAAATCAATTTATTGGACATGGGTGTTGCTGGCTCAGCCACATTTATTGTTTATCTCTATACGCTTAGGATGAACTTAAAAGTCAGCCACATTGCTGTGGGTCTGGAGTCACATGTAGGCCAGACTGGGTAAGGACAGCACTTTGCCCTCCCTGAACAACATGAGTGAAACAGGTGGGTTATTCCAACAATTGACATTGGTTACCATTAAACTCTTACTTCTCGGTTTTTATTGAATTGAAATTCTACCATCTCCCGTGGCAGGATTTAAACCCGAGTCCCCAGAATTAGAACGAGATGTGGGTCACGTAGTCCTGAAGTATTCAATTAACTTTTATTACAGCATCTATATACACATAAATATGTCTGTTTATATACATACTATAGTCACAAGGACTCATACATTTGGGGTCAGACTGAGATTTGCTGTTGTAAACAGTGTGTCATGCTGTGAGAGGACTCAGTACAAAAGATAATGAGACTATCATACGAATAATTCACATGCTATGATATAGTGCCAATACCATGAGGATGGGTATCATGTTGGCTCAGTAATTAGCACTGCTGCCTCACAGCGCCAGGGACCTGGGCTCAATTCCAGCTCTAAGTGACTGTCAGTGTGGGTTTCCTCTCATAATCCAAAGGTTAGGTGGATTTGCCATGGGAAATGCAGGACTACAGGAATGGGGTGGGTCTGAAAGGGAAGCTGTTCGGAGGGTTGGTGTGGACTTGATGGGCTGAGTGGTCTGCTTCCACACTCTAGGGATTCTGTTCTATGATATCCCATACAGAAATATTGCATATTTGCTGAGAGATGTAACACAAGAGATCCTTAATTGGTCACTAAACAGCCTCATGTGCCAATGTGGGGAGAAGTTCAACCACAGAGATAGAAGAGGGTTGTCCCAGGTTAAGGGGAAACATGTCCACCTAATTAAATGGCCTTCTAGCTTGAAGCTCATTGCCAGCATGAACAGAAGACTCTGACCAATGCCAGGGATTTAGTGACCTTTCATTGGAATACTTTGTTCCTTTGTTTGTTCCATTACCATTCAACAGTGCAATGTCCAATACTGAACACTATATTCCAGGTATGATTTGACTCTGGATGTTCACAGTTGAAACATAACATCAGCCTCCATGCAGAGTTAGACTTTTAGATAACACGCTCAGCTTTCAATTCACCTTTTAAATTACTTCCTGAACCCACCCAAAATATTTTAACAACCAACGTGCAAGGATTCCTAAATCATTTTGGAACTCCAGTCTATAGTTTTTAAACATCTCAAAAATACTCTGATCTATCCTTTAGGGTTAAGGTCACTTTTAGGTCCCTAGTAAACTCATATCTCCAACTTCTTCCAGTTCTAATGAAACTGCATCGATATGAAACATTTAACTTTTTTTGCCTCTCCATAGATGTTGCCTGAGTATTTCCAAAGTTTTCCATTTTGATTTTTAGTCAGCATCCATCTACATGATTAGAAGAATCAGATCTCCAGCAATTTAATGGTTTTAATTTAATATCTAAGTAAATTTACTATAAACTATGATTTCCATTACCTACAGATTTGTTTGTCATTTTGATTAATCCACATTACTTTGGCTCAGATTGCATTAGAAATTCTATCTCTTAACTTACAAAAGGGAAAAACAAATGTGTGGGGGAAGATAAATTGAGGCAAGAAGTGTCATTATCACACTCAAACCGGAACCGTTGGTCTGTCTGTTGAGTCTCCAAGAGAGTTTCAAAGCACTTGGGAGGGGAACTACAGACCGTGTGAAAAGCATAAGTAATAAGTTACTCACTGAAAAACCTTTGCAGAAACCTCCTTTAACTAAAGGCTGTCTTTTTCTTAGTAAAGTTCATGACTGAGACTGCAACTTGTCACAGTGAGGGATGTGACATGTCTACTTTGGCTTGGCTGTGTTTGCAGGTCATATTTTCCAGGGTGTATTAATGGTCCAGAGTACTTGGTTTGACAGCAACCCCTTGGTAAGCTGTGAACGGGAACAATATTTGTTAATCTGCATTCTGCGTAAAGAATTAAACTTGAGGTTTACTTTATTAAAGTTGTAAATTTCTAATTGAATACAAAAGGAAGAAAGACTTGAATTTACATGGTGCCTTTCATGACTGAAGGACCTCACAAAGTGCCAGGCAGTCAATGAAATGCTTCTGAAGTGTGGCCACTATTAAAATAAGGGAGTGTAGTAATTAATGTGTACACAGAAAGCTCCCACAACAGCAATAAGGTAATGGCGAGATAACTTGGTTTTCTGATATTGAGTGAGATGTAAATATTCTCCAGAACACAAAGAATAACTCTCCTGTTGCTATTCAAAGTTTTGCGATGGGATCTTTAAAGTCCACCTGAGAGGGCAAATGTGGCCTCAGTTTAATATTCCAAATGTCAGCACCTCTGACAGGACAGCATTCCCTCATTATCACATTGGAATGCTAACCCTGATTGTTTTGCCCAAGCCATGGAATGGAATTTGTGACCACGACCTTCTGACTCAGTCAAAAACCTTTGACCCATGACATGGTCGAAGCTGCGTTGAGCATTTTTCCCTATCTGTGGTGTTTGTCTGATATTCCAAGCCTATTTCCTGGTCAAATCTCTTCTAGGAATAAGAAAATAATTTAGCAATTAATCAAACCACTTCTCTTTATATCACTTCCTCATCGTGATTACCAGACATGAATATAGACAATCTGTGTTCTCAAGATAAAGGTGAAAATCACTCAGCTCTACTTCCCAGGATTACAAACCAATAATCACAGCTGGGAAATGAATGTGTGTGGAATCAGACACAATCAGGTCCAGGCTTAATTGTAATTTTTGGCAATCAGCCTGCGAACATTCACCTCATTATATACTCAGGAAAGGCATCAAAAGCCCTAACCAACTTATGCCCTGGCTATGCCCAACATTTGGGATGGCATTGTGACTCAGTGGCTAACACTGCTGCCTCTCAGCACGAGGGACCTCAGTTCGATTCCAGCCTTGGGCGACTGTCTGTGTGTGTGTGTGTTTCCTCCCACAGGTTGCTGGAAATGCAGGGTTACAGGGATGGGGTGGATCTGGATGGGATACACTTCACAGGGATAGTGTGGACTGAATGGGCCACATGGCCTGCTTCCACACTTTAGGGATTCTGTGTTGCATTTGCTGCTCTCTTTCAGGAAAGGAAAGTCAACAAATATAAATGACAGAAGAATTGAGGGTGGAAAGTTGCAAGGGATGTTTATTAACATGTCTTGACTTATGACCTCCCAAGAAGTAGTGTTATCCTTAGAATTAGCAGCGAGGATGGCTGATTGGCCAAGTCCATATCAATAAAGAACTTCCATGTGATTCTTGAGTAATTTCCGCAATTAACATTTCAGTCATTTCAACCTCTTAATCTATTATTTGTACTTTACTAAAGGAAGCTGTGATAGCGACAAAAACTGAGAAAAGTCCAACTTTGGCACAGTCAAGGGATTAATCAGCGTGGTAGGAAAGCATGAACAAGATCCATGAAGCTGAAGGGACAATGGCAAATAAATAAATGCTAACAGGCATTTGCAAGATGCATAATGCTTTTAATTTTAATTTTGTTGGAGTTTACTGAAGCTTTGAATTAACTGTATAGCTGCACAGCATCTATACAGGAGTTACTGTCTCAGGTTAATTTGAGTTGATTAAAATATTTAAGGAAAGATGTTCGATCATTGGAACCAATTTTGCGAAGGTTCACTAGAATGAACCCTAGTATGGAGGAATTTTCATATACAGGGTTGAAACTCTCCTCATTGGACTTCAGAAGAATGAGACGTGATTTCATGTGGACGCACTGGTTACAAAGGCCCAACAACGTCTCTTCTCCCTCAGGCAGTTGAGAAAATTTGGCATGACGGTGAATACACTTGCTAACTTTTATAGGTGTGCCATCGAGAACATTCTGTCTGGATGTATCACTATCAGGTCTGGCAACTATATCATTCAAGATTGGAGACGGTTACAGAGAGTGGTGAACTCAGCCCGGACAATCACAAAGGCCAACCTCCCATCTATAGAATCCATCTACCAGGCCCACTGTCAAGGAAAGGCTGCCAGCATTCTCAAAGATCCGTCCCACCCTGGCAATGCTTTTCTACACCCTCTACCATCAGTGAGAAAGTACAGAAGTCTGAACACATGCACCAGCCAGTTTTGAAACAGTTTTTACCCTACTGTTGTTAGAATACTGAATGGACTCACAAACTCTTAACATTCGCCTTTATCTGTGTTTTGGTTTTTGCCATTGTTTACCTATGATTTACTTATCTATGCTACTTAACTATGTGATCTGCCTGTGTGACTTGCAAGGCAGAGCTTTTCACTGTGCCTTGGTACATGTGACAATAAATTCAATTCAATTCAATTCACAATATATATCAAATTCATAAGGGGTTTGACAGGGTAAATGCTGAGAAAATGTTTCCTCTCATAGGAGAGTCTAGGGTCAGAGGGCATGGGCTCAGAATAAAGGATTGCCAACTTAAAACTGAGGTGAGGAGGAAGTTTGTCTCTTAGAGAGTTGTGTGTCTTTGGAATACCTTGCCATACAGAACTCTGGGGAGTAGAGAAGGGCAGAACCCTTGTGCAAACGTAAGGCTGAGATAAATAGATTCTTGATCAGTATGGAAATCAAGGGAAATGGCATGGAAGTAGATGTGAGGAATGTTGGATCAGCCCTGATCCTATTGATTGACAGAGGACGCTTGAGGAGCTGAATGGTCTACTCCTGTTCTCACTTCATATGATCTTATGATCTCATGGATTTGACAGGGTACATACAGACAGGCTATTTTCTCTGATGGGCTGTATAACTGTCAAAATCAAGCTATTCAAAAGTGCTGTCAGGACGCATTTTGCACAGGGTATGATTAGAGAGTAAAAGAATCCCCTCGATAATAGGAGAGGCAATGGCCCAGTGCTAAACAATTTATCCAGCAACTCAGAGGAGGTGATGGCCTAGTGGTATTGTCACTGCACTATCAGTCCAGAGACCCAGGTAACGTCCTGGGGAACTGGCTTCAAATCCTGACATGACAGATAGTGGAATTTGAATTCAATGAAAATCTAGGAACTACATATAGTGTCTAATAATGACTATGTCACCATTGTCAGGGTGAACCCATCTGGTTCACTAATGTCATTTGGGGGGAAAAAAATGTCTGCCATCCCTACCTGGCCTGGCTGAGATGTGACTCCAGACTCACAGCCATGTGGATGACTCTTAACTGCCCTCTGGGCAATTAGTGAGGGACAATAAATGCTAGGCTAGCTCGTGACAGCCACATCCCATGAATCAATAAAAAGGAAAGTGACCATAACATGGTGGAATTTAGCTTTCAGCTTGAGCTTGAGAAATTTCAGTCAGAAGCAACTATGCTAAACGTAAATGAGGATATTTGCATGGAACTGACAGCAGAGGTAGCTGGTGTAGAAATAGGAGGTGGTTCAGCAGAAAAGGTAGTTGGGGAACAATGGCAGAAATTTAAGAAAGTATTTAATCGTTCAGATGAATTACAGTTGGTTCTGCGACAACACAATAGTTCCATTCTCGTGCAATCCCTTGTTATACGAAAATCGCATAATAGCAGCAGCACCTAAACTAATGGGGCCAGAATTACATTATAACCAATACACACTTTAAACATTTGTGCTTTAGAAACAATGTCCCCAATTTTTCAATCGTGTTACAACAAATTTGCATTAACGAAACGCGCGTTGTAACAGAATGACCTGTATGTATCTCATTGAGAAGGCAGACTTCCAGACATGGATAGATCAACATGGTTAGCCAAAAAAATTAAAGATATCATCAAATTGAAAGTAAAAGAAGCACGCAAAGTGGCAAAGATTAGAGGTTGACCAGTTTTGAAAACCAACAAGGATGGCCAAAGGAAAAATAAAGAGGAAGAAAATAAACTTTGAGTGTTAAGTAGCAAGATGGACAGTGAGAACTCCATTACATAGACAAAAGAGGAAGTCAGAGGTCAACGTGAACATGGGAACACCACCAGCTACAAGGTCTTTACCTCCCCAACTTCCTTAAGGAAGGATGTAAATGTATTGGAAGCTGTCAAGGAAAGTTTTAGTTGACTAATACCTCAAATGGGCAGTTGTCTCACAAAGAAAAGTTGGATACACTAAGCTTTTATTTGCTGGAGATTAGAAAAGTGGAAGAGGAAGAGGTAATTTGAGTGAAAGATCCTGGAAAAGATGTTTCCTTCTGTGTGATAGGGGAGTATGCAGTAATCAGATCAACCATGATCTTATTGAAGGGCACAACAGGCTCAAGGAGTGAGTGGGCCTCAATGTACTCCTGACTCCCACAAGGTAAGTTTGAAAGGAGAATGTTTTGGCAATTTTAAAAATAGTTTATTAGTAACAATAAATATAAAAATAATTAAATATGAACACAACTTACCAAGAAAATTCTTAATTGAAAGTGGTACATTTAATTATTCTCTTCAGGATTGCAAATCAAATACCATTGAACTTTGACTTATATCTCTGGGCACAACAGGCATAAAATATAATAATGCATTCTTGGTTTAAAGTCAAGATTACAACAGGCCAATGAAGTACAGTGGTCACTGACTGAAGAGCTTCATGTCTGAGTAAAGGTTTACAATGCTTCAGAAAATCTCCACATTTCATGGAGAGACCTTTACGTTGACAGTATAACTTGCACAGCTGAATTTATTTAAAAGTACTGCATGGAGTACAAACAATTCCCCTGGAGAAGAAAAGATCTTCTTGAGAATTTCAAAGCTGATGTACAATCACTTTGAGAAGGATTTTTTGAGTAGTTTAAAGGAAATTTGCTGCTTTCCTTTTCTCAGTTTTCTTTCTGATAATACTTGTGCCACCAGTATTCTCCTCTCCATCTCATTTTCCCCTTCTATTCAACATTCCTTCCAATCAGCTTTGTTATAGAGTCATAGAGTCGTAGAGATGTAGAGCATGGAAACAGACTCTTCAGTCCAACTTGTCTGTGCTGCCCAGATATCCTAACCTGATTTAGTCTCATTTGCCAGCACTTGGCCCATATCCCTCTAAACCCTTCCTATTCATATACCCATCCAGAAGCCTTTTAAGTCTTTCCCTCACTCTCCTTTCTTTCCCAAGCCTTTAACCTAGTCCTATTCCCAATGAAAATCATCCACCTTGTTCCTTCTCTGATTACTTTTAAATCTTCCTCAGCCAACCTCCCTGGACTTCTATAAATGCTCACTTCACTTTTCCCCTCTGTCAATAATTATGAAGCTATTTTTGAAATGGAAGTGCTTGGAACTCCACACTTACCTCAGTTTTCTAAACACAAGCCTTTGGCATGATAACCAGTGCTCCACGATTATTCTCAATGCTTCTTCAATCCATTCTCGGTTTCAACCTTGTCCAGTGAGTCTTAGTTTCTCAAAATAACAAGAGAAAGTGAGGACTGCAGATGCTGGAGATCAGAGCTGAAAATGTGTTGCTGGAAAAGCGCAGCAGGTCAGGCAGCATCCAAGGAGCAGGAGAATCGATGTTTTGGGCATGAGCCCTAAGAAGGGCTCATGCCCGAAACGTCGATTCTCCTGCTCCTTGGATGCTGCCTGACCTGCTGCGCTTTTCCAGCAACACATTTTCAGTTCTCAAAATAACACCCAC
The DNA here is from genome assembly GCF_004010195.1 of Chiloscyllium plagiosum. Lineage (NCBI taxonomy): Eukaryota > Metazoa > Chordata > Chondrichthyes > Orectolobiformes > Hemiscylliidae > Chiloscyllium > Chiloscyllium plagiosum. The sequence goes on along the minus strand of NC_057732.1, from coordinate 48,353,012 downwards.
ATGGATTTCTAAAGGAGAAAGTGTTTGTCATATCATCAAACATCATCGCCAAATTAGTTAAAACGATTAAAATGTAGCATCAGGACAGAGGTAAATATTGAAGACCACAAAAATCTCGTTATCTTTTCTGTGGCAAGAGTGTAGTCCTGGAAAATCTCAGCAGGGCTGGCAGCATCTGTGAAGAGAAATCGGAGTTAACATTTCAGGTCCATTGACCCTTCCTCAGAACTGATGGTGGTTAGGAAAATGTCAGTTTATATGCAGAATTCAGAGTGGGAGGAGGGGTTAAGGAGTAATACATAGATGGGGATAGAACCCAAAGAGAGAGTAGAACAGTTGGACAGACAAAGGAGTGGATAATGATCTGCCTAGAAGACTGAACAGCTGTTAATGGAGACTGTTAGTGGCAAACATAGGTGGTGTGCAATGGCAGACTATGTGATAACAAGGTCTTGTGTGTGGGGTTGGGGGCTAGGACATGATAGAGAGCTTAGGCCCTAAACTTATTGAACCCAATATTGAGTCTGGAGGGCTGCAGGGTCCCCATGCAGAAAATGAGGTTTAAGGTTTGCGGGAAGTTTTGTAGCTCCAGTGCTAGTTGTCGTGGTTCACCGGGCTGGGAAATTGATTTGTCCCCTGTCTCGGTGACATCTTCAGTGTTTTGGAGCCTCATGGGAAGTGCTGCTGTAGTGTCTCTTCTGGAATTTATTTGGTTCCATTTCTGCTGCTTCTGGTTGCCAGTTCCAGTTGCTCGTTGTAGCGGCCGGTATTTTGGGTCCAGGTCTGTGTGTTTGTGGCCGAGTGCCACGCCTCTCAAAATTCTCTGGCTGTCCTCTGTTTGGCCTGTCCTATGACCGTTGTGTTGTCCCAGTCAAATTTGCTGTCCTTGTCACCTGTGTATGTGGCTACTCAGCTTGTAGTGGCATTTGAAAATGAAGTGTTGTTCTTCCAGCGTGCTCTCAGCTTCGCTGGAACACCGCAAATTTCTGACTGAGTTGAGGAAGAACCTCTTCACCCAAAGAGTTGGGAATCTGTAGAATTCCCTGTCTAGTGAAACAGTTGAGGCTACTTTGTTGAATTGTTTTTAAGCCAAAGACAGGTAGAATTTTGAACAATAAAGGAATTAAGGGTTATGGTGAGTGGGTGGATAAGTGGAGCTGAGTCCATGAAAAGATCAGTCATGATCTTATTGAATGGCAGAGCAGGCTCAGGCGGGCCAGACGGCCTACTCCTGCACCTCGTTCTTATGTAACTGGAGCCAGATGCAGAAAATTGAGATCAAAATAAAATCAACAAGGAAACTTACAGGAAAATTACATCATTGTTGCTTTTTGCAGGGCAGGGTCCCATTTCCAAGTGCATTATTTCATAAGAAATCTGAGACCGTCTTCAGAAATGTTTAATCTGTACAATAACCAATAGAATTTACAATCAATCAATCAGCTCCTTGTCTTTTTGAAGGTTATTAAGTGAGCTGGGTATTTTGAGATCATGTCAGCACCCTTATGGTTTAATTGCTAAAGACACTTGGTGCAATAGTGTAGAAATAACTTATCGGGACTCAAAAGATATGTGTTCTGTTACATATCTGCTGTGACTGAGCTGATATTAGCTCCACTTCCAATAGCAACATTGTCTCCCACATGTGGTTTATGACTGGTGCTAATAAAAGGGAAAGTTACTATTATCCTGCTTTCTCTTTAGAGAGAACTCATGGCTTAACATGATGGTCACCATGCCTTAGGCAAGGGGTGAGATTGAGAAGATACTTTTAGCTGGTACAGTATTGTAAACCAGACATCCAACCAACTGAGCAAACTGACCTCCCAAGTAGTGATAATGCTGTTCAATGTTCCCCTGTTGGAGAGCCAACGGGCATCAATTTAAGAGACATAATAAGACAAATTCCTTCCCTCAGAGAGTCATTCTCTTTCACACAGAGAAATGGAGGCTGGATTGTTGAACATATTCAAACCTGAGATAAACATTTTTTTCAACCTTTGCGGAGTCAAAGGTTATGGGGAACAGATTGTGAGGCCAAGATTACATCAGCCATGATCTTGTAACATGGCAGAGCAGACTTGGTCTTGATGAAAAGTGAACCAAAGTGTTGATACAGATTCACCATGACACCAACATCTTCTCAAAGACAACGAATATGGTGAAATCCTTTGTACGTTTTTCATTATAGAATCCATATAGCATGGAAATAGGCCATTTGGCCCACACTGACCCTCTGAAGAGTAACCCGTCCAGACCCACTCCCCTACTACTGTACATTTCCCCCACCTACTGCACCTGACCTTACACATCCCTATGATACTATGGGCAACTTAGCATGGCCAATCCTCCTAACCTGCACATCTTTGGACTGTGGGAGGAAACTGGAGCACCCGGAGGACACCCACGCAGCCATGGGGGGTATGTGCAAATTCCACACAGACAGTCTCCCGAAGCTGGAATTGAACCCTGGTGCTGTGAGGCAGCAGTGCTAACCACCCTTTTTGAGCACAGTATTTTTGAGCACATTACAATTAAGATTTTATTGCCAGGCTTGTCACAACAAAATTTTCTCTTGTCAGCTCAAGTGTGCACTGTGCTCTTTGTTGCCCGAGGAGCTGGTCATGTACAAAGTTATGGAAAAGACAGAAGAAGTGACCAAGTCCACCGGTGCCAAGTAAAACTCGACAAGTACTGAAAAGCAACAATGACTCTGACAGCAAAAATTCAGACATAATTTGCATGGAAACTGGAGCTGCTCCTTTGTGGCAAAGATTTCCGTGACAACAGTGGAGATTCTTCAAACACTCAGGGTGTCGTGCAACAGATGTGGCTTGTTTGCATTGCAAAGTGGTCTTCGCCAGGAGTGGTTGGGTAGACTGTTACACCAGTATGCCTTGTTCATGCTGTGTGCATTTTGACTGGGCAGGTTGTCACTGTATTATAAAACTGTGAAGTGGAAGGGGTTAAAAAAACATGGAAAAGACATAGAGCCATAGAGTCATAGAGATGTGCAACTCGGAAACAGACCTATTTATGCAGCTAACCCAACCCAATCTAGTCCTACCTGCCAGCACCTGGCCCCTATCCCTCCAAACCCTTCCTATTCATATACCCATCCAGATACCTTTTAAATGTTGCAATTGTACCAGCCTCCACCACTTCCCCTGGCAGCTCATTCCATGAAAGTACCACCCTCTGTGTAAAAAAGTTGCCCCTTAGGTCTATTTTATATCTTTCCCCTTTCACCCTAAACCTGTGCCCTCTAGTTCTGGAGTCCCTCATCCGAGGGAAAATACTTTGTCTATTTATCGTATGCATGTCCCTCATGATTTTATAAACCTCTATAAGGTCACCCCTCAGCCTCCGACACTCCACAGAAAACAGCCCCAGTCTATTCAGCCTCTCCCTATAGCCTCTCAAATCCTCCAACCCTGGCAACACTCTTGTAAATCTTTTCTGAACCTTTTCAAGTTTCACAACATTTTTCCAATAGGAAGGAGATCAGAATTGCACACAATATTCCAACAGTGGCCTAACCAACATCCCGTACGGCCACAACATGACCTCCCAACTCTTATACTCAATGCTCTGACCAATAAAGGAAAGCATACCAAATGCCATATTCACTATCCTATCTACCTGTGACTTCACTTTCAAGGAGCTAGGAACCTGCACTCCAAAGTCTCTTTATTCAGCAACACTCCCTAGGACTTTACCATTAAGTGTATAAGTCCTACTAAGATTTGCTTTCCCAAAATGCAGCACCTCGCATTTATCTAAATTAAACTCCATCTGCCACTCCTCAGCCCATTAGCCCATTTGATCAGGATCCTGTTATAATCTGAGGTAACCTTCTTCGCTGTCTACTACAACTCCAATTTTGGTGTCATCTGCCAACTTACTAACTGTACCTCTTATGCTCATATCCAAATCATTTATATAAATGACGAAAAGTAGTGGACCCAGCACCGATCCTTGTGGCACTCCATTGGTCACAGGCCTCCAGTCTGAAACACAACCCTCCACCACCGCCCTCTGTGATCAAACTGAGGGGGTTGGTCTATATGGCGGGCTGAAAGCTGAATCACTCATTGGCAGAGCAGAATAGAAGTATGAACTGCCTGGTTATGTTTCCTCTCAATGCAGTTTCGCCAGAGTGTGAAACCATGGCCAGCCTCACTCCTGAACACTCATTCATGGTTTTAGTAAAAGCAAAGTACTGTGCTGGCAATCTGAAACAAATACAGGGAATACTGGAGAAACTCAGCAAGTCTGGCAGCATTTGTGGAGACAGAAACAGAGTTAGCATTTTAAGTCTGCTATGACTCTGGTTCTGAAGAAGAGGCATATCAGAACAAAATGAAAAGGGTATAAAGAAAAGACTTTATATGCAACTCACCACAGCAGCCAGAGGAGAGCACATTGGTGACCAGCTCTGGAAGGAAAGCTGTGGATGGATTGACTTCCTGAGACAGATCCATGTCTGTGGGATTTGTAAGCAAGCAGTATCATTGTGGGTCAGAAACAGAGATTGGTGGGAGAAACTCCTCAGGTCTGGCAATATCTGTGTGAGAAAGCACAGTTAACATTTCGAGTTCAGTGACCCTTCATTATGGGCATGTACTATTATGGGTGGCACGGTGGCACAGTGGTTAGCACTGTTGCCTCACCGCGCCAGAGACCCAAGTTCAATTCCCACCTCAGGCGACTGACTGTGTGGAGTTTTCACATTCTCCCCGTGTCTGCGTGGGTTTCCTCTCGGTGCTCTGGTTCCCTCCCACAGTCCAAAGATGGGCAGGTTAGGTGAATTGGCCATGCTAAATTGCCTGTAGTATTAGGTGAAGGGCTAAAATGTAGGGGAATGGGTCTGGGTGGGTTGTGCTTCGGCGGGTCGGTGTGGACTTGTTGGGCTGAAGGGCCTGTTTCCACACTGTAAGTAATCTAATCTAAGTTATGTAATAAAGGCATACCGCATTAAGTACACTGTGGTTCCATGCTGTTTTGTGCCATTGATATCTGGGCCAAAACCTTTAGACCTAGTAAGGGGGTTTTACGTCCCTTTGGCATACAGCTGGGGCAATGGTGTTATTGGGGATTGTTGACAGGATTGATACTCTGCCTTGCTGCAGGGAACAACACTCCTTATGGACCTCCATGTAACACAAGATGGACAGTTCATTATGGATTAATCTAATGGACCATTGTAATTGTTTCAACATTTGGAAAAGACAATGCCTCTCCCATACCTTGTTTGACACATTAATTTGCTAAAGATTTCCTGTTCCTCCTTTTTGTGTTTTTGCCTTAAGAGGAGAGAGAAACTGTGTGAGTTTCCAGCCTCCCTGGTCCCTCCCGACTGGACATCGAGTGGCACCCTTTGTAGTTTGGCTGGTAGAGTTCAAAGGATTCTGAGTGTTGTATCTGTGCATGGAATTATGTGTTACACGTCATTTGATTTGATTTATTTATTGTAATGTGTGTTTATTAACAAAATACAGTGAAAAGTGTTGCATAGTGTCACCGCTCTCACACAAATCAAAGCATGGGAAAGAAAGACAGAAAAATATATAAATAAAGAAAAAGTGTACATCTTTACAGTCCTTCTTGTTAAAGGCTCCATTTAGGCTGCGGGCTTGTGGCCTCGCTGCCCCATTGGAAGGAAAGTCGTCACTCTTTGGGACCATCTCACCTCCACTGATGCCCTCGCCACTATGAGTCCTCCCTGGACCTTGCCAATATGGAATGTACTGATGCCGCAGGGTACAGCATCAGCCCAAGCTCGACTTCCCCACCACTGTGAGCCCTCTTGGGACCCACCTTGCTGATGCCACCCTTGACAATGCCTCTGGGTCTCGTACTGAGGCCAAATGTAGGCAAATCACTTCAAAAGGTCACCCTCTTCAGATGGCATTTTCCTCGCTCAATACACACTGAGCTCCCTATTGAAGAGTTGTCAATATTTGGAACATTCAGATGATGGCGTGAGAACCAAATTCCACTGCCATCTGTACTCCATTAATATTGAGGGTCCAGCACTCCCTGATTGTTCTTCACCTGGAAAAGTGACTTCAGTACCAAGTGAGGGTCTGCCATGAAGTTTAGTTTTTATTCATTCATGGGATGATGATGTCACTGGCTGTGTCAGCATTTATTTCCCATCCCTTATTGCCCAGAGGTCAGTTAAGAGTCAACTACATTGCTGTGAGTCTGGAATTGCATGTTGGCCAGACCAAGTAAGGATGGCAGTTTCCTTCCCTAGAGGACATTAGTGAACCAGATGGGTTTTTCCAACAATTGACAATGGACTCATGATCACCATCAGACTTGTTAATTCCAGATATTTATTAAATTCAAATTCCACCATCTGCCGTGGTGGGATTTGAAGCCGGGTCCCCAGAACATTCTCGGGCCTCAGGATCAACAGCCCAGCGATAAATACCAACTAGGCCATTGCCTCCCTTTCAAAGTGTGACATGAGCAAAGTCAGTAAGAAATATGCAGGGTACTTATTGCCTACGCTTAAGCATAACAACGCACACTGCTAATTCTGATTGTGGTCATCACAGCACAAGCAACAGATTTTCGTGGCGACAATGGTTCTGTAGTCTCGAGGAGCAGAGACATTAAACAGCCCCTTCCACAATCTAAGTGGAATAAAGAAAGCACATGGCTCCCTGACTCCGTAATTAGTTTCATAATTAAAACTTAACTGGAGAGATTCAAATGAGTCAGAGGAGCCAGGAATTTAGTAAATTGTCATAGAAGTGTTTGTGTGGATAACAAATTGGTTTATGACGATCGGGTTTCTGTGTGTTTGTACCTCTGATTTTCCTGCAAGGTCCCATGTGCAGCTGCAATTATGTACTGGTTTAGATTTCAGTATCTGAAGCTGGTGTCTGCTGCAGCTAATTTCAGTCAGTGATTCAGTGTTTTTCAAGCTCCCACTCTCACCTCATTTAGCAGTAGACTGTCACATCGATGTGCGTATGTTTGGCAAGTTGCCCTGTCAGCAAATGCATTTGAAAAGTAAAGGTTTTCATAAATTGATAAGGATATGTATTCATTTGTAATAAGTGCCACTTTGCTTTGTTTAATTACATTTTGGCCAAATTGCCATGTAACCCTCCCACCCAACAGTCTATTGCCAGTCTGGCTTTTTATCTACTAATTGGACACTGTCCTTCCCGTCGTGGGAATAATGTGTTCAGTTAACCCCATTCACTGGTCCATATCTATTAAAAAGGCATAACAAATGAGAGTTTTCAATGTATTGCCTTGTGTCTTTTCTCCTCATTGTAACGTGCAATTATTGTTCCTTTGTACATTAAATATCCTGATTTAGCTTCTTAAAACATCTTTAAAAGGTACTCTACATTAAGTAATGTCTCTTGCTGTCCCTTTCACTCCATCTCTCTTGCAGGAAGTGACTTAGATTTGCAAACGATTTCACAGGCACTGAAGGCCGTGGAGTAACTTGTCCATGTGACTATTCTTGTGTGAATCCTGTCTTTGTTGGCGTATTTGAGTAAAGGAAGCGCCATGAGCGAATTAGACTTCTGGTCTCCCAATACCCACACAAAGGCAGCTCCCAGAAGAAGTCACTGGGCAACAATCAGGAGATGGAACACTGACTGGATTTCTCCTCCCCATTCCCTGTTCTGTCTTACTACTGACATCAACGTATGTACAAGGAACCAGACTGAGTGACAGTCAGAATCAGCCCAAGAGAGTGTAGCATTGTAATATCCTTGTGAATGAACATTAACAGGCTTCATTAAACATAAGTGTTTACAAGACAGTCAGGACATCCTGCTGGAAGCTGTGGAGAGGTAATTATGCAGTAGTTTTACCAATGAGTGAGTAGCCAGACCCCAAGTTCTGAGATGTAATATTGTAGTTGTACAGGACATTGGTGAGGCCAATTTCGGAGTACTGTTACAATTCTGGTTGCACTGCTATAGGAAGGATATTGTTAAATTGGAGAGGGTGTAGAAAAGAGTTACAAGGATGTTGCTGGGACTAGCAGGTTTGAGTTATAGGGAAGGCTGGATAGGCTGGGATGTTTTTCACAGGACTGGAGGAGGTTAAGGGGTGACCTGATGGAGGTTTATAAAATCATGAGAGGCATAGCAAAGGTCTTTTCCCTAGATTTCAGAGTCAAAACTGGAGTCATACTTTTAAGATGAGAGGAAAGAAATTTAGAAAGGATCTGAGGGACAACGTTTTCACACAGAGGGTGGTTTGTAAGTGGAATGAACTGCCAGAGGAAATGGTAGAGGCAGGTACAGTTACAATATTTAAAAAAACATTTGGATAGATATATGAATAGGAAGAGTTTAGCAGGTTATAGGCCAAATGGGATTGTTTAGTTTAGGAAACTTTGTTGGCATGGACGAGTTGGATTGAAGGGTCTGTTTCCATCATGTATGACTCTATGACATGGGTTGGAACCTGTGCCCGTTGTTGAAAATTGAATTCAGTAAAAAATAATTTGGAATGTCAACTGAACCTAATGGCGACCACATGTCACTGCTGATAGATGTAAAAACCCATCTGGTTTACTCACTAAGGAAATCTGCCATCCTTAGCTGGGCTGGCCTACATGTGACTCCATACCCACAGCAATGTGGTTGACTTGTAACTGCTCTCTATTACCCTTGGGCAATAAATGCTGGCCAAGCCAGTGTCACCCAGATTTGGTCAAAGAGTAAAAAATCCCCTTGTGAATCCATGTCCCAGTTTCATGTGATCTGATGTCACTCTGCCATTGCTCCTTTGCACATATTCAGCAGCCAGTCTTAGATTAAACATAATCCACCATGTCTGTGCTGACCATGATGCCATTCTAAACTAATCCCATCTCCCTGCACATGGTCTGTATCTTTCTATTCTCTGCCTGCTCATGTGTCTGCCTAATACCGCTTAAACATTGCAAATGTATCTGTTTCAACCACCTCTCCCGGTACATGTTCTAGGCACATACCACCCTTTTGTAAAAAGCTTCCCTTTCACATCTCCTTTAAACTTTCCCCCTCCCACTTTAAACCTATGACCCCCTCTGGGACAAAACTCCAACTATGCATCCTGTCACCCCTCTCATGATTTTATAGACTTTTATCAGATTGCCCCTCAGCCTCCGATGCTCTTGTGAAAACAATCCAACTTTGTCCAACATTTCCTGACAGTTAACGTACTTCAATCCAGGCAACATCCTGGTAAACCTCTTTTGCACCCTCTCTAAACCCTACATATTCTTACTATGATGTGGAGAGTAGAATTGCACTTAATATTTCAAATGTAGCCTAACTAGAGTTTTATACAGCTGCCAACTTTTCTACTGCAAGCATGCAGTTTGTGCTTTTTAACCATCTTATCTACTTGTGTTTCCATTTTCAGGAAGCTATGGACTTTCACCGTATTATCTGTTGGCATACCAAGGCTCCTAAGGGTCCTGTCATTTACTCTATTGGTATAAAGATACAGGCAACTCTTTACTACCCTCCAGGGAGGGATTTATTTGTGATAAGGGAACCATCATCTGCCAATACAGGGGGTTCAAAGTGGGTTTAGTTGATGAAAGGGCAACAACAGCAGCTTTGAAAGGGAGGGAGACCGAACTATGTACCATATTAGCTTCAATGTTTGTGTGCAGGTTTCTACAGTGGGGCCTAGAGCCAAGAATGTCTGAGTCAAAGGTCATGATAGGAAGCTACCTCGTGAAAGAGCAGTTCATTGAAAGCTAGTGCTTCCAGATAAACCTGTTGGACTATAACCTGCTGTTGTATGATGTCAGTGAAGGAATGGTTGACACCTGCATGCATGAGCTGGATAGACCAACTTTGGGAGGTGCCACAGGAAACCAAGTAAGGTGTTACCTGTTAATAATACCCCTACGTTTGGTGAGGTTTTCATTTTATCAACATGTAGGTGGTTCCTAAAATCAGTTTTGTCTAGTGAATGGCTATTTCTTGATATGAGAGTTTCATTTTAGCCTAATCCCCAGCAACAATACTGTTTGATAGTGGAAAAGGATTGCAAGAATGGCACCTCAGAGACCAAGCTGACTAACAATTCTGAGAATCACGTACAGCTGTGGAACACACAGACAGTGGGATTGATACATCTGCCATCTTTATTGACAAGAGGTAAAATGTTGAGTCTTCAGTAACCCAACTTACCATGGATGAACTATGATCTCCACATGGATATTCAATTCAGTGGTCGCTTAAATACTGGCTGATATTGAACTCTGCAGCAGCTTAGCTTCTATGGACCCCATTCCCTTCATTTATTGTTATCCCGTTACACATTACCACATGACAGAGAGAAGGAGGAGATGGCAACAGTCACAGGAGCCCTAAGCATTAAGTTAGAATACTAGGGAAGCCAAAGCCTTGCTGTGTGATTAGCTCATACTATCCCTGACCCTTGATGCTACTTAAATCTGTCAATATGTTCCATTTCCTGCATTGATGAGTTTCACATTAAACAATGTCAGATACACCCAAATGAAGGTGTGATTATGAGCCTTCTGATGAATATGCATCACGTTGTCTTATACAGTGCAGCCTTTATTTCAGATGCAGTCATTTCATTTGTGGGTGGCACGATGGCACAGTGGTTAGCACTGTTGCCTCACAGCACCAGAGACCTGGGTTCAATTCCCGACTCAGGTGACTGACTGTGTGGAGTTTGCACATTCTCCCCGTGTCTGCGTGGGTTTCCTCCGGGTGCTCCGGTTTCCTCCCACAGTCCAAAGATGTGCAGGTCAGGTGAATTGGCCATGCTAAATTGCCTGTAGTGTTAGGTAAAGGGGTAGGGGTATGGGCGGGTCGGTGTGGACTGGTTGGGCCGAAGGGCCTGTTTCCACACTGTAAGTAATCTAATCTAAGTAATCTAAAAATGCATGAACTCGATTCAGAACAATATGTGATCTTCAGTCCTATTCTCATTCAAGTCTTTATTATTGCAGGGACACAAACCATTGTGAGAATGAATTGTTCACACCCCTTTCATTGAGCCAAACACCTGCATGGGTTGATATGTTTGGCTGGGAATACTGGAGGAGTTGGAACTTGCTAGGTGTAAATGTTACATATCGTTCATTGTGATCTAACCTCAATAACACTCTTGTTGCTTCCTCCATCAGGTTCAATAACTCCACCCGGTTTATCCTCCTCAGTGTGATCACAGTTTAAATAACAATGTTGAAGCACAACAGAAAGACCAGAAAAAGGATATCATTTTTGTTCTTCCATACTCTTTCTAGGGTAAATGATGTTTGCTGAGGGGTTCAGGTGCTCTTAGATTCTATTTCATGAATCATGCATTCCTCAAATTGCCCAATGTTAGTATTGATAATCGAAAACCTTTCCATATTGGCCATCCAATGAGAACATCAAAAAGCCGCAAGTCAACTCAAAGCCATCTAGGATCAGGAGAATAAATTGCAACATTATCTTAGCATTTCTGGGTCTACAAACAAAGAAAAGAGCGCTCTTTGCCCAAGTATTTAGTCACATATCCCAATATAAGAAGATCCCAATATCTTCTTATATAACTTAGTGTCAAATTTGGTAATCTTCCTGGGAAGCACCTTGGGACATTTTACCATACTGACGGTATTAAGTTAATTGTATGCTACTGTTATTATTAAGCTGTTAAAATGTCTGACTGATGTTCAAGATCCTGGCTTGAAGAATTTGAACAATAACAGGTGCTATCTCAACGTTCCAGCTGACATCTCTCCTTCACCCAATATCAGCAATAAACGGTTGAACAGTTCCTTCACCTCGTTTTTGTGGGATCTTATTGTGCTGAATAACTGCATTGTTCACCAGTGCAACATTGTATGTCCAAATAATTCATCATTTGCAAGCTCATTAAAATGTTTTTGAGAGCTCTGTTTAAACTTTATGTAAAGGAAGACGTTCTTTTCATTATCATGACTACCTTCTCTCTTACATCAGCTGTTACCTGTCACCTCTGTGAAGAAAATGCCTAATTTTGCAGTGACAATTAGTTCAAAAGAAAATCAGCTGTTGTGTGTTTGTTCAGGAAGTTTTTACTAAATTGGATTTCAATAAAATTAATGCATCTCACAATTCTTTAATTAATAAATATTTTTAAATCCTTGCTGCAGTGGAAGTGTGAAAGTCATGCTTGAATTCTTCCAAGACAGATTCAAGTCTTTCTAGCTTCGGAAATGTATCCAGAGCAGCAAAGGCCAATGGACACCCATCTCACAATGACAGGTGGTGGGTCTGTGGAGCATGCAGAACTGTGCCAAGATCCTCAGTGTATGAACCCGATACAATCTCCATGTGTATAAACCCAATGCAAGATTCACAATGTGAAACCTCTTGACTAATATTGGGTGGCACGGTGTTTAGCACTGCAGCCTCACAGCGCCAGAGACCTGGGTTCAACTTCCGCCTTAAATAACTGTCTGTGTGGAGTTTGCACATTCTCCCCATGTCTGTGTGGGTTTCCTCCCACAGTCCAAAGATATGCAGGTTAGGTGAATTGGCCATGCTAAGTTGCCCGTAGTATTAGGTGAAGGGGTAAATGTAGGGGAATGGGTCTGGTTGGGTTGCTCTTCAGAGGGTTGGTGTGGACTTGTTGGGCCGAAGGGCTGTTTCCACACTGTAAGTAATCAAATCTACATGCTCGACCTACATTTCATCTTTTTGCGATTCATGCATCAGAACGTTCAAACCCCTCTGTATCTCAGAATTCTGCTGTTGTTCTCAATTGAAATAAGGCTCTGCCTTTTTTTTTTCCCAAAGTAATGTTTTGCCACATTATATTATAGATATCAATATTTGTCCACTCACTAAACCTATCAGTATGAGTTTGCAGTTTCCTTGAGTCTTCTTCAGAACCTACTTTCCTACCTATCTTATTTTTGTGGATCTAACGATTATGCATTTGCTCCCCTTATTCAAGTCATTTGAAAAAGTTCAGGTCCCAAAACAAATCCCTGCAGGATGTCACTTGCCTCATCCTGCCAATCAGACAATGGCCGATTTACGCATGCTCTCTGTTTTCTGACAGCTAGCCAATCTTCGATGCATGCTAACGATGACCTTTTATTTTCTGCAATAACTTTAGATAAGTACCCCAACAAATGTCTTCTCGAGATTCAATTATACTATATCTAGACTCTCTTTTATCCATAACGCGTGTGACACCTTTAAAGAATTTCAATTGTTTGGTTAAAATTAGATTAGATTAGATTCCCTACAGTGTGAAAACAGGCCCTTTGGCCTAACAAGTCCACACCGATCATCCGAAGAGTAACCCACCCAGTCCCATTTCCCTCTGACTAATGTACCTAACACTGTGGGCAATTTAACATGGCCAATGCACCTGACCTGCACACCTTTGGGCTGTGGGAAGAAACCGGAGAAAACCCGCACAGACACGGGGAGAATGTGCAAACTCCACACAAACAGTTGCCCGAGGATGGAATTGAACCTGGCACCGTGAGTCAGCAGTGCTAACCACTGAGCCACTGTGCCGCCCATGATTGCCTTTTGATGAAACTATGCTGATTCTTCCCAATTACCTTGTATTTTTCCAAGTGCACAGGTACAATCATTTCTATGATTGATTTTAATGTCTTCTCCATGCCAGCTGTCAAGCTAACTGGCCTATTGTTTCCTGAGCTCTGCCTTCCTCCTTTCTTCAATAACATGGTTATACTTGCTATTTTCCAGTCTGATGGAACTTTTTCCTAAACCAACTTTTGCAGAATTAACACCAACTCATCTACTACTTCATTAGCAAACTCTTTTAAGGCCCAGGATTAAGTTTTTGGATCCAGTGATTTGTCAGGTCATAGTTCCATCAATTTGCTTCAGGCCATTTTCCTTCTGATTATAATTACGCTAAATTCTTCTCTCCCTCCCAGTTCCTGATTTCCAGCTATGACTGGATTTTAAAAATATTCTTTTAGATTAGATTAGATTAGATTACTTTACAGTGTGGAAACAGGCCCTTCGGCCCAACAAGTCCACACCGACCCGACGAAGCGTAACCCACCCATACCCCTACATTTACCCCTTACCTAACACTACGGACAATTTAGCATGGCCAATTCACCTGACCCGCACATCTTTGGACTGTGGGAGGAAACCGGAGCACCCGGAGGAAACCCACGCAGACACGGGGAGAACATGCAAACTCCACACAGTCAGTCGCCTGAGGCGGGAATTGAACCCGGGTCTCTGGCGCTGCGAGGCAGCAGTGCTAACCACTGTGCCACCGTGCCCCCCCTCTATAGTCCTAACATAAGCAAAATATTTGTTCATTTCATCCTTCATGAACAAATAAAGGATTCATTATTTCATTCTCATTCTGTCCAGGACCAAAACTCACTTTACTTCAATAAAAATAAAATACTGCAGATGTTGAAAAACTGAAGTAAAGCAGAAAAGACAGGAGAAACTCAGCAGGACTGGCCACATCTGCATAGAGAGGAAGAGGGTTAACTTTTTAAATTAGAAATAACACTTCTTCAGAGCACACTATTCATCTTATTTACGTGTTTCCTTTTAACATATCTATGGAAACCTTTGCAATTCATTATTACATTTCCAAAAAGTCTCCCCTCATACTCTAATTTTTTTTTCTGATTAACATTTTAGATATTTTCTGCTCTTCTATAAATTAAGAACAATCATCTGACCTGCCATCATCTTTGTGCTACTATTTGCTTTCCCCATAAGTTTGAAGCTTTCTCAAATTTCTTTAGTTAACAACAGACAGTGGGTCCCCCCTTAGAGTTTTACTTTTTTGCAGGAACGTATGTATTCGAAGTATTCTGAAGTATCCCTTAAATGTGTCCAGTGAGTCTGTGTTGATCTATCCTGCGGCCTGGTATGCCAGTTCAGTTCAGCTAACTCATCTTTAATGCCTAATAAAAACCAGAAGAACTGTTGTAAATCAGAAACAAAAATAGAAATTGCTGGAAAAGCTCAGCTTGTCTGGCAGCACCTGTGGAGAGAAATCAGAAATGACATTTTGGGTTGAGTGCAGTCTGAGGAAGGGTCACTCAACCAGAAATGATAACTCCGATTTCTCTCCAAAGATGCTGCCAGACCTGCTGAGCGTTTCCAGCAATTTCAGTTTTTGCTTCAGTTGAAACTTTATTGCTGGAACAGCACAGCAGGTCAGGCAGCATCCAGGGAACAGGAGATTCGACGTTTCGGGCATAGGCCCTCCTCTTCCCAGTTTTTGCTTCATCATTAATGCTCACTGGTTGCTCTTTCTGAGGTTTAAGTGCTAGTTGTAGCTCTTATCTTCTCCCTTTTAAACTTAATGGTTAACTCAATCACAGCATCATTGTTGCTACGTAGGGGTGCCTTTACACCAAGGTCGTTAATTAATCCCATCACATTGCACAATATCAAGTCTAATATCACTTGCTGTCTGGTTGGTTCCAAACTGTTCTGCTATAAGTAACTATTTCAAAAGCATTCTCTGAACTTACCATCCAGGCTATCACAACAAACCTGATCCTTCCAGTTTAAACATCGATTAAAGAAACTTATGATTATTGTTGTCCCTTTGTCACAAGGACTTAAGATATTTTTCTTCTTTATTCATTCACAAGATGAGGGTGTCCCTGGCCAGGCCAGCATTGACTACCCATCCATAATTGCCAGAGGGCAGTTAAGCATCAACCCCATTGTTGTGGGTCTGGAGTCACATGGAGGCCAGACCAGGTAAAAATGGCAGTTCCCTTCCCTAAGGGACATTAGTGAACCAGATGGGTCTTTTTCCTGACAATTGATTTATGAGCATCATTAGACTCCTAATTCCATATATTTTCATTGCATTCAAATTCCATCTTCTTCGTTGGTAGAATTTGAACCTAGATACTATCTGGGTCAACAGTTCAGCAATATTACCACTAGACCATTGCCTCCTCTCAATATTTTCTCTTCTATACTTCACTCTACATTTGTGTTGTTGTTAAAGGACTTGTAGACCACTCACCCACAAGTGGCTATTTTCCCCCACTATGCCTCATCTTCCTCAAAACTAATTCTCTCCCCTGAACAACTAAACCAAGGTCTTATCTAATTATTGCATAAATGCAATCCTGGAATAATGCTGTCAATCCAGCTTTGCTTAGATTCCTATTTTTCTTGATTGTAATAAAGATATACATATAATCAGTTTTAGTGATGTTGGCTGAGGGGTAAATATTGAATAGGACTTTAGGAAGAATTTTCCAGTCTTTCTTCAAATAGCACCAAGCCATCGGAGTCCTGTGGATACCATATCTTATATGTAACACTATACAAACATAATATGTGGCAGTCTATTCTGAAGAAGGAGTAAGTAATTAGAAGCCACACAGACCACTTTCAGTATAACATATTTCATGCTTTGTCATTTTCTTTTGCTGAATTAGCCAGTCCCAACCTGTTCCTGTTCCTGTTCCACAAAACAGGATATTGTAATGGAATTATAAACAGATATTAGAAAGCAGCTTTCAAGAATTCTGAAACTAAACTTTTTAGAATATCCTGTTTTATTACAGTGATCTGGAGGCCTCACAGACTGTTCTAAGTAGCTTGTTTTTGGAACACCAAGGATAACTTTGGATGTACAGCAGATCTTATCCTGGATCAGAACAAACAGATTTTTCTTAACTGTCTACTTCCTGCTAACGGAGGTTAATCACTGCAGTTTATAGTTTTGTTGGAAATATCCCAAAACTCATTTGTCATGTTGACATATGTGATTAGTGTGTTGTCATAACGATAAAATGTTTTAGTGTAAATTAACTTATGGTGTCTTTCACTCTCTCTCACTTTCTGCACAACTTGACAAATTGCTTTCTGTTTTTACCCTGTCGTAGTCCTCTTTTAGGTCCTCTTCAGATGCAAGTTTACTTTATCCATTCTCTCTCACTGTCACATGATTAAAGTATTCCAGCCATACACTTGAGCAATGGAGATTCCGTTACCATGAGGGAACAGTGTAGCTGTCATACTGCTTGGACGCAAAAACGAGACAATCCAAGTAATTTCTTACAGTTTTGTTTTGCCTATCGTGCAGTCGAACAGACTGCTTTTGTCAACTTTTTTCATCCATCAGCAAGACACAGAGTCTGTAATGTATGCTCAGCAGAGTTAAGCTTCCAATTTTTTCCAATGACTGCTAGACCCACAATCTGAAAATCGTGAGTCTGTTTAAAATAAAAGTGACCCCTAGTTTCGACTTCAACTTTTTGCAATGACGTTTTTTATGGGCTTTTTAAAAAGAAGTCTTCAGAACAAAAATACATTTTTAAAAAATGTTTAAGGTATTACGGAGACTATTGCGGAGACATGGGTAGAACAGGGACAGGATTGGCTGTTGCAGGTTCCAGGGTTTAAATGTTTTAGTAGGGTCAGAGGTGGGGGTAAAAGAGGGGGAGGTGTGGCATTACTTGTCAAAGATAGTATTACAGCTGTGGAAAGGACAATGGATGAAGACTCGCCATCTGAGGTAGTTTGGGCTGAAGTTAGGAATAGGAAAGGTGAGGTCACCCTGTTAGGAGTTTTCTACAAGCCTCCTAATAGTCCTAGAGACATAGAAGAAAGGATTGCGAGGATGATTCAAGAGAAGAGTGAAAGTAATAGGATGGTTGTTATGGGGGACTTTAACTTTCCTGATATTAATTGGGAAAGCTATAGCTCAAGTTCGTTAGATGAGTCAGTGTTTGTCCAATGTGTGCAGAAGGGTTTCCTGACACAATATGTAGATAGGCCAACAAGAAGTGAGGCCATACTGGATTTGGTTCTGGGTAACGAACCAGGCCAGGTGTTAGAATTAGAGGTAGGTGAGCACTTTGGGGACAGTGACCACAATTCAGTGACTTTTACTCTAGTGATGGAGAGGGATAAGTGTGCACTACAGGGCAAGAGTTATAGATGGGGGCAGGGAAATTATGATGCTGGGAGGCATGACTGAGGATGTGTGGCCTGGAAAAGTAAGCTTCAAGGCAAGGGCATAATTGATATGTGGAGCTTGTTCAAGGAGCAACTATTGAGTGTCCTTGATAAGCATGTACCCGTCAGGCAGGGAGGAAAGGGTCGTGTGAGGGAACCGTGGTTTAATAAGGAATTGGAATCCCTTGTTAAATAGAAGAGGGCGGCCTATCTCAAGATGAGACGTGAAGGTTCAATTGGGGCGATTGAGAGTGAAAAGGTAGCCAGGAAGGACCTGAAGAGAGAGCTAAGAGCAGCAAGGAGGGGACATGAAAGGCCCTTAGTAGATAGGATTAGGGAAAACCCTAAGGCTTTCTATAGGTATGTCAGGAATAAAAGAATGACTAGGGTAGGAATAGGTCCAGTCAAGGATAGTAGGGGGAAGTTGCGTGTGGAGGCGGAAGAGATTGGGGAGACACTGAATGAATACTTTTCGCCAGTATTCACCCAGGAACAGGACATTGTTGTCGATGTGAATACGGAGTCATAATTAAGTAGAATGGATGGCTTTGAGGTAAGTAGAGAAGAGGTGTTGGAAATCCTGGAAAAGGTGAAAATAGATAAGTCCCCTGGGCCTGATGGCATTTATCCTAGGATTCTCTGGGAAGCAAGGGAGGAGATTGCAGAGCCATTGGCCTTAATTTTTATGTCCTCGTTGTCTACAGGAATAGTGCCAGTAGACTGGAGGATAGCAAATGTGGTTCCCTTGTTCAAAAAGGGGAGTAGGGATAACCATAGTAACTATAGGCCGGTGAGTCTCACTTCTGTTGTGGGCAAAGTCTTAGAGAGAATTGTAAGGGATAGGATTTATGCACATCTGGATAGGAATAATGTGATCAAAGATAGTCAGCATGGTTTTGTGAAGGGCAAGTCATGCCTCACAAACCTTATTGAATTCTTTGAAAAGGTGACGAAGGAGGTTGATGAGGGGAAAGCGGTAGATGTGGTATATATGGATTTTAGTAAGGCGTCTGATAAGGTTCCCCATGGTAGGCTACTGCAGAAAATACGGAGATATGGCATCGAGGGTGAGTTGGAGGTTTGGATTAGGAATTGGCTGGATGGAAGAAGACAGAGGGTAGTAGTTGATGGCAAAGTTCCTTCATGGAGTGCCGTCACTAGCGGTGTTCCGCAAGGATCTGTTTTGGGACCATTGCTGTTTGTCATTTTTATAAATGACCTGGAAGAGGGGTTAGAAGGTTGGGTAAGCAAGTTTGCGGATGA
>NC_057732.1:48306301-48333492 GCF_004010195.1 Chiloscyllium plagiosum | reverse complement strand
GTGGGATATAGATAAGCTGCAGAACTGGGCAGAAAGGTGGCAAATGGCGTTCAATGTAGCTAAGTGTGAGGTGATTCACTTTGGGAAGAATAACAAAAAGATGGGGTACTGGGCTAATGGTCGGATACTTGGTAGTGTGGATGAGCAGAGGGATCATGGTGTCCATGTACACAAGTCTTTGAAAGTTGCCACCCAGGTAAATAGTGCGGTGAGGAAGGCATATGGCGTACTGGCTTTTATTGGTAGAGGAATTGAGTTCTGGAGTACTGAGGTCATGTTGCAGTTGTATAAGACTCTGGTGTGGCCGCATCTGGAGTATTGTGTGCAGTCTTGGTTGCCATACTATAGGAAGGATGTGGAGGCACTGGAACGGGTGCAGAGGTGGTTTACCAGGATGTTGCCTGGTATGGGAGGAAGATCGTATGAGGAAGGGCTGAGGCACTTGGGGTTGTTTTCAATGGTGTAAAGAAGGTTTAGGGGTGACTTGATAGAGGTGTACAAGATGATTAGGGGTTTAGATAGGGTTGACCATGAGAACCTTTTTCCACGTATGGAGTCAGCTATTACGAGGGGGCATAGCTTTAAATTAAGGGGTGGTAGGTATAGAACAGATGTTAGGGGTAGATTCTTTACTCAGCGAGTCGTGAGTTCATGGAATGCCCTGCCAGTAGCAGTGGTGGACTTTCCATCTTTAGGGGCATTTAATCAGGCATTGGATAGGCATATGGAGGATAGTGGGCTAGTGTAGGTTAGGTGGGCTTGGATCGGCACAACATCGAGGGCCAAAGTGCCTGTACTGCGCTGTATTTTTCTAAGTTCTATGTTCTATATTAAGGCAATGTCATAATTTTAAAATCATCAATCTTGTTTTATGGTCATAGCCTCACCCCCCCCCACGTCCTATCTCTGTAAGGTTCTCTAATCCTATGGTCCACCAGAATCTTTGCACTGATCCATTTCTGGCTCTTCTCATCCCTCATAATAAAAATTCTCACATTGCTCTGTCTTTGTCACCTGTGCCTTCAGTTGCTTGCACCAGAAGCTTAGGGATTCCTTCCTAAATCTCTCACCAGGCTGAAAGGTGCCCTTATAGAGGTTTATAAAATCATGAGGGGCATGGATAGGATGAAGAGCCAAGGTTTTTCTCTCTAGGGTAGGGGAGTCCAAAACTAGAGGGCATAGGTTTAAGGTGAGAGGGGAAAGATTTGAAAGGGACCTGAGGGGTAACTTTTTCACAGAGTGGGTGATGCGTATATGGAATGAGTTGCCAGAAGAAGTGGTGGAGGCTGGTACAATTGCAACACTTAAAAGACATCTGGATGGGTATATAAATAGGAAAGATTTAGACGGATATGGGCTAAATGATGGCAAATGGGACTAAATTGATATGAGATATCTGGTTGGCATGGACTAGTTGGACCAAAGGGTCTGTTTCCATGCTGTACATCTCTATGACTCTAAGAAGAGCTAATGTCAACCTGGATTTCTCTCCACAGATACGTGGGAACACTCAAGTTCCCCTCCAAGCCAGTTACCATTCTAACTATCGCGGGGTCAAGATCCTGCAATTCCCTCCCTAAGGACATTGTGGGTATACCTATTGCACATGGTCTGCAGCAGTTGAAGAAGGCAGCTCACCACCACCTTCTCAAGGGCAACTAGGGATGGGCAATAAATGATGGCCCAGCCACTGATGCCCTCATCCCCTGAATGAATAAAAAAAAGTGTGTCTGGTAATATTTCCCTTTCTTGAACCATTTTGCTGCAATAAATCAAAATGCAAGTTCTCTTTGTGTTCATAGAGTTAACAAACAACTCCACCAGATGAATGATTTGGTATAAATTTAAGCGTACACTGAAACAAAGGCGAGGCATATTTTCTTTGCCTGTGGAGTTTCCTGTACATGAAATGTCCTGGTAAAAACAGTTAAATCCACAGCAAAATCGACAGTAGGTTTTTAAGTGGGAATGCAATGGAGAGGGAATTAAGGGAGTATTTACAAGGGATAAGTCATTTCAGGAAGTTAACTCATTCATGGACAGGAGCAACTTGGTTTTCCTCAATGCTGCGATTCTATGATTTCTATTTTTCAATTTGCTGGTGACAATCAGTAATCCCAGCAAGATCTGATGGGTTAGAAAATAAAGCAGCATAAAGAAAGGCATCAAAGATAAAACAGGCCATTCAGCCTAATATGTCTCTGCTGGCACCTACCAATCTATGGTTCAATGGCCACCGTGTCACTCAATAATCCTACGACATTCCTTACAGACTGCAGACATTCAATTTTGACATGGATCACTGCCAAAATAAATGAATTACTTGAAATAGAGCTTTGTAATCATGAATCGCATTCTTAAGATTTCCAAGTGGTTGGCAGTTTTGTTGGTATTAATGATGCTGATTATCATTATTACAGTGTTGGAAGAAGAATGCAGTGATATTGCTCACAGTGAGTTGGGAGAGTGAACTACTTTAAAGGGACAGGAGAATTGTATTTCTGTTGATAAAATGGGCACCATGTACATTTACTGTTAGGTTTGTTGCCATGGTACAGAAGATTGGTCAATCAGATTAAAAATATGTTGGAAATGTGCCTATGGGTACGTGGGAATACTACTGCTACCTCCAAGTCACTCACCATCCAGACTTGGAAATACATTGTCATTCCTTCAGTGCCATTGGGTCAAAATCCTGGAATTCCCTGCCTGATGGAATCGTGGCTGTATTGGCTGATTGGTTAGTTCAGGTGGCTGAACGGCTGATTATGACATTGAGTGATGCCAATAGCGTTGGTTCAATTCCTGCATCGACAGGGATTACCATGAAAGACTCTCCTTCTTAATCTCTCCCCTCATTACTACCCCCCCCCCCCCCCAGTTAAACCATCCCCCTCTCAAATGAATTTGGGACTATGGTGACTTTACATCAAATGTTCAACAAGGCAGCTCATCACCAACTTTGTAAGGGCAACTAGCGATAGGCATTAAATGCTGGCCCAGCTAGCAATGCCCATAATCTATGAATGAATTTTTAAAAAGGTAGTAACTCTCTGGTTAAAATGGTTCAGCTTTGTGCATGTATGACCTAACCGGTATATGGATGGTGTTTTAGGGTCATGGCTTTTGTAGAAATGCAAATATCTGCCAATTATTTACAGAAAAAATGCTGTTAACGTATGCCTGTAGTGCTTTACTAATTTAAATGGTGTGATATTTAAGAAATTAATTCATTCCTAGAGTGTTGTGGCTTTAAGTTAATGTAAGAGTGATTATTATTGAAGAGATTGATGAATTACTCTAATTCAATAATTTTCAATTCTTTTCCCAGGCCTTAGGACAAAGTGCCAGAGGACTGGAAGACAGCTAATGTGGTACCTTTATTCAAGAGGGTCCAAGGAATAAAACAGGAAAGTACAGGCCAGTCAGTCTAACTTGGTGGTGGGGAAGCTATTGGAAGCAAGTCCGAGGGATAGCATTCATCTGCATTTGAAGAAGCAGGGATTAATCAAGAACAGTCAGCATGGTTTTGTTAAGGGGAGGCCATATCTGACCAACTTGATTGAATTTTTTGGAGAGGTAACCAGGTGTGTAGATGAGAGAATTGCATTCAGTGGAGTCTATTTGGACATCAGCAAGGCTTTTGATCAGATCCCATGGAGAAGACTGGTAGTGAAGGTAAGAGCCACTCAGATCCAAGGAACTTTGACTAAATGAATCCAGAATTGGTTAAGCAGCAAGAAGCAAAGGATGATGTTTGGGGTGTATGCTTGTGACTGGAAGGCTGTGCCCAATGGGGTTCTACAGGGAACACTGTCATGGCTGTTTGTGGTATATACAAACAATGTAGAAGTGATTATTGGAGGGTTAATCAGTAATTTTTGTGGATCATACAAAAATGGGTGGAGTGGTAAATCATGAGGAGATTAGATGACAGAGGGATATGAACAGATTGGTCAGTTCTTCCGATCATTGGTAAATGAAATTCAATCTGGATAAGCATAGTGTGATGCACTTGGGCAGGACAAACAAGGCAAGTGAATACATGATGAATGGTAGGACTTCAGGAAGAACCAAGGATCAGAGGGGCCTTAGTGTATTTCCATTGGTTCCTCAAGGTAGTGGGACAGGTGGATAAAGTGTTTAAGAAAGCATATGGGATACTTGCCTATATGAGGTAAAGAGTTTAGGAGCAGGGAGGTAATGTTAGAACTATATTAATTGTTGGCTAGGCCACAGCGAGAGTATAGTGTGCAGTAGCTCATGAAAATAAAAAAAAATCCCTTGAAAACATTCCAAAAGGAGCCACTGGGGGAAAAAGAATGGCCCCTGCCTTCGAGTTACCCAAAATAGGGTGATGTAACATATGTGATTTCATACATGTTAATACCATTTATTTTAGAGTTTGAGTCTTGAAGTGGTTCCAGGAGTGTTTTGGTCAAGGTGTATGAGAAAGTTTAAGTATTAACTTGCCAGTCTTTCTGAAACCATGAGTTGAAGCTAGTATGTGTCAGAAAGCAGGTAAATGAGATCCTTTTGGAGTGATTATGCGAATTTCTTTATATTGTGAGAGTATTATGATCAAAGAGAGCAATCATTGAAAGACATTAGCCTGCTTTCGATTCAGTAGAATCAAGAAGTAATCTTTGTTCAGGAAAACCCCATAGATTTCAAGGCTTCTGTTTCTGTTTGTTGGATCACATGTTAAGAACAGGTTTTCCCAGAGAACAAAGTTAATTCAGAACAATTTGGAAACAGGTTAACTCACAGTAAGGATTTTAATTTGCAAAGTCCAGACCAGAAGTGTTTTGTTTGAAACCGGAATGCATTATTTCAAGGTGAAAAAGTTTAAGATCAGCTGTGTAAATGATCAAGAAAAAGGGCATAAAGCTCTCAAGACCAGGAATTGAAAGGAACAGTTTAGCATAGCTCTAGATGAAATGGAGAAGTGAACTTTCTCTGCTATTGAGTACTATAAAACAATGGTATTAGGGATAAAGGCTCATTTTACTTTTTTCTAATGTGTTCCAAACCTTTCAAATTGTGCCTTAAGAAAATAGCTTAGTTTCTGCTATGTTATCTTCATTTTTTGTGTAATGAACTTCTGTTTTATTGTTAAAACTAAATTTGCTTGTGTATTATTGTTAAATAACTACATTACTTAGAAAAATCAAAATGTGACCTATCAAGCCAGATTTCAGTCTAGGATCTGAATGTTCCAGTGGTAGCATTTGGGATCATAATGGTAGTAGCTAATCTAGAATATTCCTGACATGTCCCTTTCATTGAGTTTGAATATCTACAATAAATGATTGGCATCAATTACTTTTTGTGTCATGTGCTAATTGGGTTCCAACAGATGTCTCCAATGGTAGGAGTTTTTTTGGAGATTTCCCTTGAGTTGCTCTTGTTTTGCCATTGGAAAAATGTTGCAAGTAAGGTGGCAGCCCTGTCTTCCTGTGTCTGTGGGATCTCATCTTCCTTTCCAGCTACATCATGGTGACAGACAATGGAGCAGATTCAAGATAATTCCAAAACTTGGACTCTAACAATGAGGGGCCAAAAAGGAACAGCCTTACAACTTATTGTGGTAGCACCCTGGAAATCAAGCCCCTCTCTGTTTGGAGTCATTGCAAACAACAAAGATTTTATAAAATACGCAAGTTCCCATTTTACCTCACTTTCAGACCCAAATTGATAGAAAGCATGGACCAAGTTTTGTACTGAACAAGAATCACTATCTATTACAAGTAATAAGCTATAGTTAAACTGTTAGAAACTATTGGCACATAACGTAAAGAACTTTAAAAGTTCTGTTCCCCTTTTAACTGATCCCGCCCTTAGAGATACACACAGACAAACAGAAGGCATAAAATAAGCTATAGTCAAAAGGGATAAACCAGTAAAATAGTTCAGTCATCGTTGTTCCCAGGTTCTGTTGTTGAAATGATCTTTATACTGGTCTGTTGGCCAGCACTTTAATTTCTCTGAATGCTCCCATTGATTGGTAAGAAACATAGGTGGCCAGTTCACTCATAAAATGTCTCTGACTTCTCAATTAAAAGTCACAGCTTACAACAACTGTTACAGGAAAGATAAACTGTATCAATTCATGTTTAGAGTGAATTTTGACTGTAGGAAAAGAGAAACAAGTCCAGGCCTAAGGAGATACTGTACATTTCTCTTTCCCTTTCTCTCTGTCTGCAACTTGTTCTCAGTTTCAAGCTGTCCAGTTACCTGAGAACCAATCACACAGTTGTTGGCAGTCAACCAGGTCTCTGCCAAAGATACTTGGTCACTAGTCCATAGACCAACCAACATCTTGTTGCCAGCAAAAGCTGCATCTATACATTCTCCCAGCTCCAAATCATCTGTAACTCAACTCTTCATTTACTGCTTGTTCAAACAATTGTGTACATGATACCTGGCACGAGTGTCAGGTTACTTGCTTTTCAAAATTGCAATCCCTTTTAAACACTGAGCTTAAAACATTTCATTTCAGTCCCCACTTTTAAAAAAAACATAGAAATCAAAATGCACAAAAGTAAATTAAACAACAAAATGTGATGTTGCCAATGAAGCTGCAGAGGAAGGATAACGTTTCACGAAAACAGTACTCAGAGAATAGGTTTAAATTCAGTCCTTAATTGAGCAATGCTTGTTGACAGCAAAGATTTGGCATCCTAAGCAATTGTGAGTATCTCATTTGAACTTTTTTTGGAGGCAAAGCCCTGGCATTTTGCCTTTTCTCATCCTCAAAGTTCTTACAAGCCTTTGTCCTTAACTAAGATTTCTGTTCATCAACATGTGGCAAGTTTGGACTAAGCTTTGGGCTGATTATCAAGAATCCTACAGCAGGAGTCAATAATTAATTTCAAATATTTAAAATACTAATGCAGCAACATCTTGCCACATGAATTAAAATTCTTCATGTAATTAATTTTTGAATTTTAGATTGGATTAGGTTACCTACAGTGTGGAAACAGGCCACGGCCCAACAAGTCCACACCGACCCGTAACCCACCCAGACCCATTCTCCTACATTTACCCCTTCACCTAACACTACGGGCAATTTAGCATGGCCAATTCACCTAACCTGCACATCTTTGGATTGTGGGAGGAAACCGGAGCACTTGGAGGAAACCCACGCAGACACGGGGAGAATGTGCAAACTCCACACAGTTAGTCGCCTGAGGCGGGAATTGAACCCGGGTCTCTGGCGCTGTGAGGCTGCAGTGCTAACCACTGTGCCACCGTGCCGCCCACAAACAAAACAAAGGGGTTGTAAATATAGACTAGGTGCTAATAAATCCAATTGGGAATTCAAGAAAAAAATTTCTATTCAGTAAGGTGTTTGAATGTAAAATGTGCTACAATATACAATGTTGAGATAAAGAGCACTGATGCATTTAAGGAGCAAGCTAGGTAAGAGCAGGAAGGAGAAAGTATGTGCTTATTGAGTGAAAAAGCTTGTATTGAGCATAAACAAAGACCTCTGATTGAATCGCCAGTTTCTGTGCTTTAATTTCTGTGTAGCGCAATGCAATTTGGTATAATTTTTTTTTAAGTGGAATGATTGTTAATATATAGGCCAATGTGTGGCAGAGAAGTTTTGGTAGTTTGGCGAGTTGTTGAGAAATTCCAACTTGTTGACTTGTATCACCCCCCCAGTCTCTCAGGTTAAGACTAAAATACATGGAACTCATTATTCTACAGTGTTTTGATGAGAGATTAATCTGCAATTATGCAACCAAAGAAACAAATACAAGAAGCAGTTAGATGCATTTCTGAAGAAATATGAGATGAAGAGACTGGGGGTGAGAATTTCTTGCTGCCCCTATCTACAACCCTGTACTGGACTTTAAATGTGTATTTAATGTGATATCCACCTCCTGTGGGAGAAACGAAATCATAGAATCCCTACAGTGTAGAAACAGGCCATTCAGCCCGTCAAGTCTATGGTAACCATCAAAGAGCATCCTGCCCAAATCCAGCCCCCTACCCTATTCCTGTATCCCTCCAATCCAGTCTCTAATCCACTTGCCCTGCACAACCTGGACACTGTGGGTAATTTAGCATAGCCAATCCACCTAGTCCGCACATCTTTGTACTGTAGGAGGAAACCAACAGCACAGGGGGAACCCCACACAGACACGGGGAAAATGTGCATTCCACACAGCCAGTCACCTAAGGCTGGAATCAAATCCTGGTCTCTGGCGCTGTGAGGTAACAGGACTAACCCCTGAGCCACCGTGGTTCCCAGTCATGCTCCTCGGGTGCTGCCTGATCTGCTGTGCTTTTCCAGCACCACACTCTTGACTTTAGTAATCTTCTCCTGTCTAACGATTTTGTATATCTGTCAGATGTTGATTGAAGCTCTGTTTACCCACTCAGGTGGGTTTAGAAATCTAAAGAAATTATTTTCCTAGCTTTTTCTCAGTTAATGATAATTTATTGCCTCCTTCCCACAGTCCTGATAACTTTCCTTAATAGATGCACAGACTTGCACATAATGTTTTATGGCTTACTAGTGACCTAACTAATAAATTTGCTAAGAATGTAAATGTGCATGAAATATTTAGCAGGTTGTGCAGCATCTGTAGGGGAGAGAGACAGAGAGAGAGAAAGCGAGAGAGTGACAGAAGGCGAGAGAGAGAGAGAGAGAGAAAGAGAGTGTGTGTGTGTGAGAGAGAGAGATGCTGCCAGATGACCATTTGTCAGAATTGTTTTACAATTTTTACAATTTTCTTCAACACTTATTTATTTGCTTTTTTTCTGCATGTAAAATACATCTCTTGCCTGAGAATGTAGCTTACCCCAACTTCTAATTTATACATTTGTATAATTTCTATTTGTCTCTTTTGCGATTGCAGAAAACACACACAGCAAAATTCTCCTTTTAGAACATAGAACAGTACAGCACAGGAAGGAGCCCTTCGGCCCACTATGTCTGTGCCAACCATGATGCCATTCTAAATTAATCACATCTGCCTGCACCTGGTCTGTATCCCTCTATTCCCCACTTGTTTACGTTTCCATCTAAATGCCTCTTAAAACATTGCTATCATATCTGTTTGTACTGCCTTGCTTGGCAGCACGTTCCAGGCACCTACAACCCTTTGTGTAAAAATCTTGTCTCGTCCAACTCCTTTAAACTTTCCCCCTCTCACTCAGTGTGACATTTCCACACTGGGAAACACTCTAACTGCCCTGTCCAAGTCTTTCATAATTTTATATACTTCTATCAGATGGCCCCTCAGCTTCTAATGCTTTAGTGAAAACGATCCAAGTTTGTCCAATCTCTCCTTGAAGTTAATACACTCCAATCCAGGCAACATCATGGTAGATGCCTTTTGCACCCTCTCCAAAGTCTCCATTTCCTTCTTCTGTATACAGTACTCTAAAGTTTGATACAGCGATGACTTGCCAACTTTTATACTCAATGCCCTGATCAATGAAGGCAAGCATACTCTATGGTCTATTTACCACCTTCTCCACTTGTGCTGCCACTTTCAGGGAAGCTATGGATCTGCACTTCAAGAAATCTGCATTTCAATGCTTCACAGAGTCCTGCCATTTCGAATTAAGAATTAGAATTAGTTTTATGAACACAGTGAAAGGTTTGCAATGTTGCTGCTTATGGCACCATCACTGTATACTTTCATCTTGCATTTGACCTCCCAGAATGCATCACCTCACGCTTCTCTACATTCAACTCCATCTGCCATTTCTCCACCCAATTTTCCAACTGATCTATGCCCTGCTATATCTTTTGACAACCTTCCTAAGCAACCATAGTTCCTCCAATTTTCCTGTTGTTTGCCAACTTACTAATTAGGATTCCTCCATTTTCATCTAAATGACTTAAATATATTACAAACAACAGAGCTCCTAGCACTGATCCTTGTGGAACACCACTGGTCACAGACCTCCAGTCAGGTAAACTCCCCTCCAAAACTACCTTCCATCTACTATGACCAAGCCAATTTTATATCCAACTTACCAACTCACCGTGGATTCCATGTGACTTAATCTTCTGGACCAGCCGACCATGAGGGACTTTGTAAAATGCTTTAGTAAATTCCATTCAGACAATATCCACTGTCCTGGCCTCATCAATCATTTTTGTCACTTCCTCAAAAAAAACTCAAATTTGCGAGTCCAACTTCCCATGCGCAAAGCTACACTGGGTATCTCTAATAAGTTCATTCTTTTCCAAATGTGAGCAAATCCTGTACACAGTCAGGAAGGACAGATCAATCCAGAGTAAGACACAGCCTGAGTGAGTATATAGTTTGAAGAATTTGGAGGCAGTGGGGGTGGTGAGGTGCTTTTTGCTTGCTTTGTTTGGTTCGTAGTTCGCATGGTCTTTCAGCAGGATCAATTGAAACATAGGGTCAGTGACCTAGCACAGAAGAGTGACATCATATGGAAACTGTGAGTTCATGGCTGGTGATAGCTACTTTTTTTGACCATCTATTATAGGTTACATTCAGACTAAAGGTAATTAGCGGAAGTATTTACAAGTTACAAAGATCTCTGTCAAGGCCTCACAATGTCCTCCCTTTCCTCCTTCAGAATCCTGGCATAGATTCCATCAGGCCCTGGGGACTTAACAACCTTAATGTTTTTCAAGACACTAAACACCTCCCCCTTTTTAATATTGAATGCCCCAGAATATGAATATCCCTAACCTTACCATCATACATGTCCTTCTCCTCAATGAATACCAATGTGAAGTAGTCATTAAGGACCTTACCCACTTCGTCTGGCTCTATGCATAAACTCTCTCCTTTGTCCTTGAATGGACCTACCCTTTCCTTAGCTAACCTTTGCTTCTAATATGTCTATAAAATGCCTTGAGATTCTCCTTAATCCTACTTGCCAAGGATATTTCTTGGTCTCTTTTAGCTCTCCCAATTTCTTGTTTAAATTCTTTCCTAAATATTCCTGAAGAGCCTTGATCGATTTCAGTTTCCGAAACCTTACACGCAGTGACTAGTATCGTCCTGAATCTTACTATCCTTATCTTTCAGCCTCACAGAATCATGCTGGTCCTGCACTCTGATTAACTGGCCTTTAAGAGATTCCCACATGTCCACTGTGGATTAACCTCAAACAGCCACCTGCAATCTAATTTCTCCAGTTCCTGCTTTATACAGCTATAATTAGCCTTTCCCCAGTTTAGCACTGTCAAACGAGGGCCAGTCTTACACACATCTACATATCTTGAAAATAACAGAATTATGATCCCAAAATGCACCTCTACTGAAACTTTAGTCACCTGGTCAGGCTCATTCCCTAATACAAAGTCGAGGAAGGTCCCTTCCCCAGTTGAACGATCTACATATTGTTCCAAGAAACCCTCTTGGATTCACCTTACACATTCTGCCTAATCTAACTGCCTGAGACATAAACAACCACAGATGCTGAATTCCAAGTTAGACAAGCAGGAAGCTTGCTGTGTTCTTCCAGCCTCCTGCTTGTCTACCAATCTAAGTGTCTGGCACTAAAGGAATCCTGGTAGATATTGGGGAAGTTAAAATTACCCACTACAACAACCCTGTTGTTTTTGTATCTTTCCATGCATAGACTACATATCTGTTCCTCCATTTTCCACTGGCTATTGGGAGACCTATAGTACAATCTCATTAAAGTGATTGGACTTTTTTTATTCCTGAGTTCTATTTATATTGCCTCTCAGGATGAGCCCTCCAAGATGTCCTCTCTTAGTACAGCTTTGACATTGTCCTTAATCAGGTAGGAGAAAGTGAGTACTGCAGATGCTGGAGATCAGGGCTGAAAATGTGTTGCTGGAAAAGCGCAGCAGGTCAGGCAGCGAAACGTCAACGTCAATTCTCCTGCTCCTTGATGCTGCCGGACCTGCTGCGCTTTTCCAGCAACACATTTTCAGCATTGTCCTTAATCAGTAGTGCAAGTCCTCCACTCCTTTTACATCTCTCTTTATCACGCCTAAAACATCTAAACCCTGGAATGTAGCATTGCCAGTCCTGTCCTTCTCTCAGCCAAGTTTCTGTAATGGCTACAACATTGTAGCTCCATGTACTAATCCAGCTTACCTACCTTGTCTGTTACATACCATACAATGAAATAAATATACTTCAGACTGCCTGTCCTGCTAGGTTCATTCACCTGGCCCTGCCTGTTCTTCACTATTACAATTATTTGGGCAGGTCCCATCTGCCCTGGAAGAGAACTCAATGATCCAGATATCTGAAGTCCTCCCTCCTACACCGACTCCTTGGCCAGACAACTGTATTATTTTTTGACTTCTGGCCTCACTAGCATGTAGCACAGGGAGTAATCCCAAGATTATGACCCTGGAGTCCTGCTTTTCCACTTTCTACCCAACTCTCTAAATTCCCTTTGGAGGATCTCACCTCTCTTCCTGTCTATGTAATTAGTACCAATATAGGCCACAACCTCTGGCTGTTCACCCTCCCCTTTCCGAATATCTTGTGCCCATTCAGAGACATCCTTCATCCTGACACCAGGGAAGCAACACACCATCTTGAAGCCTCTTACTTCTGAGTTTCAGATTGCGAGGTCTATCAGGATTTCTAATCATTATAAATTAAAGCTGAGAATGAACTATAATTGTACATTTTGATCCCAACTGATGCCTGTTTGAGGCATAAGAGTCGTACAATGCAAAAGTAGCCCTTCAGCCCATTGAGGCTGCACTGACATGGTCTTGGTAGAAGATGTCAATTA
This sequence comes from Chiloscyllium plagiosum, assembly GCF_004010195.1. Taxonomy (NCBI): domain Eukaryota; kingdom Metazoa; phylum Chordata; class Chondrichthyes; order Orectolobiformes; family Hemiscylliidae; genus Chiloscyllium; species Chiloscyllium plagiosum. The sequence goes on along the minus strand of NC_057732.1, from coordinate 48,320,757 downwards.
CCTGAAGAGTACAGATATCGTCCTCTGTTTTCCATGAACTGCAACCTGTTACCTATGATCTCTACCAGGCAGCCACTCGGAGTATCCGTGCACGCTGATTGGTATGTCAGAGCCATTCCGAACATTCAGGTTTTGGAAGTCAATGCCAAACATGAACCTCAGAGGTCAGCAAGGACCTCAGAGATCAGCAAGGCAGGAAAAAGATAATTAGCTGCAAAGTTACATGTTACAATGTGGACGTGAGGCTCTATACAGCTTTGTTTTCCTGAAACAGATTCACTTGCTTTTGGTTTCATGTCAGTCTAGAAATTATGTTCTCAATAAAGCACAATTATGCTTTTAGTTTTCAGAACGTTGGATCCAGGAGGTTTGTTGAGCAACTCATCATGTTTCCAGTACTGCTGAAGTATAAACTTAACATTTAATCAGTTTTGTAGTGCTTCAGGCTGTTATTATTCAGTATAAACCAGAGCATCATTTCAATTTGTCAAGATGAAGTGTGGGCAGGCCATGTCTGTGGCTCTACGTCAGTGTGAAGTAGAAATCCCACAGATAACACATTGACACACAGCTGTGAGCTCGTTAGGTTTTCCCCTCTTTTGCAAAAGTGCTGACACTTGTTTGAATATAGTTCCACGGGTTCTATCGGAGTACCAGTGCCTTGCTCATTTTCCACTGCTGTAAATACTGCTGATGAGTACCAAAACCTCCTTGACCATGTGCTCAACTGTTCTCACTCAATCTCCACCGTCATTTGTGAAAAGGTGCCAAGATGAAAACGTGTGGCTGGTATTTTCCACTCTCAGCCCAAGCATAATGATACCACCTGTAGCACATCTTATTGCTACCTACTTGAATCCAGAAACATCGATTCACAACAGGATTGAACTTGGGGCTTTCCTGATGTGTACCACCCTGGGAAATCTACCACTGCGCTATCACAGATGCCTGAGCCCACAACTGGTGAATTCATTAACAACAGTCCCGCTAACCTGCCAAATGATACATGTGATGAATTTTTCTTTTCAGTTTTAAGTCTGGCCTGCTCAGTGCATCATTTCCTCGTTGATAAAAATCTGCCACTGAAACAATATCCTGTCACAAAGAGCACCATTGCCTTCGGAAGTTGTGCACAGCTCATTTTCCTGCCACATCACCGCTGGATGAAGAAAGAGGGGGTGGCAGAGGGAGTGGAGAAACAGAAGGAGGGGACAACGGGAGAGTGCAGCTGAATCTAAAGAGAATGAATCATAAGCAACTACACAGGATTGAGAGTTCACGACCCAGTCAGGAATGCAATCTTCCCAGTACACCATCATTTCAGAGAGAAAAGAAATGCGTCAGGTGTTTTGTTACAGAATAGGAATTTGATACCAAGTAAACAGTTGACAATAGAATTAAGGTTTGAAGCAGCCCAAGAGAGAAGCCTCACAATTTTGTGGTCCCTCTGCTATGAGGAGATACGGAAGCTTAATGTAGTCAAGTTTCTTTGCAAACAAGAAATACCAGAAAGCTAAGGATCATCTTTGTCTCCGTCATTATAATCCTAGTGCAAAGCTCCTTGTTTCCTACACTTGATCTGAGCCCTGCTATTTCACTGGGGTCCAAATCCGTCAGAGACTTTTGTTGCCAGCTTATTGTGAGCAAACAGAACTGACAGTTTCCTTCCTCAAAGTAAACAGGCCTCTTACGCGGACCCAGTTCAGAGAGTTTTCCATTTGCCAGGCTAACCGTTACCTTCCACTCAGCCTTTATGCACAGCCGCACGTGAAAACCTGTAAGCAAAACAGAGAATTAATGATATCTGCAGAAATAACGGCAGGAATTTCTTTTTAAAACAGGCCATGTCAAAGGAGTAGCACCTTCTCCAGCAGTGACAACGGCGGATTAAGAAGCAGAATTAACATTGCAGTTGATTAGAATCTAAGTATATTAACTTAACGTACACATTTATAATGTTACCTGGATAGACTTAAGCCTATATTGCTGAGTTTCTTCCTGTAAACATTTTTAAACTGGTTCAATAGCTTAAGGCTGGGTGGTTTAGCAACCTGTGGAGATGACAATTTTGTCAGCTCTTATGCTGTAGAAAATTTTGAGTTGCACATGCCTTTGTGAAACATAAAATGCAAGACCTATTACCACAGAAATTTCTGTTGAAAAGTATCAGACAATGAATACTCAACACATTTTGTAAAGTTATCTTTTGCGTACCACTTTAAAAGAAATATTGCTGCACTTACAATAAATCTTCATTCACCAATTCAACCAGCAGTTATTCCTTGACTGTTATTTATTTGAGTAGACAGGAAGTTTGTTCACCAGGTTCTAACCATTACTCCTCAATAGAATAGTTATAAATACATGAGGGAAGTGTACTATCATACTTCAGATTGGATTACTTAAGTAATTTAGCCCATCAGTTGAATGAAAGGGAAGGGCTAAGCAGTCAAATATAACTATGATGTGGAGGTGCCAGTGTTGGACTGGGGTGGCTACCTGATGAAGGAACAATGCTCCAAAAGCAAGTACTTCCAAATAAACCTATAACATGGTGTTGTATGATTTTTAACTTTGTCAAATATAATGTTTAACTGATAAAGTACCTGATACATTTTCACTCTGAGTCCTTCGTAACACAGGAAAAATAAGGCTTTGATGTCAGGAACCTAGGAATATGGAGAATCCATTGCCAAAAACAATATTACAATATGCATATATCACAATAACCTTTTGATGCAGCAATTGAAATTGGTTTTAACGGCTGCATCAAACAGTTTGGAATTTCATCCTTCCTGTGGAATATGAATGTCAAACGATATCTCTTTATGGGTGGCACAGTGATTAGCACTGCTGCCTCGTAGCATCAGGGATCCAGGTTTGATTCCTGCCTTGGGTGACTGTCTGTGTGGAGTTTGCACACTCTCCCCGTGTCTGCATGGGTTTCCTCCAGGTGCTCTGGTTTCCTCCCACAATCCAAAGATGTGCAGGTCAGGTGAATTGGCCATGATAAATTGCTCATCGGGTTAGGTGCATTAATCAGGGGTAAATATAGGGTAGGAGAATGGTCCGAGTGGGTTACTCTTCAGAGGGTCAGTGTGGACATGTTGGGCCAATTGGCTTGTTTCAATACTGTAGGGATTCTAATCTAATTTATTTTATAAAGAATAATAGAAGGCTTGAAGCACAAAAAATACCATTCAGCCCTGTTCTGGTATGATATCTTTAAGAAGGTGCCTCTTAACCTACTGTCAATTAATGCATTGTACAGGATGTGATGTACCATCCTCATGGCTTACAGGCAGTCTAAAGCAGCAGTGATTGAGGTCTGACACATACTCTGCTTAACTTCCTTGCAAATCTCTGTATACAGTCTTATATTCAAATTAATAATCCACATTAATGTTTCACCAATCCATGTTTACGATTGGAATGTTAACATCTTAGCAAAGAATAAAACATGATGTCAGTTGGTGGTTTCTGAAGATTTTTGATTTTAATTTAATTGCAATACATGCAAGCAGATTGCTTTTGAAGATCTGACTGAGTAGATTAGGACACCATTAACCCCATCACATCCATCAGAAGAAAAGTGCTGGTGTGAAAGTGAAGTGACTACCAAGCGTGAGTAATTCTGCAGCTCTAGTGGGATTCTGCAGCTCTATTTTCATTCTGTGATTGCACCCACCAATTCCAGATGCAGGCACTGGATCCTGGTGAGATTGTTCAAATTTGAGAGAGCTCGAAAAACCAAAGTTTACTTCCTGTGAGGTTTGGTGCAGAAAAAGCAGCCTGCAGGTTGTCTCTTGCAGTAAGTAGAACACACAGACTGGAGAATTCACTGCTGCCAAGGTTTAGTAGTGCAGACTGGGCTGGAAGCAAGATTCTATGCAATAACAGCTGGAGTCTTGAACTATTTGCACACTTTCCTTCAATTTCAAAACATTACAGATTGAAGTGCTCAACAACAACGCCATTGTAATCAAGACTTAACCTAAGATCAGCTAAAACAGTGGCCTTGAAAGGTACTGCAAGTCACCTCATTTAACCATAAAAATGTTGGAAGAAACTTAAACCCTAGAAATCATGGGATACTGCAAAATTACCACAAGACTTCCAATCTTCAATTGGAAAGAAACATCTCCTATTCATCCTGTTCGCCAAGAAATCATTGATATTTCTGAACTAGATAAACAAGTCATTAGAATGATGATTGCTGTCAGTGATAAAGAAGGTCTCCACAGGTTGAATACATAGATCTTACCTACGATCATCTTAAAAATCGAGAGAAGTACAGTTAATACCTTAAGAGCAATTATGGGTCAAGTTCAATTTCAGAGTATACATCTGGAATTGATGCCCATTAGCCAACAAGAGGTAGAGATCATTGATCAATTTATAGATGAGTACAGAACTAGCAAGTGGAATAATCAAGCTTATGACAGCACCTTACCCAGTGGAAACATTCTGAAAAGGCAGCTTGAATCAACTCAGAGATAAGACCCACTGAAGCGTTATGACAAGATGGTGCGAGAATTAAGACGTAATACAAGAGAAACATAGCCTACAGACTATGTTTAATTTGTTTATCATTGCACGGAGGCAATGGCGTTGTGGTGAGATTCTCATGTTCTCACCAATCAAAACCTGGTCACTGAATCAAGCTAGTTTTTCTTGATGTCAGGAACCTGATTTCTGCTGATCTTGCCATATGTTCCCAAAAGAAACTTGAAAGAGTTTAGAAAAGGATGTTGCCAGAGTTCGAGGATTTGAGCTATAGGGAGAGTCTGAATAGGCTGGGGCTGTTTTCCCTGGAGATTCTGAGGCTGAAGGGTCACCTTATAGAGGTTTATAAAATCAAGAAGGGCATGGATATGTAAATAGACAAGGTCTTTTCCCTGGGGTGGGGGAGTCCATTAAGAGGCCATTAAGACAGCCAAGGACCAATACCGATCCAAACTGGAGACCCAGACAGATACCTAGCGACTATGGCAAGGACTGAATGACATCACAGCTTCTAAAAAGAGACAGTGCAAGATAGCAGACGATGACATGGCCCTTAAAGATTATCTCAACTATGCTCGCTTCGAACAGAATTTCGATGGAGAGGTAACACCATTCCGAGAAGTCAGATGAACCTATCCCAACAGTCCCTGCATCAGAGGTCAGATCAGTTTTCCTTCATGTGAATCCAAGGAAAGTGATGGGACCAGACGGAGTACCAGGCTGTGCACTTAGAGCATGCGCAGATCAACTGCTGAGGTCTTCTCAGACATCTTCAACCTCTCCTTGCAGACAGGCCCCTGTCCCTGTCTGTTTCAGGAGGGCCAACATCATCCCTGTGCCTAAGAAGGCTCATGCAGCGTGTCTCAATGATGACCGCCCAGTGGCCCTAACTTCGGTGGTCAAGAAGTGCTTTGAAAGGCTGGTCAACTCCAGCCTCCTCACTACTCTTGACCCACTCCAATTTGCCTATTTGACAAACAGATCCATGTCACTTGCCCTTCACTCCTCCCTATGTAAGAATCCTACTCATTGACAACAGTTCAGCCCCTCGAGACTGATTACTAAACTTAGTGATCTCAGACTAAGCCCCACTCTCTGCAACTGGATCCTCAGTTTCCTGACCCATAGGCCACAATCAGTGACGATTGGGGACAATATTTCATCCTCACTAATACTCAACACTGGACCCCCTCAGGGGTGCATACTCAGCCCCCTACTATACTCACTGTATACCCATGACTGATGCCATTTCCAAGTTCGCTGATGACACCACCATAGTTGGTCAAATATCTAATGGCAATGAAACAGACTACAGACGGGAGGTGGAAGACCTGGAAAAATGGTGCACTGAGAACAACCTAGCTCTCAATGCCGGCAAAACCAAGGAACTCATTACTGACTTTCGGCTGGATGTTACTCATGTCCCCCTACACATTAACAACACAGACATAAAATGAGTGGAGAGTGTCAAGCTCCTGGGAGTGGTCATCAACAACAAGCTTTCTTGGATTCTTCATGTGGATGCACTGGTTACAAAGGCCCAGCAATGTCACTTCTTCCTCAGGTAGCTGAGGAAATTTGGCATGATGGCGAATACCCTTGCCAACTTTTATAGGTGCGCTATCGAAAGCATTCTGTCTGGATGTATCACTACCTGGTCTGGCAACTGTACCATTTAAGATTGGAGATGGTCACAGAGAGTGGTGAACTTGGCCCAGACAATCACAAAGGCCAACCACCCATCTATAGAATCCATCTACCAGGCCCGCTGTCAAGGAAAGGCCGCCAACATTCTCAAAGATCCATCCCATCCTGTCAATGCTTTTCTACAACCTCTACCATCGGGAAGAAGGTACAGAAGCCTGAACACACGCACCAGCCGGTTTCTAAACCGTTTCTACCCTACTGTTATTAGAATACTGAGTGGACTCACAAACTCTTAGCATTTGCCTGTTCCTATGTTTTTGTTTTTGCTGCTGTTTACCTATTATTTACTTATTTATGCTATTTAACTGTGATCTGCCTATATTGCTTGCAAGACAAAGCTTTTCACTGTGCGTTAGTACACATGGCTATATATTCAATTCAATTCATAGGGTAGGGTGAGAGGGGAAAGACTTATAAGGGACTGAAGGGGCAACTTTTTCATGCACGTATATGGAATGAGCTGCCTGAGGAAGTGGTGGAGGCTGGTACAATTACAACATTTAAAAGGTATCTGAATGGGTATATGAATAGGAAGGGTTTAGAGGGATATGGGCCAAGTGGTGGCAAATGGGACTAGATTAGTTTGGGATATCTGGTCGGCATGGATGAGTTGGACCAAAGGGGTCTGTTTCTGTGCTGTACATCTCTATGACTCTATGACTTGTCAATGCTCACATTGCTCGGGAGCTTGGAAGATTCCACCCAATTTCATTTTCTATGAAATAGTTTATTCCACTAAGGATAAAACTTTAGTTAGAAATAAAAAGGGATATTGTGATATGGATGTACCTACTATCAATTGGCAGTGATTGATGTCAGATGCACTTTACTTAGCCACCCAGCAAATCCATCTGTATACTGTCTTAGCTTTAAAAATACAGCCCACGTGATTGTTTCAATGGTTGTTTTGTGTAGTTAGTATACTTAGGTATAAGAGAAGAACGTAGACGGTCCATTCTGTGTGTGCTTGCTCCCTGAATGAGCAATTCACCTCCATGCCACTTCCCCCCACTTCTCACAATAGCCTTGTAAATTCTCCCTATTCAGACAATAACTCATCCCCCCTTTGAAAGCCTCTATTGACACTCCGACTTCCATCACACTCTCAGGCAGTACATTCCAGACTCTAACTGTTCACTTTGTAAAACCATGTTTCGTCATGTCACCATTTGTTTTTCCTAGTTACTTCAGTCTGTGCCTGCTGGGGCTTGAACTTTTTGCTTGTGGGAACAGCTTATCCCGATCCTCACTGTCCAGGCTTCTGATGATTTGCATCCCTGTCAAATCTCCTCTTCTTGATGAAGGGCTTATGCTTGAAACACTGATTCTCCTGCTCCTCGGATGCTGCCTGACCTGCTGTGTTTTTCCAGCACCACACTTCTCGACTCTGACTCTCCAGCATCTGCAGTCTTCACTTTCTCCAAATCTCCTTTTAATTTTATCTTTTTCAAGAACAGTCCTAACTTCTCCAATGTTTTTTACTTAGTTTGTCATCCCTTGAATCACTCTTATGAACTATTTCTACACCCTCTGTAGTGTCTTCACATTTTCCTAGATTAGGATACAACAATCTAGTGAGGTTGAATTAGCATTTTTCTTCATGCTCAATATATCTTCTTTGTTTTTGTACTCTATGCATCCATTGATACACTCTAAACTGCCATTTGCTTTATAAACCAGACTAATTGCCCTGTCACTTTTCATGATTTATGCACATATACATCCAGGTCCCTCTGTTCACGTACTCCCTTTAGAATTGTACCCTTTATTTTATGTTGCTCTACTTTGTTCTTCTTACCATAATGAAACATGTCATATTTTTCTGCCTTACATCTTGAGTGTTCCTCCCTCAAGCATCCTTGTGGGCAGTGAGTTCCAGATACCCTCTGGGTGAAAACATTTTTCCTCAAATTCTCTCTAAACCTCTTGCTCCTGCTTAAAACTAGCCCCCTGGTTATTGACACCTCTACTAAAGGGAGAGGTCGCTCCCTCGTGACCCATCCAAACTCCTCAGAACTTTGTACCCCTCACTCAAAGATGCCCCTCAGCCTTCCTTGCGAAAAGGAAAACAACACTGGTCTATCTATCTTCTTTATAGTTCACAAGTTACATATTGTGCACAAATTTTGAACATTAATATATTAGAACAGGAATTATAACACCAACTCCTTGGAACTGTCTTATGAGGAAAGATCGAGCACTTTGGGCCATACTCATTGATAGAAGAGTAAAAGTTGATCTTTTTGAAGCATATGAGATTCAAGGCGGAACTGACAGGATTGATGACGAAAGGTTGCTTCCCCTTATGGGAGAATCTAGAACCAGAAGACATAATCTCAGGATAAGAGGCTGCATATTTAAGATAGAGATCAGGAGGAATCTCTTCCCTCAGAGGATAGTGAATGCGTAGACATGTTCACCACAGGGGGCTTTTGAGGCTGGCACATTAAATATAAGCTCAAGGTTGAGGAAGGCAGTTTTTTCTGTATAAGTAGCTTAATCAAGGGTTATGGGAAAAGGGAGGAAAGTGGAGTTTATCAAGTTAGCTATGATCACACTGAATGGCAGAGCAGACTCGATGGGCTGAATGGCCTACATCTGTTCTTAAGTCTTATGGTCTTATGTTCTAACTCCACTCTTAAACCTTCCTTCAATCCAAGAAATAACTATTCAATTCTACTCTTTCCTTTCTGGCACTCAGCCAACTTTGCGTCCAAATTTGAAACTTTTCCTTTTATCCCACAAGCTCTAAATTTGCTCGGACGCCTGTGGGAATGGTGTTTTATCAAATAGTGACCTTTCGCACCCATGTACGCCACACCATTAATCTCATCAACCTTCTCGATTGCATCTCCAAAAATTCATGCAAACCAGTGAAACACAACTTACCCTGAACAAATTAAATCCTAGTTTTCCATACTTAACATGCATTCGCAAAAGAGAATCTTAATTTTTGTCCCAAGTTATGATTTCTAAATGGTTCCTTAGCAACTGAAATTAAATTGATCACTATGCAGTTGCTGGGTTTGTCTTTATATTCTTTTAAAGCAGCTTGTAATTTCAAATGAGCCTGTTGGATAATAACCAGGCACTGTGTGACTTCTGACCCCAGCCCAACACCAGCACCTCCACATCATGATTATCATTTCTGAGACGAAGGAAGGTTGTGGAAAATTAAGACCAGCATTTTTGCACTTTCCACACTCACTATCCTCAACATCCTTATCTAGTCAGAGTGCCCTATCAACTTTAAGAGGACAACTTTTATATCCAAAGAATTTAGTTTCATTAAAAATACTATGACTATTATCTATCGTGCACCCAATATGATTAATGAGGGAATTGCAGTGGACTTGTAAATCTGGGGGTTAAACAGGAACTCCTTTACCTTTCACTAACTAATGGCCCTTAAAATGAACTGCACGGTTTATTCCATGTGCAGTTAGAAACCTGAAACTGGAAATGTTTAACTTTTTCTGATTGCCTATAGTATTCCTGACTCTGGCAGAGTCCATTGTAATTTGACCTTCTGAGTGAGGTGGCAGGTACAAAACAGGTGCAGTGCACTTAAGAGTTTATTAAGAAAATGAAACAATCCCGCTCCTTGCCCCATTCTCCTCTCTGCACTCCCCCCGCCCCCAGCTCGTTAAACAATGATAAGTCAAAGGGTCCTGCAAGGTTTGCTCCATTGGCATGGGATGCTAACTTAACAAACTGGGCAAAGTTTGCCCCCACTTGTCATATTCAAAGCTGTCAAGTCTGACAGTCAGTGCTAAACTCCAACCTTAAGAGTATGAATTGAACATAATTCTGACCTCTTTTCATTTTTCAGCATGAAATGGTTGCCTATAGTGATGGGTTATGGATTATAGAATGCGCTGATAACTAATCACTTCCAGCTCAGGTACAGGGACAAATATACAGAAGCTCTAGTTTGTGCCAAGATGTGGGGATGTTCATCTATGGTTTTGAAGAAAATAGGGAAAAGCTGGGCTTCTTAGCTTGGAAAGGTCTTGCTGCAGATGACTGTGAAAGCCAATATAAGATGCCTTTGGTGCAGTTTTTGCTAGACTTTTATCACTTTGATCATGAGTTGATGCAAAGGGAAAAAAAAAAATTCCAACTAAATTAAATGCTTACTCACAAACAGGAACAGAAATTGCTAGGAAAGCTCAGCAGGTCCGGCACTTTCTATGGAGAGAAATCAGAGTAAATGAGTCATCTGAGATGCTGCTGGACCGACTGAGTTTTTCCAGCAATTCCTGTTTTTGTTTCTGATTTACAGCATCCACACTGCTTTCGGTTTTTATCAAATGTTTACTCACAACTTGAAGGACCGACGTTGGCAGTTCAGTTGTGATCTCTCCTTGAGAAAAAAAAATCACTTAGCCAAAGCAGTTCAGTTCATTATAGATTTATAATCTTCTCAAAAACGATATTAGAAACTCTGTTAGACCCTGATCACTGTCAAGAAAGAAGGCAAATTTTGACAAAAACCTTTATAATACATCAAAAAAAAATGATGAGACCTTTTCTTTGACCTTAAAGGCCTTGACTTCATTCAGAGAGAATGAGGGTTATCACTCATTGTCAGTGTTGATGCTTGACCCCTCCTCTATGCCATGGTACTGAATTCCCAACGCCTGCATGGGGTGGAAAGCCTCAATTTAAATCTTATCAATGCATGGGGCACAATTGTAACTTAACCTTTCACAGCAGGGCTGGAGTCAATTCAAGTGGACAAGCAACATAATCTCATTTTTCTTCCGTGCTCCTTCCCCTCTAATGTTTGATTTTGATTATGTTTGGCCTCCTGAAATACCTTTCATACATTAAAGGCTGCTTTAATCATAATCACTGGCTGTGAATGGATACGAGACGGAGGTGAGAGCATGGAAGAAAAGGTGTGGGTATTGAAAGCAAGTCTTTTTTCCTGTGCCCATTCATCAGGGTGTCTGAGTCATTGTTCAACCACAGATCTCCCCATCCCATTAATGATTATTGACAGATGGAACTGACCTTCCACTGAACTACTGTGGGACACCTAGACTACAGTCATACTTAACGAGGAAACGAGTCCAGTGCTGAAATAGCAGGTGTCAAACTCAAAACATTCATCTCCTATTTCTCAGCTTTAATCTCTTATGTTGAATTGGAAGTGCAAGGATTAAAATTAGCCTCTCTTGAAAAAAGAACAATCAGGGATTGATTTATCATGAGCAGTTCTGCCTAAAATGTGAATGCAAGCATGTGAATATGTTGAACCAGGGCAGGATTAAGGCACACTCTGATGCCCTCTGTGGTTAGATGATCAGGAGACAATCACTGCCAAAGATGAAGGTTGGCTGCTGGGATGAGTTAGCAGAGAGGTATGGATCTGTGCCCCAGCAAGAAGTAATGTCACAGTAGAGCTGCCTGTCTTGGGCATTTTCCAGTCACCTCTCACTGAACTCCTCACTGCACCACTCCAATTGCCCAACTCCATCATCTCCATCTACATTTTCTTATTCTCTATGTAATCTCCATCTCATCTCCAATCCATTCTCACCTTCTTCCAACTTCTAATGCACCTCTCCCATGGCCTTCCTGCTAAGTGCCCTCTGCGCCATTGATTAAACAACACCTGTCAGTTTTACAGAAATCATTCCAACTTGGTTCTCCTGATGCATAACCAATTTTATTCACTCATGGGATGAAGGTATCTCTGGCCAGGCCAGCATTTATTACCCATCCTTAATTACATAGAGAGTAATGAAGAGCCAATCACATTGCTGTGGGTCTGGAGTCACATGTAGGCCAGACCAGGTAAGGACAGTAGAGTTCCTTCCCTAAAGGGCATTAGTAAATCAGAGGGTTTTTCTAACAAGTGACAATGGTCATCATGAGACTCTTAATTCCAGATTTTTAGCAAATTCAAATTCTACCATGACAAGATGCAAACCTGGGTCCCCAGAACATTACCTGGATTTCTGAATGAAAAGTCTCGCAATAATACCACTATGCTATCACCTTTCCTACCAGGACAATACATTAGGAAAAGCTACATCCACAATCAGTAATATTGTATGATCAGAAAACCATGGACTTAGGATATGTATGATTTTCCTTGCCTGTTTTCCATAGTGATAGTCACTGGGACAATATCTGCTCTTCTATACCCATGTGGCTTAACTTGGATGGTTGGTAAATAATGCCAACAGTCTGGGTTCAATTCCTGCACTGGTTGAGGTCATCTTGGAAGATTTCTCTTCTCTTGCTCGAGGTGTGCTGATCCTCAGGTTAAACCGACACCAACTGCCTTTTTCTAATGAGAGAACATCCCTATTGTCTGGCAAAACTGTAGTGACTTTATTTACATGTGCAGGAACGAAAGCAGCATGTTACAAGACTATACTAAGTTGATTGGACTTGAAATAATGCATTAAACTGTAAATGACAAAACAAATCATTTAAGAAATAATATTAAATGTCACCAGACAGCTGGGGAATTTGTCACCATTATTCATTAATGCGAAACTCAACCATATTTTTCCCACTAGTAACAAAAACAGAAATTGCTGGGAAAGCTCAACAGATATGGCAGCATTTGTGGAGAGAAAACAGAGTTAACATGATTACTGATGAAGGGCTTAGGTCCAAAACGTTGATTCTCCTGCTCCTCGGATGCTGCCTGACCTGCTGTGCTTTTCCAGCACCACACTCTCAACTCCTTCAGAGTTAACATTAAGTCTTCTTCTTGGGTCAGTGACCGTCCTTCAGAACCCAAGAAGAAGACTTAATGTTAACTCTGTTTGCTTTCTACAGATGCTGCCAGACCTTCTTAGTTTTCACAGCATAGAGTCATAGAGTCATAGAGAAGTACAGCATGGAAACAGACCCTTCGGTCCAACCCATCCATGCCGACCAGATATCCCAACCCAATCGAGTCCCACCTGCCAACACCTGTCCAATATCCCTCCAATCCCTTCCTATTCATATACCCATCCAAATACCTCTTAAATGTTGCAATTGTACCAGCCTCCACCACTTCCTCATTCCATACCCGTACCATCCTCTGTGTGAAAACGTTTCCCCTTAGGTTTCTTTTATATCTTTCCCCTCTCACCCTAAACCTATGCCCTCTAGTTCTCCCCGACGTCAGGGAAAAGACTTTGTCGATCTACCCTATCCAATTTCAGTTTATGTTTTTTTTTGATTTCCAGCGTCCATAGTTCTTTGTTTCATTTTATCCTTGCCATTAGTAATGTTTTGATATAACTGTTGCACGTCAAATATAAAAGGTCTTCCAAGACAATTAAGAATAAATCAGCAATTCAAATGGATCTGAGAACCTTTCTGAATGATCAAATTGAAATGACCACTTGGAAGCAGAATTAGACAGAAATATTACAATTATGTCCATTACATCTTTACCAGAGCTGGTTCATGTACTGTTTTGAGACCATTAGAGTCATGGAGTTATAGAGATGTGCAGCATGGAAACAGACCTTTCAGTCCAACCCGTCCATGCTGACTAGATATCCCAATCCAATCTAGTCCCACCTGCCAGCACCCGGCTCATATCTCTCCAAACCCTTCCCGTTCATATACCCATCCAAATGACTTTTAAATGTTGCAATTGTACCAGCCTCCACCACTTCCTCTGGCAGCTCATCCTTAGGTCTCTTTTATATCTTTACCCTCTCACCCTAAACCTATGCCCTCTAGTTTTGTACTCCCCCACCGCAGGGAAAAGACTTTGTCTATTTATCCTAAAAATGCCCCTCATAATTTTGTAAACCTCTGTAAGGTCACCCCTCAGCCTCCGACGCTCCAGGGAGAATAGCCCTAGACTATTCAGCCTCTCCCTATAACTCAAATCCTCCAACCCTGGCAAAATCCTTGTAAATCTTTTCTGAACCCTTTCAAGTTTCACAACATCTTTCCAATAGGAAGGAGACCAGAATTGCACACAATATTCCAACAGTGGCCTAACCAATATCCTGTACAGTTGCAACATGACCTCCCAACTCCTGTACTCAATAATCTGACCAATAAAAGAAAGTATAACAAACGCCTTCTTCACTATCCTATCTACCTGCGACTCCACTTGCAAGGAGCTATGAACCTGCATTCCAAGGTCTCTTTGTTCAGCAACATTCCCTAGGACCTTACCATTAAGTGTATAAGTCCTGCTAAGATTTGCTTTCTCAAAATGCAGCACCTCGAATTTATCTAAATTAAACTCCATCTGCCACTTCTCA
>NC_057732.1:48275627-48305962 GCF_004010195.1 Chiloscyllium plagiosum | reverse complement strand
TTTGAGCCAGTTCTGTATCCAAATGGCTAGTTCTCCCTGTAACCTTGTGAACCAGTCTTCCATGGGGAATCTTATTGAATGCCTTACTGAAGTCCATATAGATCACATCTACTACTCTGCCCTCATCAATCCTCTTTGTTACTTCTTCAAAAAACTCAATCAAGTTTGTGAGACATGATTTCCCATGCATAAAGCCATGTTGACTATTCCGAATCAGTCCTTGCCTTTCCAAGTACATGTACATCCTATCCCTCAGGATTCCCTCCAACAACCTGCCCACCACCGAGGTCAGGCTGACTGGTCTATAGTTCCCTGGCTTATCCTTACCACCCTTCTTAAACAGTGGCACCATGTTAGCCAACCTCCAGTCTTCCGGCACCTCACCTGTGACTATCGATGATACAAATATCTTAGCAAGAGGCCCAGCAAATCACTTTGCTAGCTTCCCACAGAGTTCTAGGGTACACCTGATCAGGTCCTGGGGATTTATGTATTTCAAGACATCCAGCACTTCCTCCTCTCTAATATGGATATTTTATAAGGTGCCACCATCTATTTTGCTACTTTCTATATCTTCCATATCCTTTTCCATAGCAAATGCTGATGCAAAATACTCATTTAGTATCTCCCCCATTTTCTGCAGCTCCACACAAAGGCTGCCTTGCTGATCTTTGAGGGGCCCCATTCTCTCCCTAGCTACCCTTTTGCTCTTATTGTATTTGTAAAATCTTTTTGGATTCTCCTTAACTCTATTTGCCAAAGCTATTTCATGTCCCCTTTTTTCCCTCCTGATTTCCCTCTTAAGTATACTCCTACTTTCTTTATACTCTTCTAAGGATTCACTCGATCTATCCTATCTATACCTGACATATGCTTCCTTCTTTTTCTTAACCAAACCCTCAATTTCTTTAGTCATCCAGCATTCCCTATACCTACCAGCTTTCCTTTCACCCTATCATGAATATACTTTGTCTGGATTCTCGTTATCTCATTTCTGAAGGCTTCCCATTTTCCAGCCGTCCCTTTACCTCTGAATATCTGCCCCCACTCAGCTTTCAAACGTTTTTGCCTAATACCGTCAAAATTAGCCTTTCTCCAATTTAGAACTTCAACTTTTAGAACTGGTCTATCCTTTTCCATCACTATTTTAAATCTAATAGAATTATGGTCGCTGGCCCCAAAGTGCTCCTCCACTGACACCTCAGTCATCTGTCCTGCCTTATTTCCCAAGAGTAGGTCAAGTTTTGCACCTTCTCTAGTAGATACATCCACATACTGAATCAGAAAATTTTCTTGGACACACGTAAGCAATTCCTCAACAAGGGTGGCACGGTGGCACAGTAGTTAGCACTGCTGCCTCACAGCGCCAGGGACCAGGGTTCAATTCCTGCCTCAGGCAACTGTCTGTGTGGCGTTTGCACATTCTCTCCGTGTCTGCGTGGGATTCCTCTGGGTGCTCCAAATTCCTCCCACAGTCCAAAAATGTGTAGGTTAAGTGAATTGGCCATGCTAAATTGCCAGTAGCCTTAGGTGAAGGGGTAAATGTAGGGTAATGGGTCTGGGTGGGTTGCTCTTCGGAGGGTCGGTGTGGACTTGTTGGGCTGAAGAGCCTGTTTCCACACTGTAAGTAATCTAATCTAAAAAATTCCTCACTTAACAAATTAACTCAAAGATGCAACATTTGTCCATGTTGTGATGTTTTGTATTGATCATCTGAATGGGCTTTTAAAAAGTAACATCTGAAGTATACTTCAGGATAGACAGGAAGAAACTTTTCTCCTTTATGTACAGATCAGTGACCAGGGACATCAATTTCAGCTAAAGGGAGAATGTTTAGAGGAGATGTGAAAAAAAATGTTTCTCCCAGTGGGTGGGAGAGGCAGAAACCCTCATAACATTTAGGAAGTATTTAGATGGGCACTTGCTATGCCAAGACTATGGGCCAAGTGAATACTGAATGTCCTGGATAGAGTGGATGTTGCGAAATGGTTTCCATGGTAGGAGACACTGGGAACTGAGGGCACAGCCATAGAGTAAAGGGAAGTCTTTCAGAATGGAAATAAGGAGAACATTCTTCAGCCAGAGAGTGGTGAATCTATGGAATTCTCTGCCACAGAAGGCCATAGAGGCCAGGTCATTGAGTGTATTTAAGATGGAGAAAGGCTCTTGACTGTCAAGGGTAGAAAGTGGGAGAATGGGGTTGGGTAACTTTTCAGCTAGGATTGAATGGCGGAGCAGATTCAATGGGCTGAATGGCTTAATTTCTGCTCCTATGTCTTATGGTCTTATAAGTACTGGACAATGGGATTAAAATGGTTCATTGGTTAGTTTTGACCAGTGCAGATATGATGGGCTGAAGGGCCATCTTCTGTGCTGTAGATGTCTCTGACTATGTAGCTGTAGCTGTAGCTGTAGCTGTAGCTGTACATTCTCATTGCATTTTTCTGGTGCTTAGAAAAGCTGCAATGACCATAGGTACAATATCCTTTCAAGTCATTATTTGTTACCAGACTGTATAGTGTGAATTTCCTTCAATATTTCTTGGCACAATCAATGGGACTGAATTTCATCATGGAAATTGTGACTCACTGCAGTCCTGCTTCTCCCCACTTGCTTCCAATTTGTTCCTCAGGTATAGATCAGCCACTGAACTATTGGGAAAGAGACCAGTTAAAATATCTTTTTTTGCACATTTAAGTTTTACAGAACAAGGAGAACTTCCCTCAGGGAACGTGAACCATGCACAACGGAGACCAGAAAGGAACTCCTGGGTAATTAAAGCTTCCAGTCAGAATAGAAAAAACTAGATTTGCATAACAGCTCAAGTGGCATTGTTAAATAGAAGGTGGTACTGTTATGGGCTCACAGGCCTAAAAGAGAAAGAGTTGGAGAAACAGAAAATTTAAGGAGAGAATTACAGAGTATAAGACAGTGTAGACTTGGCTGCCATTTCTAGAGGAGAAAGGAAGAGGAACTCAATAGATGGAAGGTTGGGGTGGTGGAGGGGAGAGATGGACTGGTGGAAGTTACAGATGTAGAAAACACCCAAACTATGAATGAGTTTAAATGAGGATAAGAAGTTTGGGATCCAATATGTGTCAGTGAGGATGAGGATGACAGGTACATAGATTATGGTGCAGGAAAAGATGTGGCAGCAGACTTACACATGACTGGAGGATCATGAGGGGAACATAGAACAAAGAACATTACAGCGCAGTACAGGCCCTTCGGCCCTCGATGTTGCGCCGCCCTGTCATATTAATCTGAAGCCCATCTAACCTACTATTCCATGTACATCCATATGCCTGTCCAATGACAACTTGAATGCACTTAAACTTGCACTTAAACTACCGTTGCAGGCAAAGCATTCCATACCCTTACCACTCTCTGAGTAAAGAAACTACCTCTGACATCTGCCTTATACCTATCTCCCCTCACTTTAAAGTTGTGTCCCCTCATGTTTGCCGTCCCCATACTTGGAAAAAGCCTTCTGCTCTCTAACGAAAACAGCCTCAAGGCCCTCAGCCTTTCCTCGTAAGACCTTCCCTCCATACCAGGCAACATCCTAGTAAATCTTCTCTAAACCCTTTCCAAGGCTTCCACATCCTTCTTATAATGCGGTGACCAGAACTGTACACAATACTCCAAGTGTGGCTGTACCAGAGCTTTGTATAGCTGTAGCATAACCTCCTGGTTCCGGAACTCAATCCCTCTATTAATAAAGGCCAAAACACTGTATGCCTTTTTAACAACCCTGGCAATCTGGGTGACAATTTTCAGGGATCTGTGTATACCAGAGCTTTGTATAGCTGTAGCATAACCTCCTGGTTCCGGAACTCAATCCCTCTATTAATAAAGGCCAAAACGCTGTATGCCTTTTTAACAACCCTATCAATCTGGGTGACAATTTTCAGGGATCTGTGTACATGGACACTGAAATCTCTCTGCTCATCTGCACTCCCAAGAATCTTACTATTAGCCCAGTACTTTGCATTCCGATTACTCCATCCAAAGTGTTTCACCTCACACTTGCCCACATTAGACTCCATTTGCCACCTGTCAGCCCAGCTCTGCATCCTGTCTATGTCTCTCTGCAACCTACTACATCCTTCGTCACTATCCACAACTCCACCGTCCTTAGTGTCATCCGCAAATTTACTAACCCACCCTTCTAAGCCCTCATCCAGGTCATTTATAAAATGGAAATCTAGTAGGAAGATCATTTCAATCGTGTTTTGAGGTGTCAAAGTAACGGCAATGAATGAAAGACGTCAGGGGTTGCGTTTGTTTCTAGGAAGGTCATAGAGTAATCCTTGGTTTTGACAAAGGACACTAATGTTCAGTGGCAAAAGTTGATGGGTCCAGTCAGATCTGGTAATGCAGTAAGTTGTTCATCAGATAGGCTCAGAGTTGTATCCCCTTAGATCTTGAGGCGTTTTGCCTTAATTATTCCATGGGATTAGGCACCAGTTGAAAGGTTAACATTTCTCACCCATCTCAGTTGCCCTTGAAAAGGTGGTGGTGAGATATCTTCTTGAACTACTACCATCCTAACAGTGTATGGACATTCTGAACTATTAGCGAGTGACTTTCAGAATTTTGAACCAATGGCAGTGAAGGAACATTGATGCAGATCCAAGTTAGGAGTTGGCTTGCATGTGGTGGTCTTCTCATGCATCTGCTGCCCTTGCCCTTCTAGGCTGTAGAGATGATGGGTTTGAAAGGTATTACTGAAGCAGCTTCACTGAGCTGCTGCAGAACATCTTGCAGATGGTATGTAGTGCTGCCAACTGTGCATTGATGGTGAAGGTAGTGACTACTGAGGGTGATATATGGGATGTCACTGAAGAGAGGTGATTTGTCTTGAGTGGTATTGAGTTCTTGAGTGTTGTGAGACTTGCATGCTGTCACATTTTTGACTTGTGCTTCAGGAAGGTGGACAAGGGTTGAGGAGTTGGGATGTGAGTTACTGGCTGTAGATTTCTCAATCTCTGACCTGCTCTTGTTGCTATTGCTTGTTCCTTTGACTAATTCCTTTCAGGGTGGCATGGTGGCTTAGTGGTTAGCACTGCTGCCTCACAGCACCAGGGACCTGAGTTCAATTCCCGCCTCAGGCAACTGTCTGTGTGGAGTTTGCACATTCTCCCCGCGTCTGCGTGGGTTTCCTCTGGGTGCTCCAGTTTCCTCCCACAGTCCAAAGATGTGCAGGTTAGGTGAAGTGGCTGTGCTAAATAGCCCGTAGCGTTAGGTGCATTAGTCAGGGGTGAATGTAGGGGAATGGGTCTGGGTGGGTTGCTCTTCAGAGGGTCGGTGTGGACTTGTTGGGCTGAAGGGCCTGTTTCCACACTATAAGTAATCTAATCTGTGGTATTTATATTCAGTTCATTGCCTGGCATTTCTGTGGTGTTGCTTGCCACTTACCACCTCAGAGAGAAGATGGGCGCCATACCCCGGAAACGTCTGGGATTGACGAAAGTGGTTTTGCGAAGGAAAAATGCAGCAAATACTACAGGGAGAGGCTGAATCGGCTGGGACTGTAAGTAATCTAATCTATGGTATTTATATTCAGTTCATTGCCTGGCATTTCTGTGGTGTTGCTTGCCACTTACCACTTCAGAGAGAAGATGGGCGCCATACCCCGGAAACGTCTGGGATTGACGAAAGTGGTTTTGCGAAGGAAAAATGCAGCAAATACTACAGGGAGAGGCTGAATCGGCTGGGATTGTTTTCCCTGAAATGTCATAGGCTGAGGGGTGACATTATAGAAGTTTATAAAATCATGAGGGGCATGGATAGGATAAATAGACATGGTCTTTTCCCTGGGTTGGGGACTCCAGAACTTGAGGGCATAGGTTTAGGGTGAGAGGGGAAAGATAGAAAAGGAACCTAAGGAGCAACGTTTTCACACAGAGGGAGGTGCGTGTATGAAATGAGCTGCCAGTGGAAGTGGTGGAAGCTGCTACAATATCAGCATTTTAAAGGCATTTGATCGTTCAATGAATTGGAAGAGTTTAGAGGGATATGGGCCAAATGTTGGCACATGGGACTGGATTAGGTTAGGATATCTGGTCGGCATGGACAGTGTTGGACCAAAGGGTCTGTTTCCATGTTGTACATTTCTATGACTCTATGACTCTATGACTGTAATTGAGCATCAGAATGATTCAATGTTCGTCATTAGTGATCATTAACACTGACTTACATCAATTGAGCCCAATGAACTCTTTCCATGCTATAACTTTTCTATAACTCTCTGTAACACACTTTCAACTTAGACACAATTAAACATCAAATGAACATAGGATTTGACCTAATTATCAAAGAGAAAATAAAGTTCCTTTGACTAATTCCTTTCAGGGTGGCTCAGTGGTTAGCACTGCTACCTCATAACAGGCTTGATTCCAGTCTTGGGCGACCATGTAGGGTTTGCACATTCTCCCTGTGTCTGCTTGGGTTCACCCCTCTGGATGCTCTGGTTTCCTCCCAAAGTCCAAAGATGGGCAGGTTAGGTGGACTGGCCATTCTAAATCACCCATGTGTCCACGGATGTGTGGGTTAGATAGATTAGCCAAGGGAAATGTAAGGTTACAGTTGGGGTTGGGCCTGGGTGAGATGCTTTTCGGCGGGTTAGTGTGGACTCGATGGGCTGAATGGCATGCTTCCACACTATAGGGGTCCCATGATTCCAATGAGCCAGATTGGAATTATTCTGAAGGATTATGGAAGAAGTTGACAGGAGAGATTGTAACCTGATGACCAATTAGGTGAGAGTATTGTATCATTCTAACGGGGTGATAGTCATTGCCTTTCCATAAGTGTTATGTATACTTTAGTCAGAAACAGTTTAGAATTTGATAGCCACAGGTGTTGTTCTATATGCAGCACCCTATCTAGTCTTTCATCTGTTTCCTTACCTCGTTTTTTTGAGTATAAATACCTATCAGCTATCACACTCAACAGATTATTTATGAACTTCACCTCTTCCTTTTCCCTCATGTTCTACATGGTTCCTGAGAGATTGAAATTGTGATAAGCAGCTGATTTTAATTGGTATGTAACAGCGAGCTTGGGATGCATTGTCATCAGTATACAGCTCAGGTGAATTTTTTCTTCATGTTGTTGTGGTTGGTCACTCAGTTTCCTAAGAAAAATTAACAGTCTATTTCACAATTAGGTCAAGAAAGAGAGAAAAAAAACAAAGACTTGCATTGATATAGCACCTTTCTCATTCACCAGGCCTCACAAAACTCTTGACAGCGCATGAAGTGCTTGTTGCAATGTAGTCATTGTGGCAATGCAAGCATTGCAATTTGTGCACAGCAAGCTTCCACAAGCAGCAAAGTGGTAATGTTAGCGAGGGTGCTATGAATAACTCCACTACCCCTATCGAAAAAGCACCAGGTTATTTTTTCACAGCACAGACATTCTAGTGTCATCTGAAGGTTTCCCAGAGATGGGGGAGTCCAAAACTAGTGGGCACAGGTTTAAGATGAGAGGAGAACGATTTAAAAGGGACCTAAGGTGCAGCTTTTTCACACAGAGGGAGGTGTGAGTGTGGAATGAACTGCCACAGGAAGTGGTGGAGGCTGATACAATTACAGCATTTAAAAAGCATCTGGATGGATACATGAATAGGAAGGGTTTAGAGGGATATGGGCCAAATGCTGGCAAATGGGACTAGATTAATTTAGGATATCTGGCTGGCAGAGATGAGTTAGACTGAATGTCCATGCTGTACAGCTCCATGACTCTATGAAAGACAATACCACATGACACCCATTCAACTGCACTAGAGTAGATTAATGGTATTCATGTCTTGGAATTCAAGAAAACAGAGTACAGAATATGTTAGGGGAGGACTATATTTGAACAGAACTTACTTTATGCCCTCCTGTAAAAGCTGATCCTCCAATTGCTCAGTAAAGTTTTGTTTTATTTTCAGTCATGGGATGTAGGCATCGCTAACTCAGACCCCAGCATTAATTGTCCATCCCTCAGTGCACTGAATTAGCGGTGGTGGTCCTGAGATGCCTTCTCAGGTCGCTACAGCACTTGTGGGTCAGTTAGCTCAGTTGGCTGGATGGTTGGTTTGTGATGCAGAGTGATGCCAATTGCATGGATACAATTTCCAAACTGACTGCGTTCACCATCTGAAGGCCCCAACTTTCTCGACCTCATCCCTTGCCTGAGGCGTGGTGACCATTAGGTTAAACTCACTACCACTTCTCTCTCTTGAATAGGAGAGTGGTCCCCTGGGGCTTGAACTAGTAGGGACAGCCACAGTGCTGTTTGGAAGAGAGTCCCAGGATTCTGACCCAGTGACTGTGAAAGAATGGTGATATATTTCCAAGCTTGGAGGAGAACTTATGGTGGTATTGTCCCCATGCATCTGAGGCTCTTGTCCTTCTTGATGGTAGATACCATAAATCTGGAAGGCAATCTCAAAGAAATGTTGATGAGATTTTTGAAAATGGTGCGCACTGACTGTCTGTCTGTAGCTGCACCCATTTGGACAAGTGAAGAACACTGCAATACATTCCTGGCTTGTACCTTGTCGAGACAAAAAATAAACAATAAATGCTGCAATCCAAGGTAGACAAGCAGGAGGCTGGAAGAACACAGCAAGCCAAGCAGCGTCAGGAGGTGGAGAAGTCAACATTTTGGGTGCAACTATGAAACGTTGACTTGTACCTTGTAGAGGCCGGAGAGACGCAAAGTGAGTTACTCACTGCAGAACTCCAAACTTCTGTTGTGCTCTTGTATTTACATGGCTGATCTGGTTTAGTTTCTGATAAATGAGAATGTTGATAAGTAGGCACTGGTATTGTCTTTGAATATCGAGTGCAATGGTTAGATTCTGTCCTGGTGGAGATGGCCATTCTATAACATTTGTGCAGCTCAAATTTCCCTCAGTGCAACAGTTCCCTAAGAATCTTATGTGTTTCAATAAGGTGTCCTCTCATTCTTCTAAATTTTAATGAGTACAGGCCCAAACTTCTCAATGTCTCCTCATAAGATAGTTCCTCCATATATATTGGGCAGCATGGTGGCTCAGTGGTTGGCATAGATGCCTCCTAGTGCCAAGCAACTGGGTTTGATTCCAATCTTCGGTGACTGTCTGTGTAGAGTTTACACGTTCTCCCCGTGTCTGTGTAGGTTTCCTCCAGGTACACCAGTTTCCTCGTTCTGGAGTAGAGTGGTGCTGGAAAAGCACAGCAGTTCAGGCAGCATCTGAGGAGCAGTAAAATCGACATTTTGCGCAGAAGCCCTTCATCAGGAATACAGTTTCCTCCCACGGTCCAAAGATACGCAGGTTATGGGTTGGTTGATCATGCTAAAATAAGAATTGCCCCACAGTGTCCAAGGATGTACAGGTTAGGTGGATTAGTTATGGTTAAAAACCCCCTTATGTGGGGGTGAATCTGGGTGGAATGCCCTTCAGGGGTCGGTGTAGACTCAATGGGCAGAATGGTCTCTTTAGGCAATGTAGGGATTCTATAATGTCAGTTGAGTAAACATCCTGTAGGTTGCACTTCACTAGTTACAGATTCCCATTCTGAAACTGCCCCCTTTCAGCTAACTATCTCGCTTCTATTAGTTCACTAATTCTCTATCCGCGCTGATACTCCACTTCCGACACTATCGTATTAAGTAGTTTAAGGTATGATCCTTATCAAATACTTTCTGATAATGCAAATATTTTTTATCCACTGCTTCCCCTTTATTTATCCTGATTGCTACCTCCTCAAAAGATTCTACTAAATTTGTCAAAGCTGTTAGTTTTGAGAAAGTACTGCTTGATATCACTGTTGATGATCGCTTCCACCACTTTACTGATGAGTGAGAGGAGATTAATAAGGCAGTATTTGACTAGTTGAATTTGTCCCGTTCCTTGTAAACATACCTGGGCAATTTTCGACACTGTCAAGTCAATGCTAGTGCATAGCTTCACTTTGACAGCTCGGCAAGGGGTACAGTTAGTTCTGTTGCGCAAGACACGAGTTCAATCGTTGGAACGTTGCCCATAATGTTTTTGGATTAGTGGTGCTGGAAGAGCACAGCAGTTCAGGCAGCATCCAAGGAGCTTCTACTGGAAGAGCACAGCAGTTCAGGCAGCATCAAAGGAGCTTCGAAATCGACGTTTCGGGCAAAAGCCCTTCACCAGGAATAAACGCAGTGAGCCTGAAGCGTGGAGAGGTAAGCTAGAGGAGGGTGGGTGTGGGGAGAAAATAGCATCGAGTACAATGGGTGAGTGGGGGAGGGGATGAAGGTGAGAGGTCAGGGAAGAGAGGGTGGAGTGGATAGGTGGAAAAGGAGATAGGCAGGTAGGACAAATCCGGACAAGTCATGGGAACAGTGCCGAGCTGGAAGTTTGAAACTATGGTGAGGTGGGCAAAGGGGAAATGAGGAAACTGTTGACGTCCACATTGATGCCCTGGGGTTGAAGTGTTCCGAGGCGGAAGATGAGGCGTTCTTCCTCTACGCGTCTGGTGGTGAGGGAGCGGCGGTGAAGGTGGCTCAGGACCTCCATGTCCTCGGCAGAGTGGGAGGGGGAGTTGAAATGTTGGGCCACGGGGCTGTGTGGTTGTTGTATTTATTTTGCTTCCCACAATCCAGACATTTCTATGGTGGCACTCTCTTCACATATCTCCAACTTGCACAAATGTGTGTGTGTATGTATGTGTGTGTGTGTGTGTGTGCAGTCTTTTCCCACAGAAATAACAGATGACTTTGTTCATTTCGTGTCCTGATGAATTTAGTGACTCTGCGAGATCTTTACATCATGTTTGATTTGACTAATTCATCTTTCATTCGTTCAGTCTATTACGCTGCCAAATGATTTACAAATATCATCGCAATCCATTCAGGGTAAGACCTCAGAACAAACAGATCCAATTTCAGGCAGACATCTTTCCTCTATTGCACACACCTCCCAAAATGACACAATCATATGGAAATATGTAAAAACATCATCAAAAGCAAAAATGAAAACTCCTGAATAAATCAGGCTGTTCTTCCCAACAGCTATTTTGTAAAAAATGTCAGTGTCAAGTCGGTCGTCATTAATGGAGATGGAGAGGTCCAGGAAGGGGAGGGAGGTGTCAGAGATGGTCCAGGTAAATTTAAGGTCAGGGTGGAATGTGTTGGTGAAGTTGATGAATTGCTCAACCTCCTCGCGGGAGCACGAGGTGGCGCCAATGCAGTCATCAATGTAGCGGAGGAAGAGGTGCATAACGTTTGCACTATCCATTGCAGAGATGCCCTGGAGCTGATATGTTTGAACTCCAGCATCCAAGATTCTCTTCCTTTGTGGCAGGTAGGATTTCAATCAGCAGAGAGTTTTCCCCTCCATTCCTATTGGCTTTAGCTGTGCTCAGGCTCCTTGATGCCACATCCAATCGAATGAAGCCTCAAGGTCAAAAGCAGTCATGTCTCACCTGTAGAAGTCAGCACCTTGTTCCATGCTTGAACGAAGATTGTAATGCGGTTGGGGACTGTGTGATCCTGGTGAAGCTCAAACTGAGCGTCAGTGAGCAGGCCATTACTGAGTAACTGCTGCCTGATGGCATTTTTGATGACATTTTCCATTATATTACTGATGACCATTGGTAGACTGATGGGATAATAATTACCTGGCTTGGATTTGTCCTGCCTTTTGTGTACAGCACATACCTGGAGGAGATTCCAGTCCCCGAGGTTACAGATTACATTTGAATACAATTCTGCTGATGCAGCTGATGGTCCTCAATATCTCTTGGATACCTAGATTTGAGTTGTTTGAAGTCTGTGCCATGATAGTGCCACACAATATAATAAAAGGCAATAGTAGGTCAAATTCAGAAGAAGGAAAGTCATCCTGGCTGAAGGGCAGCATTTCACTTTGAGAAGTCTCCAGACTGTGGGAGTTTAGGTTATCGCAGTCTCTAGGTTCTGAGAGTTGGTGAAAATCTCCAGGCTGTTAGAATTGGCAAGATGTACCCAAGCCATCAGAGCTGAAAATAAGTCTTAAATGATTTTAGCAATCCAAGGAGAAAAGCTGGAAAAAGACATTTCAGTAAGAAATTAAAGACTTAAAACAGGAGTGATACTTGATTGATTGATTGGCTGATTGTCACATGTATCGAAGTGCAGTGAAAAGCTTTGTTTATGAGCAGTACAGGCAAATCAGAGTAAGTTAGGATCAAAGAGACTTAGACAGAGGCTTACAGGTTACATTGCACAGGACATGCATTAGGTGAGATCACTGGGATGGACAGAATGTAAAGGATTTTGCTGGAAAATGGGTTGCAACTTGCTGCTTGTTGTTTAGATTAAGATCTTTCTAAAATAGATTTCTTTCTCGAACATAGAACATCAAACATAAGGACATAGAACATTCCAGCGCAGTACAGGCCCTTCCGCCTTCGATGTTGCGCCGACCCGTGAAACCAATTGGAAGTCCATCTATCCCAGACTATTCCATTTTCATCCAGATGTCTATCCAATGACCATTTAAATGCCCTTAAAGTTGGCGAGTCTTCTACTGTTGCAGGCAGGCCATTCCACGCCCCTACTGCTCTGTGAGTGAAGAAAGGAAATTTTGGAAATTTCCTTTTGGAAGTAAACTTGCATCCTTTCTAAAAAAAAAATAATCTGAATAGGTTGGGCAACCACTGTGAGCAAACTGCAAAAATATCTGACTTGTCCAGTATTATCATCAGCTGGGGTCATAACAGCATGTTGACATGCCCAGGCATGAGGAGCTGAACAACTGTCTCCAATGAAGGGCTAGTCTGCAATTATGTTAA
The DNA here is from genome assembly GCF_004010195.1 of Chiloscyllium plagiosum. Lineage (NCBI taxonomy): Eukaryota > Metazoa > Chordata > Chondrichthyes > Orectolobiformes > Hemiscylliidae > Chiloscyllium > Chiloscyllium plagiosum. The sequence continues at coordinate 48,293,174 of NC_057732.1, read as the reverse complement.
GCAGATTTGTACCTGTACAAGTTTGGCATTAATAGTAAATGGGTGGTAAGTTCAAAAGCTTTGGATTTTTGGTTGAATATTCTGGAGTTGACTCATATGGAAATTGAACAATTACTCTAATTAACTCTAATAATGCAAGATTGACAATGACTTGGTAATGTACACTGAATATTTTTTGTATCTGATTTGAAATGGCACTGAAGTTTAAGCTGCCTTCTGGGGTCAGTATCCATTGCATAGGCTCATTGCACTGAAAGTAATGTCAACAGACCAGCAGCATGGGCAGCTTTTTCTCCTGCGATTCACATTCTTTCCAGAAAGAATGAAAACTTGCAGAGAGGATCCTTGCTGAGGCATATATTGTAAGAGCAGCAAGGTTATGTTAGAGCTGTAAAATACTTTGGTCAGGCTACAGCTGGAGTTCTGTGAGCAGTTTTGGTCACCACACTATGGTCAGAATGCGACTGCACTGGAGGGGGTGTGGAGGAGATTCACCAGCATGTTGCCTGGGATGGAGCAGTTCAGCTGTGAATAAAGGCTAGATAAGCTCAGGCTGTTTTCTTTGGAGCAGAGAAGGTTGAGAAGGGACCTGATGGAGATGGATGAGATTATGAGGGGCATGGACAGGATAAATAGAAAGCAGCTTGACCCCTGAATTGAAGATTCCTGAAGAAGGGCTTGTGCCCGAAACGTCGATTCTCCTGTTCCCTGGATGCTGCCTGACCTGCTGCGCTTCTCTAGCAACACATTTTCAGCCCTGAATTGAAGAGTCAATAACAAGGGGGCAGAATTTTCAGATGAAAGACAGGAGGCTTCGAGGGAATTTGAGGAGAACGTTTTGATCCTGAGGATGGGGGAGATCTGGAATGCACTGTCTGGGAGGACAGTTAAGACAGGAAACCCTCACAACCTTCAAGTGGATGAACGCTCTAAATGTCACAATATTCAAGGTTATGGGCCCAGTGTGGGAAATGGGACTCATGTAGATAGTTGTATATTTTCAGTGGCAGGGACTAGATGGGCCAAAGGGCCTCTCTGTATTGTATGATTCCGGGATTCTCTAGAGCAACTTTCATGACATTCTGACATCACAACAGACTCTTACTGCTAATTAAATGTGTTTGAAATGTCAAGAGTGTGGCGTTGGAAAAGCACAGCCAGTTAGACAGCATCTGAGGAGCAGGAGAGTCGATATTTCGAACATAAGCTCTTCAGCAGGAATGAAGAGCTGATGAAAAGTTTATGCTCAAAATGTCAAATCTCCTGTTCCTCGAATACTGCATTAGCTGCTGTGCTTTTCCAGCACCACACTCACGACTCTGATCTCCAGCATCTGCAGTCCTCACTTTCTCCTATGTTTGAAATGGGGAAGTTAGGCAGCTAATTTGAACACAGCCATCTTCCACAAATGACAATGAAATAAATTATCAGGATGTCTGGGTCTTTTTTTTAGGTGTTATAGTTGGGTATTAGATATTGGCAAAAGCGTCAACCAACTCCCCTTCTCTTCTTCAAGCGGTGAATCTTTTATCCCTCAAACAAAAGACAGCACTGCACTAATCAGTTTAAAATTATGCATTCAAGACCTTAACGTGGGACTTAAAGCCACAATTTTCTAATGCAAAAGTATAGTTGAACATCAACAAGGCACAGGTCAGAAGTGTGATAGACTACTCTCTCATTTGCCTGGATGAGTGCAGCTCCAACAGCAAGCAATTAGCTTTACACCATCCAGGACAAAGCTCACTTGATTGACACCCAATCCGGCACCTCCAACATTCACTCCCACATCAGCCAATGACTATGTGTGAGATGTACTGCAATAACTCACTGAGGCTCCTTAGACAGCACCTTCCAAGCTCACAGTCTTGAACACCTAGGAAGACAAGGCAACAGGTAAATGGAAAACCAAACCACCAGCCAGTTCCCCTTCAAGCTACAGAGCACTCTGACTTGGAACTGTGTTGGTGTTCCTCCACTGTCAATGGGTCAAAATGCTAGACCTTCTCCCTAACAACACCAAAGGAGTATTTATACCAAGTAGACAGCAGTGGTTCAAGAAGACATCTTCTTACCACCTTCTCAGGGCAATTAGGAATAGGCAATAAAGGCTGATCTGGCTGAAAACACCCATATCTCATGGATAAATTTTTAAAAAGGCCACTTTCTCCCCCTTTCATCTCATTTTGGCTTGATTTTAATTGTTTCTATCATTTCAGCTTCTTATGAACAGACATATTATTCCATCTGCAGAGAGAAAGCAGACTGATTGTTTTGAGTCCATTGAGCCTTCAGACTTGTTGAGTTTGTCCAGCAATTTCTGTTCATTTCTGAAGAAGGTCATTGGACTTGTAACGTTAACCCTGCTTTCTCTCCACACGTGTTGCCACACCTGTCGGGTTTCTCCAGCAACTACGGCTTGTGTTTCAGATTTCCAGTAGCCGCAATTTTGATTAGATTCACTACAGTGTGGAAACAGGCTATTTGGCCCAAAAAGTCCATGTTGAACCTCCAAAGCGTAACCTACCCAGGCCCATTTCCCACTGACTAATGCACCTAACACTATGGACAATTTCGCATGGCCAATCCACCTGACCTGCACATCTTTTGGACTGTGGGAAGAAAACAGGGCACCCGGAGGAAACACAGACGCGGGGACAGTCACCCAAGGTGGGAATCGAACTGATGTCCCTGGCACTGTGAGGCTGTTGTGTTAACCACTGAGCCACCATGCCACCTCCTGAGCCTCCATGCCACCCTCAGTTCTTTGTTTTATTTTAGATTCTACCTCACAGATTAGCTCATAGCTTTACCCTAGGTCAGTGTTTGGCCAGCTCTTCACTGCCACTACATTCAGAATAATGATAAGCGAAGGATGAGAGTTGGGATGAGAGTCAGAAATAATTCACATTTCCAGTCTGTGTCTGTTCTGGAAAATGCGTGTAAGTATATCTTAGGGGAGAATAGGGGTGCCCATTTCTCTGAAACCATCACTGCTTGAGTAGTAAGTACACTTGAGCACTGGGGCTGGTACCCATGAAATTGAAACCATTTTCAAGCTCAGATCCTTGCCTTCAAAAGAGATGACAAAAATATAAAATATAATCAGATCTCAAAATCAACGAGCATCTTTCCAGAGCTCATGCTGAGTGGTCCACGTTGTCGTTGTGTTAAGCCTAATGAATATTTTATTATGTGCGAACAACATTATTCATAACACTGTTCCAATATGATAAGGGCTGAAAGGCAGTAAGGTTGGAAAAACAGCAAAGAAATGCACACTAGTGAAAGGCTTGTTAATGTGCCCAGTTGCCTTGCTGAGAGGAAATTCTGTGTCAATTGTGTTGATTTCCTGAGGGCGATATTAACCAAGTTTTGGAGTCATGAGGCCTTATTGTGAAAAGGACCTAACATAGCATTTTCAGTGAAACACTACAAGAACAATGTGTTTACATAACAGTTTTAAAGTAGCAATGTGATGCAAATGATAGGAACGCAATCAGACAAAAATTAAAAACCAACAAAAAAAAAGGAGCCATTAGGACAGATGTGCAAAATGTTGGTTTGAAATAGGTTTTAAGTTACATCTTAAAGGATAAGACAGACGGGAGATGCAGACAGGATTCACAAGAGAATTCCAGAGTATGAGGCTAAGTAGTATAAGGATCAGCCACCAATGATGTACCCACCACTGTGACTGTTGCATTAATCACCATGACCAACTCTGCCACCAGTCCTGATCTGTATCCTATTATCAAAGTGCAGCTAATATTGAAGGGAACCATCCTATCTAGCCTACAAAGGAATCCCACCATCACAGCTCTCAAAAGAACCCTATGGCACTCCCTATGTTGAAATTACTGCTGATCCATTATCTGTTTAATTTCTGTGTGAGTCATTCACTGCTTATGTACTTCCAAAATTTAACACCCACCCCCTATATTTGTGATCTTTGTTTCCGTTTATAACTGACTACCTCCTCAGCTGTGAATTCATCGACAAGTCATTGTTAATAAGGACAGGAGTATGATATTTGCTCTTTTTTTTCAGAGAGACATTTGAAAGAAAGGTAGCAGTGAACAGCAACACAGAAACCAGAGAACAAACAGCTTTTAGAGACCTGCAGCTAGAGGCAGATACAAGGTTAGTTGACAAGTCAGCTGACAGCTCAGTCATTGAGGGAGGGAAACCTTTGTGTTTGCCTTTGGCTTTAATTCCCTCAAAGCTGCTCTTTTTCTGGTGCGACTTCAGTTTGTACGACAGGACATTGGTGTCCCTTAAGCCATCCCTAATACGTCCATAAGGGGCAGCACCGTGGCTCAGTGGATTAGACAATAGACAATAGACAAGAGGTGCAGGAGTAGGCCATTCTGCCCTTCGAGCCAGCACCACCATTCATTATGATCATGGCTGATCATCCTCAATCAGCATCCTGTTCCTGCCTTATCCCCATAGCCCTTGATTCCACTATCCATAAGAGCTCTATCCAACTCTTTCTTGAAAGTATCCAGAGACTTGGCCTGCACCGCCTTCTGGGGCAGAGCATTCTATACCCCCACCACTCTCTGGGTGAAGAAGTTTCTCCTCAACTCTGTTCTAAATGGCCTACACCTTATTTTTAAAATGTGTCCTCTGGTTCGGGACTCACCCATCAGCGGAAACATGCTTCCTGGATTAGCACTTCTACCTCACAACACCAGGGACCTGGGATCGATTCCACCCTTGGGTGACTGTCTGTGTGGAGTTTGAACATTTTCCCTGTGTGGGGTTGCTTTGGTATTCTCACATAATCCAAAAATGTGCAGATTAGGGTGGATTGGCCGTGCTGAATTTCCCACAGTATCCAGGGATGTGCAGGTTCAGTGGATTAGCCATTGGGAATGCAGGGTTATGGGGTATGATATGGGTGGGATAATCTTTGGTGTAGACTTGATGGAGCAAATGGCCTGCGTCCACACTGTAGTGATTCCAAATTGTTAAATGTAACTCTCTTATCCAGGGGAAGATTAAGAGAAGACAATGGAAAAGTGGGCCACCCGTAGAGTTCCCTGTAAACTGCTTGTGTGGGGGCACATACACAAACATTGTCAAGATATCACACATTCAGATGAAGGGACAACAAAAAAAATTGGAGCTCTGAAGGTGGGTCACTGGACTTGAGACGTTAACTCTGCTTTCTCTCCACTGATGCTGCCAGACCTGCTGATTTTCTCCAGCAATTTCTGTTTCTAATTTCCAGCAGCTGCAGGTCATTGGGATTTTTGTGGAAAAAATGGGACGAAGTGTAATTAGCTAATACAATGACTTCAATGGGTGAGCACAGTAAATAGAGTCATAGAGTCATATAGCAATGAAAACAGACCTTCGGTCCAACCATTCCAGACCAAACATAATCCCAAACTAAACTAGTTCTATCTGCCTGCTCCTGGCCCCTATCCCTCCAAGGCTTTCCTGTTCATGTATCCACCCAAATCTTTTAAACATTGTAATTGTACCCACATCCACCATTTCCTCAGGGAAGTTTATTCCACATGAGAACCACTCTCTGTGTAAAATATTTGCCTTGTGTCTTTCATGTTGGGTGATGGATCGTGGAAAGAGAAATTGAGCATCGCACCAACCAAGCCCACTGCCCCATGGCTGAACACTTCGACTCCTACTCCACCAAGATCTTGCATGTCCTGGGCCTCCTCCATCGCCAAACCCTAACCACATGGAGAAAGAACGCCTCATCTTCCGCCTTGGGACCCTGCAACCACACGGGATCAATGTGGGTTTCTTAACTTCTCCTACCTTATCCCAGTCCCAAGCCTCCAACTCGGCACTGTCCACCTGACCTTCCCATCGTCTTTCCCATCTATCCACTCCGCTCTTCTCTCCGACCTATCACTTTCTTCCTCACCTTCATCCACCTATCGCATTCCCAGCTACCTTTCCCCCAGACCCACCCCCCTCCCATTTATCTCTCAGCCCCCCCGGCCCAGAAACCTCATTCCTGATGAAGGGCTCATGCCTGAAATGTCGATTCTGCTGCTCCTCAGATGCTGCCTGACCTGCTGGGCTTTTCCAGCATCACGTTCTCTAATCTGATGGATCATGAAGCCAGTCTCTTGGAATTTGATGAATGTCAGTAATAGAGGTCCGAAGGAGAATTGGAAGCTTGATTCCTGGATACCTACAAGGTCTGTCAACCAAACATTGACCTCTACTTACCAAGATCTTGCATAAACTAAACTCTAGTGCCATCATTAACAGTGATAAGAGAGAGAAAACACACAAACAATGAATGAATCCCCTCCAGCTCCCTATGTCTTGGTCAGAAAAACAGAGCAACTGTAGTTTAAATGAATACATTATGTTTTCTCATTTTGTTCTGAGCAAGTTTTAATTAAAAATGTACCAGCAACACTGTTTTTACAAATCCATGGGAATTCTGATCATTGCTTTCGCAAGGCGTTTGTATTTATGTTTATGAAAGCCTCAAGAGTCCTGGGCTACTTTAATTCCTGTATCCCTGACCCCACTGAGGTATCTACGCTCCTCCAATTCCAACCTTCTATGTTTCCCTTACATTAAGTCTCTGTGTCATTGGAGGTCACGCCTGCAGCTATTACACCGAAACTCCCTCCATAAACCTCTCTGTCCCAGTTATTTACAACTGAAAAACTGAAGTGATGTACACGCTTTAATAGAATCGCTACAGTGTGCAAACAGGCTATTTGGCCCAACAAGTTCACACTGACCGTCCAAAGACTAACCCACCCAGGCCCATCCCTCTACATTTCCCCTGACTAAGGCACCTAACCTACACACCCCTGAACACCATGGACAACTTAGCATGGCCAATTCACCTAACCTGTACATCTTTAGACTGTGGGAGGAAACCAGAACACCTGGAAGAAACCCATGCAGACACAGGGAGAATGTGAAAACTCAACATAGACAGTCACCCACAAGTGGAATTGAACCCAGGTCCCTGGCACTGTGAGGTAGCAGTGCTAACCACTGAGCCACCATGCCACCCTAAGAATACCTTATCTCAAGCCAGTCTATGACCTGAACCGGTCAACACTGGCCAAATTCATTTGCCTATGCAGTGTGCTCCCTCACTTGATGATGGTGAGGTACATATAGAGTTGCCGAAACAAAGGGAGCTTTTGACAAACTTTAAGTGCCAGTCTGGGAGCAAAGAGGAAGAATTCTGCCAAGCAAACTAAAAGGCAACAGGACATTGGTCCTGCCCACACTGCTCTTGTCAGGCAAGACTTGGATTATGTATCAGCATGATACCAAGAAACGCAATCACTTGATGTGCCTTTTGAAGCTTCTGAAGATCAGATAGCAGTACAAAATATCAGACACTGAGCTGTTCACTTAAGTTGGCATTGTTGTGTTATGTCTCACAGATAATATGCGATAAACCTTTAAGAGAAATGTTCATGACGTTACTATTGGGCTATGGCATATGACCTGATCTTACAAAGGTCTCAGTTTCTACCTTCCTGGGACCAGTTGCAACATTGCATACTGACAGAAGAATGTCACAGTTTGTAACCAAATTGCTCAGATTTACAAAATTATGAGGGGGAGAGATAAGGTAAAGAGTAAGGGTCTTTTCCCTTCGGTGGGGGGAGTTTAAAGCTAGGGGCATATTTTTCAGGTGAAAGTTTTAAAAAAGATATGACTGGCAACCTTTTTACACAGAGAATGGCTCTTATGTGGAATTAATTGTCACAAGTGGCTCAGTGGTTAGCACTGCTGCCTCACGGTGCCACGGACCTGGGTTTGAATCCACCCTTGGGGAGACTGTCTATGTTGAGTTCTCCCTGTGTCTACATGGGTTTCCTCTGGTTGCTCCAATATCAGTTTGGAAGGGCAGACTAGGTGGACCAAAGGGTCTGTTTCCATGCTCAGTGGTAACACACAGGGCAGTGCCTGTGATCGTAATATTTGTAGACAACAGGAGCTGTAACAAACAGTGATTGACTCTTTCAGTATCACATGACCCACATCAGCTTCTTGTGCTGTGGAAGCGAATATAAGCATTAAATCATCAGATATGACGACCCTGCCAAAGGTAAAAGCCTATCACTGCAGCAATGGCAGATTGTAAGGCCAGATCAGAACTTCCATGCCATATTGGGAAAGTCACAACTGAATTAGGCTGGTCATGTAACTGGAATATCTGACACTCATCAATCAACTCAAATTATCACGAGTAAGCTGCACAGTCAGAGTGATGGAGACTTTGTCAGAGTGAGACTAAGACAGGGAGGAAGTGAAGAACAATAATTGACTCACCAGCATTCTTGATATCAGAAATACTTGTTCAAAGTACATGGTCAGAGTGAGGAAGACTTCACTGGAGTAAGCCCAAGAGAGATGGAGTAATTGGGAGTTTGGATCAAAATGGAAATGCGGGGCAGGGTGGAAAGAAATGCTTGACATCAGGTCTTCTGCAAAAACAAGGCGAGGAATACAATGTTATGGCTGCACAAAGAGCAAGATCAATATTAGATTAGATTCCCTACAGTGTGGAAACAGGCCCTTCAGGTCCACACCGACCCTCTGAAGAGTAACCCACTCAGACCCATTCTACTACCCGATATTTATGCCTGACTAATGCGCCTAACACTAGATGCAGTTTAGCATGGCCAATTCACCTACTGCACCTCTTTGGACAGTGGGAGGAAACCAGAGCACCCAGAGAAAACCCACACAGGCACAGGGAGAATGTGCAAACTCTGCACAGACAATCACCTAAGGCAGAAATTGAACCCAGGTCCCTGGTGCTATGAAGCAGCAGTGCTCCCCAATGAGCCATTGTGCCACCCATGAAATAGAATCTCTACAGTGTAAAAACAGGCCATTTAGCACATCCCAACCCTCTTGAGGGTATCCCACCCAGACTTAACTCACCTCTGTAACCCTGCAATTCCTACTGTTGATACACCTAGTCTGCACATCCCCAAACACTATTGGCAACTTAGCATGGCCAATCCACCTAACCTGCACATCCGTGGGAGGTAACACATGTACACATGGGAAGAATTTGCAAACGCCACTCAGAGAGTCACCTGAGGCTGGAATTGAACCAAGATCCCTGGTGCTGTGAGGGAGCAGTGCAAACCACTAGACATGACATTTGAAGGGTGTTTACTTTGTATTTAAATCTCTAGACTTTTCATCTCTCTTTTTCTGAGAAATAGCTTGTTAAATTTTAATAGTAAGTCCATGCTTATTCTAAGGCTAAGAAATAGTTTTTAATGAGTTAAGATTAGATTCCCTACAATATGGAAACAGGCCCTTTGGCCCAACAAGTCCACACTGACCCTCCGAAGAGTAACACATGCAGACCCATTTCCCTCTGACTAATGCACCTAACACTATGGGCAATTTAGCATGGCCAATTCACCTAACTTGCTCATCTTTGGACTATGGGAGGAAACCCACACAGATAGAGAGAGAATGTGCAACCTCCATACGGATACTCACCCAAGGCTGGAATTGAACTTGGATCCCTAGCCACCCCAAGTTAATGTAAAGCAAATTACACAACTTCAAAGTGAACGAGGTTCAGTTGAACTATTGGTTTATTTTTAAGGAGCCAAAAACATTCAGTTTCAATCATTTTAGGCTGCAGTGACAAAAGACAATGATTTGTTATTCTATTGCACCTTCAAATAAAATACCATGGATGTTGGAAATCTGAAATAACAGTAGAAAATACTGCAAACACTCAGTAGCTCTGCAAGCATCTGTGGAGAGAGAAACAGAATTAATATTTAGTCAATGTTACATTACCTTTCATCACAGGATTGAGCAGTTAATTCTGTTTGACTCTCCACACACTTTGCCTGGCTTGCTGATTATCTCCAACAGTCTTTGCTTTTATTTCAAATGTTGAACAAAATTTTTCACCTGGCTCTCTTATGGTGAAATTATAGCAGAGGAGCTAACATTTACTGAAGGAGCTCAGCATTTTGGGAGGTCATGAAGGTGGAGGGAGAGGGAAAGAGGCAGAGAATGATTGGGTTTAGGGTCTCGTTAGACAAGGGCATGGCTGAGACTGGTGAAGGATGGATATTGGGGATGCTAAAGAGGTCAAAACCGGAGGAGTGTGGAAATCTTGGAAGGAGGCAGGGCTGGAGAATTACTGCTGAACATTTCTTTTTATAACACATTACTCAAATTCACAGAAAGGCTGGAAGATCCTTGTTCGAACATTCTAGGAATTTTCCTAATCAATTTGGACTGATAGTGACTTCTGAATAACATCCTCATAACTGTGACAGTTGTAGATTCCCCCAAAGCTTTGTGTGTTTGACTGTAGACGTGTTCCAAGCTTTTGCATTTTGTGGTTTCCTGGGAATACATGTTGTGTTGTTCACACCAGTATGATTCAAGTACATTGTTTCCTCGCTTTTAGTTTGGGGACTTTTTATAATTTAACAATAGTACTATTTTACATGACTGTTGTTCAAGGCTCCAGGTCATATTTCATGTTACAGTTATTCAAAGAAGCTGGTCCCATCTAGCTCCAGGTCATGTAAACATTGGTTGCGTTTACATTTTCACCTTTTTAAAATCTGCTCTAGGAGATTTTGAGACCCAGTTCCAGCTACCCTGATAAATGTGTCTCCTTGTCTGAATGACAGAACTGTCAGTCAGGAAAACAAGGTGGCACTGTCAGGATGCAGAAGATGGTTTTAACAGCGGTCGCTTTCCTGGGATTTAAACTAAACAAACACCATTAAAAACACTGATTAAAAATCATTGACCCAAAAGGTTAACTCTGTTTCTCTTACCACAGATGCTGCCTGACCTGTTGAGTATTTCTAGTGGAAGGGTCAGTTCATACCCGAAGGGTCAAATCCCGAGGTAATGAAGCCATGGAGCAGGATTGAAGTAGCAGTTAAGTTTGGTCAGGGATGGAGGCTGATGCTGTGAGGTGGAATTGAGCTGGCTTGTTAATGACGCTGAAATAGAGTCAGAGATGCATCTCTGGCAGGGCGACATATTTTCATTCACTCATGGAATGTGAATATTACTGACAAGGCCAGCACTTATTACTCATCCCTAGTTGGCTTTGAGAAGGTGTTGGTGAGTTGTCTTCTTGAAGTGCTGCAGTTTATTTGGTCTGGATACACTCACAATGCCATTAGGGACTGCATTTTAAGATTTTGACCCAATGACAGCAAAGGAACGTTGATGTATTTCCAAGTCAGGATGATGAGTGGCTTGGAAGGGAACGTGCAGAGGTGATGTTCCCATGTATCTGCTGACCTTGTTCTTCTAGATAGTAAAAGTCTTGGGTTTGGAAGGTGCTGCACAAGGAGCCTTGGTAAATTTCTGCAGTGCATCTTGTAGATAGTGGTGAGCAGGGAGTGGATGTTTGTGGATGTGGTGCCAATCAAATGGGCTGCTTTGTCCTGGATGGTGTCAAGCTTCTTGAGTGTTGTTGGAGCTGCATCCAACCAGGGGAAAGTGGGGAGTATTCGATCAGGCTCCTGACTTGTGCCTTGTAGATGGGCATAGAAAATGATAACTTTTGACCTTGACTGTTTGCTTCAGTCTCAGATGGTAACTTGGATGTAGGATGGAGTTGAAACTGCTTCACATATTTATCCAATTTTTATTTAGGATAGGAAATGAATGTTACTGGCCCACCCTCTCCCACCATATTAAAGGTGAGGAGGCACATAAAAAAGGCACCTCATGATCCTGCCAACTTCAAGCCTACCCCCTCAATCTGTCCCCAGTAGGAAGGTAAGTTGTCAGGGAGCTTAATGAGGAGTTTAGTCCGCCAAATAATAAACGCTTGAGGACTGCATTTCACCCCCATCACAATAATCTGTGTGTCTTGGCAAAGCAGAATAAGGATAGCTTTCGTTACCTGGGCTATAGTCGCTTGGAGCGGCATAGTGGCTCAGTGGTTAGCACTGCTGCCTCACACCACCAGGGACATGGGTTCAATTCTGGCCTCGGGCAACTGTCTGCATGGAGTTTGCACATTCTCCTTGTGTCTGCGTTGGCTTCCTCCCACAGTCCAAAGATATGCAGGTGAGGTGAATTGGCCATGCTAAATTGTCTGTAGTGTTCAGGGATGTGCAGGTTAGGTGCATTAGTCAGGAGTGAACATGGGGGAATGGGTCTGGTTGGGTTACTCTTCAGAGGGTCAGTGTGGACTTGTTAGGCTGAAAGGCCTGTTCCCACACTGTAAGGATTGTGGGTCGTGTTGGGAGGGAGAGCCATCTTTGAGGGCGGCACATGTCCTTTGTGCTCCCCCACTGAATTCTAAAACCTAAATCCTTACCCCCCCCTACTTCTCTATTGCTGCAGTTTCCAATCCCACCCCAGGATCTTACCTTCAGGGAACATGTTCAGTTCTGCCTGGACCTCCTTGTAAACCCAGCAGTGGCCATTAATGTCACACATAGGTGTAATCAAGTAAGGACAGCAGATTGCTTCATCAGCTCCGATGAAGAGTCATCTAGACTCGAAATGTTAGCTTGCTCTCTCTCCGTGGATGCTGCATGAACCTGCTGTGATCTCCAGCAATTGTTGTTTTCAGCAGATTTCCTTCCTTGAAGGGGTTTATGTGACTCAGGTTGATGCTAGTTGTCATGCTCGTCATGACTAACAGTAAATTCCAGCTTTATTAATTGGTTTTAAATGCTGTCAGTTGGGATTTGAACCCATACTTTGGGTGCTGCACTGAGGCTGCTGCCTGGCTTGCTGTGATCTTCTTGCGTCCTGCTTGTCTACCTTGGAATCCAGCATCTGCAGCTTCTTTATCTCGGATTTAAGTTAAGCTCCAGAAAAAAGATATTGGCTGATGCCGAGCTTTTGCTTAAAACGTTGATTCTCCTGCTCTTTGGATGCTGCCCCACCTGGGGTGTTTTTCCAGCACCACACTCTCAACTCCAGAAAAAAGTCTCAACTTCACTATGTTATCAGACTGTAACTCCAGATTCCCTTTCAGAGTTTCTTATTAACATAGGGTTAAGAAAGAAAAAATTTAAAAGCAGCCCAGGCTATTCTTTGTGGTTACCATAGCAACAACATATGAGCCATCATCCTGAATGCCTGACTCATGGTTGCTTCGGATAAAAGAGGAGGAAAGATAAGTTCAACTTGTGGCAAGGTATTTACACTGGGGATGTTTTTGGGATAACATTAAAAATGTATTGTTCGCACATATAAGTGACAATAAGTAATCCAGAAAATCTTTGTAATCAAAAGGCAAAGATAAAATTCTGCCACCTTGAATATAATTGCTGGTGAATTTTCTCTAACCTGTGCAACTGTGCAATGTCATCATCAATACCAAAATGTTACAATCTTCGCAATTAGGAATTTATGACCTTTCAGTCAGGAAATAGAACATGGATTCTTCAGTATTTTAAGAAAGAAAGATACACATTTACACATTACTTTGTCACATCTGTCAGAAGTACTTCCAAGCTCTTCAAAGGCAATGAGTCACTGTGCGATTATGGTCGCTGTTTTGAATGAACATAGGCAAGCAGCGATGTTGAACAGAGCAACGCTCTACAAACAACAGTTGGATACAGAACCAACTCATTCTCCCTACGATTGAGGGAGAAAAGGCTTGAGGACAGCAGGAGTATCCCTAGTTCAACAAGTAATGCTCTGCACCCACCTGAAACGGAAACAATGAAGCCCCAACTGTATGTAGCATCTTTCCTGACCAAAGACACTTTCACAGCTAGTGATGCACTTTGAAAACGTAGCCACTGACGTAAGGTAGGAAGTACAATAACCAATTTGCACACATCATTCCACAATAAACACCAAATAATTTGTTTGATTATTGTTAATTGAGGGATAAATATTGGCTAGGACATCTGTTCTTTGTAACTTTGTCATAGCATCTTTGACACCTACGCAAGAGCACGGATAGAGCAAAGGGGACAAACATACTTGAAATGAACATATTGGTTGTACTTCTCCTCTACTTTGAATCGTACAAGATGAGTTGCAGAATGTATCATTTGTCAGTTTTACTTCTGGCAGGGTCCACTGCTTAATATCTCATCTGATAGACAGATTACCCAAACAGCATAGCATGTCCTCAGAGCTACATGGGAGTATTAGCTTCTTAAATTCTGTGCTCAAGTGGGATTTAAATCCACCGTCTGTTAACTCATGGGTGAGAATGCAATGAAATGAAACATAGTTAACACTAAACCACTAGAACTGACAAGGCAGGACCTCCATTAAATAGCATAGCAAATGAACACTCTCAGTGATCCAAAACACACTCAATTGAATGCCAGCCAGAATAAGGTCAATATCCAGAGCTGAACTTGAACCCAGAAACATCTGATTCTGGCACAGCAATCAACTTGACCAAATGACTCTGGGAGCTATAGTAACTTGGAAGAGTCTGTGTGGAGTTTCACATTCTTCCTTTGTCTGCGTGGGTTTCCTCTAGGTGCTCCGGTTTCCTCCCACAGTCCAAAGATGTAAAGGTTAGGTGGATTGGCCATGGGAAATGCAGAGTTACCGGGATTGGGTGTGATTGTTTGGAGGATTGGTGTGGAGTCGATGGGCCAAATGGCCTGCTTCCACGCTGTTGGGATTCTATGATTCTTGCCAAGATCAGTAAAACAACTAGGAATTCCCAAATAGGCCAGAATCACCAAACTTCTGAAAATCTAAATTTGCCTCATTCAATCGATGGCCTAAGTACACCAGAGACTGAATTTTACTAATGAATGGTACTGAAAAAAATCACAAATATATTCAAACTATTCTCCTTTCTCTCGGCAACTGTTTTGACAGAAACAGAGACGTCATCAATAAACAATTGGCATTTACACAAGAGATGTCAATCACAGAGAAATCCATTTACTAATTCCACTAAGTGACCCATGTTCATTTACTACTGGATGAGTTCTTTAACAAGGATGGTGCTGGTTAATATTTCTTGAGTTGTTCTCAATTCTACTAATTAAAAAGTAACCAAATATTTTTGTTTTCACACCAGTTCTTTCAATTTTGAAGCAAAAAATGGCTTTTTCGATTAAAAGAACACCAAACAAAAAAAAAGTACTAATATTATGTGGTCACATTATCACACTTAAAGTTAGTAAGAAATTGGTTATCTGACTTAGCACCTGGGAAGTGAAAATCAGTCTGCAGCAACAGTACAACATATGAAGTAGCAAATCAAAATGTCTATACTCATTGTACAAAATCAAATCAGGCAGGTTATAAGATTGGGTGTGAATACATTACTGCTGAAAGCCAACCTTATACTTAGTATTGATATTTACATTTTATAATTTATATTTTATATTTTAAATGTTATATTTAATCCCACTTAACATAGTCCAGAGATTTTTGTGGAACTTGTCAAAGGACTGAAGACCAAGTTTATGAAGGGGTATCTCTACAATTTAGCAAGTTAACACCAGACAAGTCTCATTTTAGACTTTGTTCAGATAATCTAGGTAGCATATGACTGAAGGTGTTGTGTAATGTTCTAGAAAACCAGTTGGTGAGGTGTAGAACGGGAGCCAATGTATATGCTCTTTTGGTTTATTTAAATAAAACACATTCTCCTCCAAACACAAAAGTGAGTTTACTTGGTGTCTATTCAGAAGGGATTTAAAGATATTTGCTGACCAACCTTTTCAGGAATGCTATTACACATCTCAGGAGCAAGTGGGACTTGAACCAATGTCCGCTGGCTAAGAGGTAGGAGCACTACCACTGCACCACAGGAGCACCTATTGGTGGGGTGTAAATAAATGCCCAATTCATGTCCATCACTACAAAAATAAAGAGTCAATAAAGAATTAACATGCAAGAGACATTATTTTTCAGGTGAGGGTTTAAGCTAAGGCTTAATCTCACAGTGATGGACAGTGGGACATTGTGTAGCACTCAGTGAAGAGGAGGGAGGTGTTGTCCCAAATTCTTGGTCAGTGATTTTCCCTCAAGCGAAAACCTCCAAAGCAATGCAAACTGACTCATTCCTCATCATGCTACTATTAACAGCTTCTCACAGACTGCAAACCAGTTGCTTCATTTGCCAGAGATAAAACAGCCTTTCTTTGTCATAATGACGCTTTCTGTGTGTGCAATACTTCCGGCCATCCTGACAAATCTGATATAGTGGTGTATAAGTGCAAATTTTATTTTCTCCATAAACTACAAAGAAAACCTGTTTGGGAACGAGTCTTACATACCACATGACTGTCCTGCTTAATCTGCATTCAAGAAAACCTGAAAAATGCCCCAAAGCAACTTGCAGCCTGTGTCCACATGAAAGATAGCTGGTTGCTATGAGCAACCATAGGAACTGATATGTCTTACCAGATGGAAAAAACTGCCCATGTATCTTGCAAACAATACTTTCAGGAGTCTTGTCTTGAGGTCATTGTATCGCACTGCGCTAATTGACAACCATCTCCCACTGGCTAACCTATCCTTCAAGCTATGTGAATGATAATGGGTACAGGTTGCTGATTTGATTCTATCTGCAACACAATTATCATCCATGTAAAGGAGCTGTGGGAGGGCAAACAAACCTTGGGGCCTGATGCCGTAGCTAGCCGGGGTTCATAGACCCACCCTGACCCCAGCCCAAAAGCTGTGGCTCCTGCTGGAGTTCATGGCCCTGATTATTGGGCCCTCTGTCAGGTTCTCAAAGGAGCACTGTAGTCCTTTTGGAAATGTCTGTAACTCACAATGTTACCCAACAGAAAGGTGATGACAACTCTAGTAGGATACCTCAGAGTGAACTGCTTGGCTTGCTCCTCCTTTCAAAGAAAAAAACGGTTCACATGAGTCTCTGTATCAAACATTAAATAATTTCTTGGATTGCACATGTTAGATTAAAATTAATCTCATTGTTACTATTTTCTTCATGATGACACACCTGGTGGAAAACCTAATAAAATCATAGACTGGGTGTCTTCTCAACTCTAAAACATGCCATAATTTTAAAGTATACGGCCACACATTGCCCTAGACATTCCTTGGAAGAGTGAAATCGAGAAAGTTTCTAACTGCCCAAGACCATCTATATGTTGTATTCTGCGAGACAGGCATGACAATGATCTATTCCCTCACATAAGGGTGTTATTGTACAGTTTCATTCAAGTGTTACTTATGTGCTGAATAAACTGCTGTTCTGACTTCATGCTGTTGTCAAACGACTGTACTGTGATTTAGAGTCAGTAATATAACAATGTTGACACAGGAAACAAGGCTGGAAACTCATAACAGCCCTCAGGTGACATATCCATGCTCATGCCAATATCTAGGAAGTCACAATGCAAAGATCTAGATCTCCTCAAACATTCCAGAAGATTCCCCTGGCCTCGGAAACGCCATTAGCCATGCGGCTGATGCAGCTACCACCCCCACGCTGATTGATGATGTCACTTCTGCCCCCATCATGGCCACTCCCACAGCCACTTCCGGCCCTCACATCATTGCCGATGCCACAAGCTCAGTGACTTCCGCCACCCCTACTGCCGTGTCTGCCACCACTTCCGTCCCCACCAA
>NC_057732.1:48271156-48273089 GCF_004010195.1 Chiloscyllium plagiosum | reverse complement strand
GCTTTAGGGAACATCTCCGAGACACCCGCACCAATCAACCAAACCGCCCCGTGGCCCAACATTTCGACTCCCCCTCCCACTTTGCCGAGGACATGGAGGTTCTGGGCCTCCTTCACCGCCGCTCCCTCACCACCAGACGCCTGGAGGAAGAACGCCTCATCTTCTGCCTCAGAACACTTCAACCCCAGGGCATCAATGTGGACTTCAACAGCTTCCTCATTTCCCCTTCCCCCACCTCATCCTAGTTTCAAACTTCCAGCTCCCTTGATTTGTCCGGTCTTGTCCGACCTGCCTATCTCCTTTTCCACCTATCCACTCCACCCTCTCCTCCCTGACCTATCACCTTCATCTCCTCCCCCACTCACGTATTGTACTCTATGCTACTTTCCAGCCACCCCCACCCTCCTCTAGCTTATCTCTCCACGCTTCAGGCTCTCTGCCTTTATTCCTGATGAAGGGCTTTTGCCCAAAACGTTGATTTTGCTGCTCGTTGGATGCTGCCTGAATTGCTGTGCTCTTCCAGCACCACTGATCCAGACCCTGTGTGATAGTGTTAAGGGTACATCACTTTGTCTTCCCACTCTCTGGACTTTACCTGTTGAAATTTTACAAACAGAATTAGATGTTGACTTGGTTTTATGAGTGTATCTGATGGTTCTGGTTAATACCAAATATCTTTCTCTTCAGTGATTAATGGGTTTTAGCTATGGCATAAAGTCCTCTGTCAAGCGTCCAGCTTCTAACATTGCTGGCCAATCAGAACGTCAGAAGCAATGTAATCTTAGCAGCTCCTCCAGAAGCAGTGGCCATTTCTGGGATTGCAGGACACTCCAGAACAGGCCTGGTGTGGAATTAAAGAGGGTTTGGGATGTAGGTTTGCTCGCTGAGCTGAAAGGTTCATTTCCAGACGTTTCGTTACCCTGCTAGGTAACATCTTCAGTGGACCTCAGGCGAAGCAATGCTGAAAATTCCTGTTTTCTATTTATATGTTTGGGTTTCTTTGGGTTGGTGATGTCATTTCCTGTGGTGGTGTTATTTCCTGTGGTGAAGTCACTTCCTGTTCCTTTTCTCAGGGGGTGGTAGATGGGGTTAAACTCGATGTGTTTTTTGATAGAGTTCCGGTTAGAATGCCAGGCTTCTAGGAATTCTCGTGCATGTCTTTGTTTGCCTTGTCCTAGGATGGATGTATTGTCCCAATCGAAAGGAGGAGATACTAAATGAATATTTTGCATCAGTATTTACTGTGGAAAAGGTATGGAAGATATACACTGTGGGAAAATAGATGGTGACATCTTGCAAAATGTCTAGATTACAGAGGAGGAAGTGCTGGATGGCTTGAAACAGTTAAAAGTGGATAAATCCCCAGGACCTGATCAGGAGTACCCGAGAACTCTGTGGGAAGCTCGAGAAGTGATTGCTGGGTCTCTTGCTGAGATATTTGTATCATCGATAGTCACAGGTGAGGTGCCGGAAGACTGGAAGTTGGCAAACATGGTGCCACTGTTTAAGAAGGGCGGTCAAGACAAACCAGGGAACTATACACCGGTCAGCCTGACCTCAGTCGTGGGCAAGTTGTGGGAGGGAATCCTGAGGGATAGGATGTACATGTATTTGGAAAGGCAAGGACTGATTCGAGATAGTCAACATGGCTTTGTGCGTGGGAAATCATGTCTCACAAACTTGATTGAGTTTTTTGAAGAAGTAACACAGAAGATTGATGAGGGCAGAGCAGTAGATGTGATCTACATGGACTTCAGTAACGCGTTCGACAAGGTTCCCATGGGAGACTGATTAGCAAGGTTAGATCTCACAGAATACAGTGAGAACTAGCCATTTGGATACAGAACTGGCTCAAAGGTAGAAGACAGAGGGTGGTGGTGGAGAGCTGTTTTTCAGACTGGAGGCCTGTGACCAGTGGAGTGCCACAAGGATC
>NC_057732.1:48245803-48270245 GCF_004010195.1 Chiloscyllium plagiosum | reverse complement strand
GGGGTCAGGGAGTCCAGAACTAGAGGGCATAGGTTTAGGGTGAGAGGGGAAAGATATAAAAGAGACATAAGGGGCAACATATTCACGCAAAGGGTGGTACGTGTATGGAATGAACTGCCAGAGGATGTGGTGGAGGCTGGTACAATTGCAACATTTAAGAGGCATTTGGATGGGTATATGAATAGAAAGGGTTTGGAGGGATATGGACCGGGTGCTGGCAGGTGGGACTAGATTGGGTTGGGATATCTGGTTGACATGGACGGGTTGGACCGTAGGGTCTGTTTCCATGCTGTACATCTCTATGACTCTATGGTGTCCTTCCTCGTCCGTATGTGAGGAAACAAGTGAGAGAGGGTCATGTCTTTTTGTGGCTAGTTGGTGGTGAAGGGTTAAAGAGGGTGAAGGCCCCGGCGAACAAGGTCTCTCACATTAGCAGGAATGATCCTTCTGCAGGGGTTTCCATTCCAGTGAGTGAACCCACTGCAGAGTACTCAATCAAGAGCACTACCCTCCAAGGACAGAAGGAGGCTGATAGGGTTTAATGTGCAATCTTCCCATATCCTGAGATATCCATTCAGTGTATGAAGAAACAATTTTATCAGAAAGGTTCTCTGGCAAGGAGTGTCAGTAGTACTGTCTGATCCTCTAACCAACTTTCTATTCCCTCCCTCTGGCATACTCCAGGCTGTTGTTCCACAAGCATTGTCATGAGCCAATGAGCATATTACAAGCACAATCCTGTCTTCATTTGAAAAGCTGGGATTATTTTCTCGAAAAGCAAGAAGGCTGTGTGGAGAAGGTCTAAACAGAAAATGCAGGAGAAACTCAGCAGGTCTGGCAGCTTCAGTGTAGATAGTTAACAGAGTTGACCTTTCCAGTTGGTTATGACAATGCAGATAAAAAATCAAACATATCTTGTACCTGCAGCCAAGATCATATTGGAAGGAATCTTCAGCTAACATACTCCCCAGGTATATATGAATCATTGCACAGGGAGGAATAACAAAACATGCAGAAAATAAGCTATCAAGCTTCTTGGAAAACATCAATCTTGGACATTAATTTGGATTGAGCTTTGCCATAAGGAACAGTAGGACTAGCTCAGCAAAAATAAATTGGAATAAAAAGCAAGCGGTGCATAAAATGCAGGATCTGAAAGAGACCATAATCCCAGCTGCTCTCTTATTCCCACCAACACCTGGGAATCACTGTGCAAAGTGAAGGAGGAGCTTCCAGGAAGGTGTTGAACACCTCAAGACTTGACGTCAGGAAAAGGTGGAGGTCGGGCATAAACAGCGAAAGGAACGCGCTCCCGCACCAATGCCCCCTACCCACGACCAACTTCTGTCTCAAGTGTAACAAAGCCTGCAAAATCCACATCGGCCTGTACAGCCACTTATGGACTCACCCTGAGATGGAGTTATCCTTATTTGCAAGGGACCGCTAAGGATGATGATCATGAGAGAGAGAGAGAGAGAGAGAGAGAGAGTTTATGGTGATGAATTTAATATGAGGGACACCTGACATCAGGGGAAAGGTAATGTTGGGAGAAGACATGGTGACCTTAGCCAGAATGAGAATTGACCCGCACAGTTGGCAGAATTCTGCATTACAAAAACTCGCCACCCTGACAACTGAGCTCACCAACCCCAATGGGTGATTCAGTCAGTATCTTAACAGGCAAGTTAGACTATACCAGAAGATGTCAGAATGGGAAGGGAAAGCCTGAAATAAAAAGGCACAAGACAGAAATTCGGGACTGACAAAAATTGTTGAAGTTCTAGTTTGTTTATCACATATTTTCTATCACTGTCTGTGTAGCTGAGAGCTGCTACACATTTATACATATAGAAATCCTCAATGCTATATTATCAGTGCAAAGTGTTTTGTTCCTTCACAATACTGCCACCTTCACATGGGAAATAAAAACAGGGAGTATAGACATACTGCAGCACAGTGCTGCTTCTGTAATCATATCATGTAGCGTTGATTCTGAATGATTTATGTGCTGTCTTCATGCTTTGCAATAAGAATGTCATCTCTTGAGGCCAACTTCTTGCCATCATTCAAATGTGCCAGTGCTCAAAGCAACACTATCGTATCGTCAAGAAATAGCATCACAAAACACAACGCATTAATGTGCCCTGTAACAGTTTCAAAACCAGTCAGAGAGAATGAATAAAAAGGGAAAGTAGATTGGTTTCACAAAGTCTCAAAATTGATTCGATATCACTTCCAAAAATTATTATTTTGACATTTTCTATCAGTTACGTGTTTTGCCTTGTTAGGTTACTGGAGTGGGAGATTTGAGCAGTTAAAACAGGACCTGCTTTATTATCCTGATTCACTGAGGCCTGTCAAGTGGTGATAGAGACAGTTCATAGAGGAGAAGCATATTTCAGAGAGGTGCAGGTGCACTAACAGTCAACTGAACAAACATCACTTTAGTGGTCCATTGTGACTCCTCTGTATTTGCTTTTTTTTGTGCTTAGTTAGCATGTGGTAAAAACATTCATGGGGTGTCAGTAATGCTAATAAAGAGTGCTGTAGTTCTTGCTTCCGTTAGTGGTTAACCGTGTGCCTTCCCACCAGGCCTGTTTACATGAGCACCTGACTAACGCCCCAGTCCTGCCTCACATACCTTGCTGAAAGCAGACACTGTTTTGACTAATTATTACTCACTTAATGCTGAGAGTGTTTTTTGTTGACGCGTAAAAAGAAAGAAAACACTTGCTTGCATTGGAATTAATATGAGGATGTCTAATGGTGTGCATGCAGCATGCTAACCAGCCTTGCAAATACTTTCGAAGGCTAATTTATCATTTTATCAAAACAGGAAAAGCTTCTTTCAAAGCAGGTGTTTTCTGTTTACTGATAGCAGTCTTCAACTTCTTTGCAGGGATTGGTAATCCTTCCTCATCTAATGATACTGTCAGGCCACAAGTCTTTACACAACACGGCTTGTTAGATTTAACAACAACTTTGCATTTAAATGGCAGCGACTTGATCAGTGAACCATTCCACAATGCTTTACCATTGCCATGGCCCATTTGTTCATGAAATCTGGCTGTGCAAATGATTGCCTGATGTGTTTGCTGCTGGAATAACAGTAGCTGCTCTTTAAGAGAATCCATTGTAAAAGATCATTTTCTGATGTTTTGGAGGCAAGATAAGGTGTTACATTAATCAAAGTCTGCTGTTGTGTCAGCAAATATCATAACCAATTTAATCAACAGAATGGAACAAAGGAATAGGAAATAAATGCTGACCCAGTCTGTGAAGCCCACATCCAATGTGTGAATATAAAATAATTCAAGACGAAAGGGAGTGCATTACAGAGAGATTATGTATTTATTGATACAGATCGTTCTGCTATAATGCATGTTTCATTAACGCGAATTCACTGTAATGTGATAGACGAATTGGGGACACTGTTTCTACAGTGCAAACTTTTAAAATATGGGTTGACTGTAATGCGATTATATCGCTGGCACTTTAAGCGCTGTTTCAAAAACATGATTTTTCTACAATGCTGGGTTGCACAGGAATGCAGGACGTGTTGAAAAACATATGCATTCCTAAGTTTTATACGTAGAGTTATTGACTACAAGGAAGAGCAAGGAAGGTATGATGCATCTTTATTGGACGCTGATTTAACCTCAGCTGAAGTACTGTCACCATCACCATCACCATCACTCACAGACGAGGATGACTCTGTTCCACTCTCAGGGGGAGTCTGTAGGTGGCTAATCAGAGCGATTGGACTACCACAGGCTCTGTTACACTTGGGGCGGAAGGTGGTTATAGGAAGGGGGTGGATGGAGTATCAGTGTGGCAGCATGCTCCTTTCGCTATTTCTGCCTGATGTCCGCTTTTTCCCGACTGCAAGTCTTGGGGTGGTCGTCGCCTTTCCAGATGCTCCTCCTCCATTTTGGATGGTATTGGCTCAGCGATTCCCAGGTGTCTGTGGGAATGTTGCACTTCCCCAATGAAGCCTTGAGGGTAACCCTGAAGAGCTTCCTCTGTCCACCTGGGGCTCGCCTCCATTTTGGAGCTGGGAATTGGGTACCTGCTTGGGGCCAATCCTGGGCACTGCACTTTCAGACCAATGGGAAAACTTTATGGAGGGACCAAAGAAGATTATATGAGAATGGGTGCAGGAATGGAGGAGTTTGGCTGCGCAGATACATTGGAGAAGCTGGGATATTCCCTTGAAAGAACAGAATCTTAAGAAGAGATTTGACAGAGGTGATCAAAACCTATATATATGAATTACAAGCATGACTAAGCCATTCAGTCCCTTGAGCTTGTTATCCCATTCATTAAGAAGAGAAACTTGTGAGTGTGAATGATGCAACATTTACAAAGAATGGAAGGTAATGACTTATGTTGAATAACAGAGAGTCCCACTGTGAGGGATGGGCGTTCCATTGCAATAAGATGAGGGTGAGTGTCAGTGGTGGTCACATGGGTGCACAGAGATGAATGGATGCAGATGTCAAGTTTGTGGTCTTGCGGAGTAATGTGCTGAGAATGAAACAGAAGGAGGGGGCTTGTACTTGGTGTCTGTTATTTAACTTCCCACCTTTCCAGTCCTGGAAATTGAACCTTTTGCAATATTATTTCCAGGAGGGACGTGCATCATTCTGCCGACTGACCTCCTCACCCACCTCCAGCCAAGACTGCTGGTCTTCTACAGCAAGTTTCACCCACCCATGCATGAGGGACAGTGTTTTGTGAGCCCTGTGGTGTAGATTCCATGTAGACTAAAAATTGCTGGCCTCATTATGATACTTTGACAATGCTTCTATTCTCAACTTTTAAATAATGGAGTTGAAACATTAGTTTGCATTGTCAATGCATTTGCCTACACCCAATAGTCTGGAAACCTGAAAGTCAGATGCAAATGTTATAGTTGAGTGAAAAAGTCACTGATGAATGCACTGCTAAAATCTCTATGATTAGAGAAAGTTCACTTACTTCACTGGTTCCTCAGATGAGAGCATTCCCTTATGAGGAAAGCTTGGAGAGGTTTGAACTTTATCCATTGACCTTTGGAAGAATTAGGGGTTAGCTTATAGAAACCTCCAAGGTGCTGAGGAGACCTGACTGAGTGGATGCTGAAAGGATGTGTACTCTTATAGAAGAACCTTGAACTGAGGGACAAAGCCTTAAAATGAGGGATTTCTCGTTTAAGGCAGAGCTGAGCAGAATGTTTTTCTCTCAGACGTTCATGTATGGAACCCCCTTCCTCACAGAGTGGGTGGAGGCAAGGTTTCTTTTAATTTCAAGGCAGGGTTAAATAAATTCTTGATGGAAAAACACAGCAGGTCAGGTAGTATCTGAGGAGCAGGTGAATCGACATTCCTTGAAGGGCTTTTGCCAGAAACATCGATTCTCCTGCTCCTTGGATGCTGCCGTGCTTTGCCAGCACCACACCCTCGACTCTAATCTCCAGCATCTGCAGTCCTCACTTTCGCTGAGATAGATTCTTGACTACCCAGGACCTTAAGAGAAACGGGGTAGACAGAGAAGTAGCATTGAGATCTCAATCAGATCAGCCATGATTGTATTGAATGGGCGAGCAGTGTTGATAGACTGAACGGCCTACTCTTGCCCTTAGTTCACATGTTTCTGCATATGTTCCTACTGGACTACCAGCCTTGCCCGCTGTGAGCAGAGTGAACATTTAAAGTACATCACTCCAGATTGTGGGCTAAAATCTTGGTATGAGGCTAAACTTTAGCCAATCATTTATCCCAGGTGACGTTTTTTACTCATTCACGGGATGTGGACCTCACTGGCTGGGCTAGCATTTATTGCCCATCCCTAATTGACCAGAGGGCAGTTAAGAGTCAACCACATTGCTGTGCGTCTGAAGTCACATGTAGGCCAGACTGGGTAAGGGTGGCAGATTTCCTTCCTTAAGGTTAATTTGTGTTCAGATGTTTATCTTCTGACAGTAGTTTCATGGTCATCATTAGGCTCTTAAGTCCAGATTGTTATGGAATTCAAGTTCCACCATCTGCCATTGGGATTCGGACCTGGGTCCCCAGGACATTAATTGGGTCTCTGGATTAATAGTCTAATGATTATACCACGCCATCAGCTCCCCTTAATCACGAAGGACCTACAAAAATGTGATTACATAGTGGACAGGTTCTGACTTGGCTTCAGGACAGAACAGAACTTAAAATGGGTAGCGTTGGTAGGTCTGACTAATGGATCAATTTCACTGGGTTGACTTTCATACACTTTTGTTTTAATTTTGTGATTAATAAACCTGAAAAAGAGGCAGACTTCTCCTTTTTAGGCTACTACTGGGCCTGTACATAGGCTGATAGGGTCAGAGGTACTTTCATCCATTTTGATTGGATTATAAAGTCTCATGGGAATTACATTTATTCTGGGTAGGCTACGAAATGAATGGAATAAACATGTAATTTGAGGAGCTTATCAATTTGTCAGCATTTATTTACATAGCCAACTGAGATGAATTTTACTCCCACAATTGATATTTGAGGGATTAGTATTGGAGACTGCATTAAGCTCCACCCAATTTGTTGATGTCATTCGAAAGAATAGGGAAAGGCTGATCAGCTTATGATCTCAACAAAGACAGATCTATTTCCAGGTGTTCTCTTCATCTTGGTAGCAGTGTTTAACTTACTAATACAGCTTGTACCTGATTGTGACTATGCAATAAACTATATCTTGTGAAAGACAGAGGTTTCTTCCCATTAAGATTCATTAGTGGTTTTCCCCTACCACTGAAAGTGAAGGTGGCCTTTAGATCCACCAAGGCAGCAAACTGCCCTAAATACAAACTGGTAGTGGTTGGCATCATAGCACATAAGTAATAACTATCACATTACCCAAGGGAAGGCAATCTGTCATCCTTATCTGGCCTGGCCAATAAGGTTGACCATTAACTTCCCTCTGTAATGGAGCAGCAAGTGACTGAACTGAAGGGAGACTAAGAGTGGGCATCAAAGACTGACCTTGGTAACAGCGCCTACAATCTATGAAAGAATAAAGAAACAAAAATGAATTGAAGCAAATAAAAAAAAGGTGATATAACAGGTCATTGCAGTAATTCATTGTCTGGGAAGTGGGTATTGAAAGGCCTGATAAAGTAATGTATAAATGGAGATCTTTCTGTCTGGTCCTAGTAAAGATTTAGATGTTATGTGTTGATTTTTCCTTCTCAAATTCTCCCATTTTTCAACACTTTTGTGGCACTAAACAGACAAAATAGGGCAGTGAATATTACTGCTGGCCTCTGGAATTCTATTTCCAAAAATCTCTATTCATCACCTTACCCAGCTTTAGTCCAAAATAAATGGGGCCATTTTGATGTATTGGCCAGTAGAGAACTAAATCAGACTGTCCACCCTCACACAAGATGAATAGAATTGAAGAGGTACTGGACTTTATTCACAGTTTCATTTATAGCTTAAGTCTGCCTCATCATAGAGTTGTCTACAGCATAGAAGCAGGCAATTCAGCCCATCAAGTCCACACTGGCTCTCTGTATAGCATCCCACCCATAGCACGCTAAGCCTGTATTTCTCATGGCTAATTCACCTAGCCCACATACCATTCCATTTTAACACAACAAATTCACTTGCTCTGTACGTCTTTGGAAAGTAACCAGAGCACCGGAAGGAACTCCGCACAGAAATGGGGAGAAGGAGCAAACTCCACACAGACAATCGTCTGAGGCTGGAATCACACCTGGGGTCCCTGGTGCTATAAGGCAGAGGTGCTAACCACTGAGCTATTGTGCTACCTCATTTCAACTCTTATGTCATTTTTTTATTCATCCATGGGATGCGGATATTTCTGGCAACTGAGGCAGCACTTAATGTACAACACCCAAGTTCATGTTCTCATCATGGCCTACCTGCAGTTAGAACCTGTTCATTGTTCCCCGATTGATATCTGACCCTCCAGCCGTCGGAACCTCCCAGTCTGGAAATTCGAGCCCACCACAAGCCTGTCTTCTTTGCTGGTTTTTCCCCTATCTTTTAACAATTTCTCAAGACCCACCTCTTCTACTGAGCTCTCAGGCTCCTGTGTCCCTAGTTTTCTTTTTGTTAAGTGGGGTTCCAGATGATCACGTTGCTAAAAATATAGTTCGAAAAATCAAAAGATGTATTTGCTTAGTTTTGGCAAAAGATTGGAGGATAGAGGGGCAGTGTCTCAGGCCAATTGGACAGCTTTTACACAGAATTAAGTACAGTCCAATGGACTGAAAGGCCTTTTTCTCAGTGCTATATGCTGAATCTAGGGGTTACTTGGAGTGGTGACTTAGAAACTTTGCAATGTCACCATTGTAGCGACCTTAGCATTTGTGCCTATTCCATTGCAAGCGAAAAAAAATACACAGCAGAGAGGCTTTTAAAAGCCACCCTCGGTACATTGTTATCAGCATCGTCTTTCATTCTGCTCACAATAAATGATAATGCTGATGGAACATCAAGCCACTTATGTCTCCAGTTAGTCAAAGAAAGGCAAGATAAAAAGGTCTTGAAAATACTGCTTTGTTTTAAATATCTGACTGATGGATAAATTGCTCCGTAATAATCAAATAAAGTCCACTGATAAAAACCGAGTAGGTTTTGACCACGACACTTTTATCTCTGTGTAAGATAGCAACTGCAGTCAGTGTTTTAGTCGGGAAAAAATGAACGCATTACCATGCCTGTGACAGGCCAGAAAACCACTGCTACGATTGTAAAATAAGATTGTGACAAAATCAATGGTGTTTTGGTCAATATTACTTTCCCATCAATAAGGCAGTATCTTTTACTTTTCCATGGTAATTGCAACAAAGATCTATCAAAGTGGCTCTCAAGTGTTTAGAGGGGATGCTGATAAGATCTAGCTGAGGTCTAACGCAAGGGGAAATCTTGGGTCGCAGCCATATTGGGAGAGATGTGGCGTTTCATTGGGCTAATGCTGCTCAGATCTCGATGCGTCAGCTTCTATTTGATCAGTACTTATTTTGTGGTTGATATGAGTGTCTCCCACTGGCTGTTTCTTTACCAGTTTTTGTTATGCATGATAGACTTCTGCTCTGAACTGCTCCAGGGTTCACTGAAGCAAAATAGGCTTGATCTACCAGCCACTTAAACTACTCATGTTAGGCAATGCATATTCTATACATATTAAGCTGGGTTTTCAGGTGTAAGTAACCCTGGCAGAATATTTACAGGGAAACAAAAGATATATCTCTTTAGTGGTTGAACTTATAAAATCAGGAATGTGTTACATTTGTCAATTGCTCATCAAAGTTTTGAATCAATATATGAAGGTCTTCCTTTCGTGTGCAAGTAAATTAGGGGCAGCTATGTATAAAACAACAGTGTACACTGAAATCTAGAACTAATATGTTTACTGGATGTTTGATAGGATCTCACTGAGGCCTGTGGTAATATAGTTATGCCTGTGACATTTAAATGGTTGCTGACAGTATCTAACTAGAGCTTCATGGAATAGGCTGTGGAAAGTTTTGGCATCTATAGCCCTGTTGAAAGACTAGCGTCTACAAAATGTGGGGCCTTTTTAATACATAAAGAACAGCTTTAATCTTAGCTTAACTCTGAGTGCAATGTGAACGATTGCTGTAAATTATAGCCAAAAATGTCAGGAAGTATGCTTAGCAAATGCAATAGTCTGTCATCAGGAGACTATCTTTAATAGGAAGGAACACTGAGAAGGTCCATTATAGTGATACCAGGCATGAGAACACATAGTTAACATGAGGCCCTAAAAAGCTCATTCAATATATTCATTGGAGCCGAGAAGGGGAAATCTGAATAAGTGTTTAAATTCTGAAAGTTTCTATTGGGAAAACAAAAAATATTTGCAATGTTTGACTGGGATATCATTTCAGTTTTATTCTTTGAAGTGTTGAAGCGGAGTTTAAAAACTGTCAATTAGCATTAGAACATACAAGTTTTACAATATGAATAATTGGAGCTGCTTGAACCATATTATTTAAGGAGAAAGTAAATGAATTGCTGAGGTAAAAAGATTTAGGAAAAGAGTAGAACAATGGGGTTAGAGTCAATGAGGCCCACTTTCCTGTCCTCTAAACTCTCTTTCAATGAAAGTTCAAAGACTGATGGGGAATCTTATAGAAACCTAGAAATTTCCAGCAAGGCTAAATACAGGAAGGATGTTCCTGATGATTGGGAGTCCAGAACAGGGGTCCCAGTTTAAGAATACAGGGTAAGCCATTTAGGACTGAGAGTAGGGCAAATGTTTTCACCCAGAGAGTGGTGAAGCTGTGGAATTCATTGCCATATTCAGGCCAAAAAAATTGAATGTTTTCAAGAAGGAGTTTAATATAGTTCGTCGGGTTAAAGGTATCAAAAGGTATGGGAGAAGATAGGAACGGGAGACTGAGTTGGATGATCAGTCATGATCGTATTGAAAGGTTGAGCAGGTTCAAAGGGCCAAATGGCCTACTCCTGTACCTCTTTTCCATGTTTCCGTCCCTCTGATAAAGGCAGACCTGATGAGTTTCTGCAGCATTGCTTCAGGAGGGATCTTCAACAGCTACATCAAAGATCTCCAGTCCCAGCTATTTTCTACAGTACCTGCAAAAGGGAAAATACCACTTATTTTCCTTGTCTCTTTCTTTGTCTGACCTCTCTCCTATCCCTATAGTGTGGAAACAGACCATTTGGCCCAATAAGTTCACACCAACCCTCCTACCTAGACCCATTCCCCCTACATTTCCCATAGCTAACACACCTAACCTATATATCCCTGAACACTAAGGGCAATTTGGCATGACCAATTCACCTGACCTGCACATCTTTGGACTGTGGGAGGAAATCGGAGAACCCAGAGGAAAACCACACAGACACAAGGAGAACGTGCAAATTCCACACAGACAGTTGCCAGAGAGTGAATTGAACGGGTGCCTGGCGCTGTGAGGCTGAGCCATCAAGATTCTTGGTACAAGTGTGCCCGGGAAGCTCAAGACGCCTGGTTGCAGTCCGACCCAACATCTGTCAACCGACTGAAGAATATGAGATGGTGTTATTTCATCTCCCCTGCTTCGTTTTGTTTAGGAGCCCCAAGAGTGATCTTGCTCCATTTGGAGGTGGTCCACACACATCTCCCATCTTCATGTCCCAAAGCAAAAGACTTGCAGGCCCAAAATTATTGGTTTGCTTCCTTTTTCACATTCTCTTGCCTAAAAATGGAGCATTCCTTTGAGCAACATCACAGGAAGACTGGCATTGTTATTTCCCACTTCGAGCTAGCAGTTGTGAAACCTGATTGCCCCACTCTTCTCCAATATCTTTTTAATATTTTTTAACCACAGCGATTTATTTACTTTCTTCTTAAATAATGATCTAACTGGGTTCATTCTGTGATTCTGGTTATTCTATCAGTAAACGACAAGTTTAAAGCGTAAGAATTTAGATGGCAATTGTTAGCTATCAATAGATTTGAGATCATAATAATTCATTTAGAAATTAACTTGAAATAATGAAATGGTAATGCCTCACAATTTCTCCACTCTCTTCAAAGACTTGTTTCTTATTTCAACAAAAATACACTCACTTGCACTGATCATTTGCTCCCAAAATAAGAATATGATTGCAATGGTTAACTTATATTATAATAACACATAAAACAATAAAGAATTACCTTTAGTCAATATATTTATTCCATTTGCCCAGGATTCACATGCCTGACTGAGATTGACTCCTTCATACAATACTGAATAATTGCACTCCATTGCAAGTTTCATTTTTCAGACTGTTCAATGAAGGATGTCCTGTAATCATGAAATACCCCAGGGTCCATTCAAAATAAAGCAAGAGCATTCTCAGGATGCCTTGATCACCATTTCTCCCTCAGCCAAAAATCACATTTCAAGTTACAGACGGGTAAAGACTTACCCATATAACTGTAGTGCACCATGATAGCTAGCCAGGGCCATTGCAGATCATAGGATGCCCACAGTGTGGAAACAGGCCATCTGGCTCAACAAGTCCACATCAACCCTCTGAGGAGTAACCCACCCAGACCCATTCCCCTACACTCCACATTTACCCCTGACTAATGCACTTAATCTACAATTCCCTGAACATTATGGACAATTTAGCATGGCCAATTCACCTAACCTGCGCATCCTTGGACTGTGGGACCCAGGGGGACCCAAACAGACACAGGGAGAGTGTACAAACTCCACACAGACAATCGCCCGAAGGTGGGATCAAACCCAGGTCCCTGGTGCTGTGAGGCAGCAGTGCTGACCACTTGTCGCAGATAAGACAAAAATCAGACAGAACCCCAGACCAATGTCCCCTCTCCTTAAGCTCTCTGCCTCGAGGTGAAGACCTTGATCTTCACTATTGGTAGGAAAGCAGTCATGTCCTGAATCCACACCAGCTGCAATGGAAATTAAAGCTCACTGCAATCAATTTGATCCAAAATGGCTCTCTGGCCGACCAACCAGACACGGATTCCAAGTTGCTGTAGCAAAGTGCACTTTTGTTGTGGAAAGATATGGGTAGTGATGATTGAGGCTCCAATTTTCTTTCCATCATATAGCTGACCAGGAATCTCTCGCACACATACAACCTATTATTGGTGCATGTTGGAAGGATCAGTCCCTGTACTGTTTACGCTATTTTATGAACTTCAAATTTAATCACATCCAAAGTACATCTGCACAGTGGCCTTTAAGCCTATCTGGGTAACTGAAGTGTTTTAAACTGGGAATTAATCCTGTGATCTTCCTTTGCAATCTCCAAAATATCAATCTTGCCCCTCCATATGAGCAATTTAAAACTCGATGTAATATTTAAATTGAGATCCAAGCAAGGTCTGGTCCAAGGACAAAGGAGGATGTTTTGCTTTATTGTAAATTGTCCTCTAAATACAACCTAGAACCCTGTTTGCTTCAGCTATAGCTTCACGGCATTTGATCACGAACCTTGAGAGACTGATAAGTAAAATAAGTAATTAAGAGATTCACACAGAGCACAGGCAGATATTTAATCCCTTATGACTCAAGGCACCAATTTTCTTTGATCTATGAGGTGCATTCAAATGCTCCTTAAGAGCTAAACAATGGAATATTAATGCTTAGATTGCCGGCCTAAATAGTTAGAAATGTCATCATGATGCAAATGTGATTTGGTTCAGTTAGATTGTAAGTGAATCAGGATTCTTTTTATTGCAAGCAATTTCATTATATCCATTTTAAACAAATTCTACTTTTCAAAGAAAGAAACTCAGTGAATCTGCATACCTTAACATCCAGAGGGGCTCCAGTGTTCAGAATTTATTCATTGTTATGAACCCTTCACTTATCCTAAGCGGATTCTTAGAAAATATATAAATGGAAATGGAAAGGCTAGATGTAATAATAATACAATTATTCTGACACATACAGCATTTTAATAAATATGTTGTGCATTTTTCCTCATGACAGTATGACTATATTTGTTTGTGTATCACAAGCACAAGGAGTTCCTATGTAGTGCTGGATATTCCCACTGCCTCTTAGCCAGCTGCTCTGTGTTCATGCCTCACTCTAGGACTTGATGGTCAAGGAAGGTGCATTCCTGATGCAGCTTAACAGGGAGAGCAAAAGCCTGCAACTTCTTCCAACACATATCAATGGTGGGCAGTTAGAACGGGTTGGATTCCTGGCCAGCCATGTCAGACTCCAACATCACGTGCATTTTCACAGTAATTCAGGCTTCTTGACTGAACTGTTCCATCCCATCACCCTGCTGCATGGTTTTGCGTGAGGTTACTGCATCCTGAGGAAACCGCAATATAGACTGAGATTGAAAGCCTGTTCTCTCAATCTTGCTCTTTGAATGCTCCGACAATCAACCACTTCAACCCCTCCCCTCCCATCACCTGACTCCTTCAAAACCTTAAAAACTTCTGTTCATGCTGGCCTCAGTGAAAACATTGTTGTCTCAGAGTGAGAAGATTCTGTTCACAAGCCCCATTCTCGAACTGAAGTACGAAGGGCGTTCTGTACTGACAAAGTGTCACCTTTTGGAGAAGATACCAGAGAGGACCTCACAATGTTGGTTATATCTCAGACACGCTCTGTGGTAGAACTCTCAGGCACCTGGGAAGATTCTGCGTCTAAGTTCACATCAGAGCGAATAACCATATTTGAACATTTCAGACGACATTGTCAGAGGTGTCAGACTTCATGTAGAGTGTTAGACCTTCCTGTTCAGGTTGATGTTAAAGATCCCACAGTGCTTTCTCAAGCCAGATCAGGAAGAGCTGACAGATTTCCTGCCCAATGCATGTCCACAATCATAAAAGAACAGATAGCCTCATCATTTCTATCCCTCCTGTTCCCGAGACCTTGCCATGTACAAATCTCCCCCCACATTTCATTACTTTAAAATAGTGGCTACATGTAAGAAGTACTGACTTGGCTGAGAGCCACTTTAGATTTTCTTTATGCATTGTTGTTATCGATTATGTCTCTTTAAAACTTTATCCATCATTACACAGTGAAAAGTATAATCTAGAATTCTCGATTTTAGAATTTCTTAGAATTCTAGAATTTCTTAGATTCTGGAAAAGTCCCAAAGGATTGGAAAACAGATGTATTTCACCTTTATTTAAAAAGAGAAGGAGATAATAGAAAACAGGTGACTACAGGTCAGGAACAGAAACCAAATTTGCTGCAAAAGCTCAGCAAGTCTGGCAGCATCTGGAATACAGAACATAGAACAAAGAACGTTACAGCACAGTACAGGCCCTCGATGTTGTGAAATGAATCTGATGCCCATCTAACCTACACTGATCCATTATTATCCATATGTATGTCCAATTCCCCTTTAAATGCCCTTAACATCAGTGAGTCTACTACTGTTGTAGGGAGGCCGTTCCACGCCCCTACTACTCTCCGAGTAAAGAAACTACCCCTGTTATCTGTCCTAAATCGACCACAGTACCGTGATCCTAAATCTTCCTCAGTACTGTTCTGAGGAAGGGTCACTCGACGTGAAACATTAACTCTGATTTCTCTCCACAAATGTTGCCAGCCCTGCTGAGCTTTTCCAACAATTTTGGATTTTGTTTCTGATTTACAGTATCCGCAGTTCGTTTGGGTTTTATTAACTATAGGCTAGGTTGCTTAACATTTATTCTTGGGAAAATGTTAGACTCTATTATAAAAGATGCAATAGAAGAGAATTTGGAAACATGTAGTATGATCAAGCAGATTCAGACTCACTTCGCAAAGGATAAATCTAAAACATTTCCTAGAATACTTTGAGGTAGTAAGGAGCATAATAGATAAAGGGGAAGTGATGAATGCAACATATTTGAATTTTCAGAAGACATTTGATGAAGAATTACACTTTAGCTACTGAATAAGATGAGACTCTAAAGTGTTCGAGGTAATATATTAGCATGGGAAGAGGATTGTGAAACTAACAGAAGACAGAGTTGAGATAATAGGGACATTTTCATAGAACCATAGAGTCCCTACAGTGTGGAAAGAAGCTGTTTGGCCCATTACATTTGCACCGGCCCTTCGAAGAGTATCTCACCCAGACCCAGCCCCAGACCCCTACCCCATTCCCCTAACCCCTGCATTTCCCATGGCTAATCCACCTAGCCTACACATCCCTGGACACTACCGAATCATTTAGCGTTTCCCATGGCAATTCACTGAACCTGCACATGTTTTGACTGTGGGAGAAAACCTCGTGAACCAGATGAAACCCATGCAGACACGGGGAGAATGTGCAAACTCCACATAGACAGTCGCCTGAAGGTAGAATTGAACTTAGGTGAGGCAGCAGTGCTAACCACTGAGACATCATAATTTTCAAGATGGCAACCTGTAACTAATGGAGTACCAACAGGATCATTACTGAGCCATAATTATTTAAAATATATCTGAATGAGTTAGATCAGGACAGTGAATATCTTGCCACCAAACTTGTGGGGGAGACAAAAATAGGAAGGCAAGTGATGAGAATGAAACAAAGAGCCTGGAGAGAGATAATGGATTTTCCAATTTGGAAAACACTTGGCAGAAGTAATCTAATGTGGGAAAATGTGAGGGTTTATGCACTTCGGCAGGAAGAATAGACAAGTTGAATTTTATTTAAATGGAGAAAGGTTGCAGACAGTGACAGCAGAGTGGGATTTGAGAGTGCTCAGGCATCAATCTCAAAAACTGAGCGCATAAGTTCAGCAAGTAATAGGGAAGGCAAATGGAATGTTGGTCTTCATTGCACACAGAATAGAATATAAAAATAAGGAGGTTTTGCTAAAATTATATATGGTACTAGTTAGACCACACCAACCAACCCAACCACCCTGTGGCTGAACACTTTAACTCCCCCTCCCACTCTGCCAAGGACTTGCAGGTCCTTGGTCTCCTCCATCGCCAGACCATGGCAACACGATGCTGGAGGAAGAGCACCTCAACTTCTGCCTAGGAACCCTCCAACCACAAGGGATGAATGCAGATTTCTCCAGCTTCCTCATTTCCCCTCCCCCCACCTTATCTCAGTCCCAACCCTCGGACTCAGCACTGCCTTCTTGACCCGCAATCTTCTTCCCAACCTCTCCGCCCCCACCCCCTCTCCGGCTTATCACCCTCACCTTAACCTCCTTCCACCTACCGCATTCCCAATGCCCCTCCCCCAAGTCCCTCCTCCCTACCTTTTATCTTAGCCTGCTTGGCATACCCTCCTCATTCCTGAAGAAGGGTTTATGCCCAAAATGTCGATTCTCATGCTTCTTGGTTACTGCCTGACCTGCTGCGCTTTTCCAGCAACACATTTTTCAGCTCTGATTTCCAGCATCTGCAGTCCTCACTTTCTCCACAAATGGAATACTCATAGGATCATAGAGTCACCCAGCCAGAGGCCCCTTGGTTCATTGTACCCCTTATTTAAAGAAAGCTATACTGGCTTTGGCTGCAGTTCAGACAAGGTCCACTCAGCTGATCCTGGGTATGGAGGAACTATCATATGAGGAGAGTTATAGTGTCATAGAGTCATAGTGTTGTACAGCACAGAAACAGACCCTTCAGCCCATGCTCATCAGATATCCTAAATTAATCTAGTCCTGTTTGCCAGCATTTGGCCCATATTCCTCTAAACCCTTCCTATTCATATAGCCATCTAGATGCCTTTTAAATGTTATAATTGTACCAGCCCCCACCACTACCTCTGACAGCTCATTCCATACACGCACCACCCGCTGTGTGAAAAAGCTGCCCTTTACGGCCCTTTTACTTCCTTTGCCTCTCACCTTAAACCTATGCTGTCTATTTTTGGACACCCCTACCCTGGGGAAAAGACCTTGGTTATTCACCCTATGCACATCCCTTATGATTTTATAAACCTATATAAGGTCACTCCTCAGCGTGAGAATCTTGGGTTTGGACTCATTGGGCTTTCAAAGAATGAGAGGTGACCATATTGAAATATACAGCATTCTTAGGGGACTTGACAGGATAAAGGCAAAATGGTCGTTTCCCCTTGTGGCAGAGTCTAGGACCAGAGGGCATAATCTTCGAAAAAGGGGTCACTGATTTAGATTAGATTCCCAACAGTGTGGAAACAGGCCCTTTGGCCCAACCAGTCCACACCGACCCTCCGAAGAGTAACCCACCCAGGCTCAATTCCCTCTGAATAATGCACCCAACACTATAGGCAATTTAAGACAGAGATGAGGAAGAATTTCTTCACTCTGAATGTCGCGAATCTGTGGAATTCCTTATTGTAAAAGGTTGTCAAGGTTGGGTCTCTAAGTAAGAAGGCTGAGACAGTCAGATTTTTAATCAGGAAGAGAATCAAAAGTTGTAGAGAAAAGGCAGGAAAATTGAGTTGAGGATTATCAGATTAACCATGATCCCATTGAATGGCATAGCAAATTTGAAGGGATGAATGGCCTACATCTGTTCCTAATTCCTATGAACTTACGATCTTAGATGCATATAGATGGTTTGATAATGTTGAATAACATATATAAGCTGCTTCCTTGTTCAACAGGTTTAGTTTAGTTCTGATAAGTGTGGCTTCTCCTCCAACACTACACCTTTTCAGTAATATCCCTTTACAGATTTGTGTGACCAAGAATATTACAAGTAACCTCACTTGCAGTAACTTGCTTAATGGATTAAGTGGAATTTATATTAAATTACACAGTCTTTTCACAAATTATGCAATATCAAACATAGTCCAGTTTTTACAGGCTAAAGCAAAGGAAATATTTGCTAGCAATTCAGTTCGACAAGTGCCAACAAGTACAAATATTCTATGCAAATATACTGAGCAAAATCCCTAATGGACTTTTACCTTGTTTAAGAAGTGTCTTTTAAGAATAATGAAGGCTTTGAATAAGCATATTCTGCAGAACTGCTTTTGGCTTAAACGGCTGTTGAAATTGATTTTGTATGTGTTGTATGTAACATTTATGCTAAGAATGGCTCCACTCTGACCAAATCTGATAATTAAAAACTGTTCATTACTGTGAAGTTGGGGACAACTGCTTTGGGACCTCGCCAATGTATCTTTCCCATCATTAAAAGCAAACAGTGTCACATTCATGGTCCATGTAGGTACGAACGACATAGGTAGGAAAAGAGATGGGGATTTAAGGCAGAAATTCAGGGAGCTGGGGTGGAAGCTTGGGGCTAGAACAAATAGAGTTGTTACTTCTGGTTTGTTGCCCGTGCCATGTGCTAGCGAGGTGAGGAATAGGGAGAGAGAGGAGTTGAACACATGGCTGCAGGGATGGTGCAGGAGGGAGGGTTTTGGATACCTGGATAATTGGGGCTCATTCTGGTGTCGTTGGGATGGTCTTCACCTGAACCAGAGGGGTACCAATGTCCTGGGAGGGAAATTTGCTAATGCTATTCAGGAAGGTGTAAACTAATTCAGCAGGGGCATGGGAACCTAAATTGTAGTTCCAGTGTCAAGGAGGTTGAGTAGTGAGGCCAGAAATATGGTTTCAAGGTCGCAAGAGGGCACCGGCAAGCAGGAAGTTGGTTTGAAGTGTGTCTACTTCAATGCCAGGAGCATCCAGAATAAGGTTGGTAAACTTGCAGCATGGGTTAGTACCTGGAATTTCCATGTTGTGGCCATTTTGGAGATATAGCTAGAGTAGGGACAGGAATGGTTGTTGCAGTTTCCGGGACTTAGATGTTTCAGTAAGAACAGAGAAGATGGTAAAAGAGGGGGAGGTGTGGCATTTTTAGTCAAGGACAGTATTACGATGGCAGAAAGGACATTTGACAACTTTTCTACTGAAGTAGTATGGCTGAAGTTTGAAACAGGAAAGGAGAGGTCACTCTGTTGAGAGTGTTCTATAGGCCTCCGAATAGTTCCAGAGATGTAGAGGTAAGGATTGCAAAGATAATTCTGGATTGGAGCGAGAGTAACAGGGTAGTTGTTATGGGGTCTTTAACTTTCCAAACATTGATTGGAAATACAGTAGCTCGAGTACTTTAGATGGGTCAGTTTTTGTCCAATGTGTGCAGGAGGGTTTCCTGACACAGTATGTAGACAGGCCAACAAGGGACGAGGCCACATTGGATTTGATACTGGGGAATGAACCCGGCCAGGTGTTAGATTTGGAGGTAGGTGAGCACTTTGGTGTTAGTGAACACAATTCGCTTATGTTAACATTAGTGATGGAAAGGGATAGGTATATACCGCAGGGCAAGAGCGACAGCTCAATGAAAGGCAATTATGATGCGATTAGGCAAGATTTAGGATGCATAGGATGGCGAAGGAAACTGCAGGGGATGGACACAATTGAAATATGGAGCTTGTTCAAGGAACAGCTATTGCATGTCCTTGATAAGTATGTACCTGTCAGACAGGGAGGAAGTGGTCAAGTTAGGGAGCCATGGTTTACGAAGGAAGCTGAATCTCTAGTCAAGAGGAAGCAGAAGGCTTATGTTTGGATGAGACATGAACGCTCATTTAGGGCACTTGAGAGTTACAAGTTAGCCAGGAAAGATAGAGCTAAGAAGAGCCAGGAGGGGACATGCAAAGTCGTTGGCAGATAGGATCAAGAAAAACGCTAAAGCTTTCTACAGGTATGTCAGGAATAAAAGAATGATGAGAGTAAGATTAGGGCCAATCAATGATATTAATGGGAAGTTGTGCATGGAGTCCAAGGAGATAGGAATAGCGCTAAATGAATATTTTTCATCGATACTCACACTGGAAAAAGACAACGTTGTTGAGGAGAATACTGATATGCAGGCTACCAGACTAGATGGGATTGAGATTCACATGGAGGGGGTGTTAGCAATTCTGAAAAGTGGGCTGGATGGGATGTATCCTAGGATTCATTGGGAAGCCAGAGAGGAGATTGCAGGGCCTTTGGCTTTGATCTTTATGTCGTTATTGTCTACAGGAATTGTGCCAGAAGACTGGAGGATAGCAAATGTTGTCCCCTTGTTCAAGAAGGGGAGTAGAGACAACCCTGGAAATTATAGACCAGTGAGCCTTGCTTCAATTGAGGGTAAAGTGTTGGAAAAGGTTATAAGAGATAGGATTTCTAATCATCCAGAAAGGAATAAGATGATTAGAGTTAGTCAACACGGTTTTGTGAAGGGTAGGTCGTGTCTCACAAACCTTATTGAGTTATAGAGTCATAGAGTGATAGAGATGCACACCATGGAAACAGACCCTTCGAGCCAACCCAGCCATGCCGACCAGATATCCCAACCCAATCTAGTCCCACCTGCCAGCACCCGGCCCATATCCCTCCAAACCCTTCCTATTCATATACCCATCCAAATGCCTATTAAATATTACAATTGTAACGGCCTCCACCACTTCCTCTGGCAGCTCATTCCATACACGTACCACCCTCTGCATAAAAATGTTACCCCTTAGGTCTCTTTTATATCTTTCCCCTCTCACCCTAAGCCTATGCCCTCTAGTTCTGGACTCCCCGACCCCAGGGAAAAGACTTTGTCTATTTATCCTATCCATACTCCTCATTATTTTGTCAACCTCTATAACGTCACCCCTCAGCCCCCGACGCTCCAGGGAAAACAGCCCCAATCTGTTCAGCCTCTCCCCATAGCTCAAATCCTCCAACCCTGGCAACATCCTTGTAAATCTTTTCTGAACCCTTTCAAGTTTCACAATATCATTCCGATAGGAAGGACACCAGAATTGCACGCGATATTCCAACAGTGGCCTAACCAATGTCCTGGACAGCCGCAACATGACATCCCAATTCCTGTACTCAATACTCTGACCAATAAAAGAAAGCATACCAAACACCTTCTTCACTATCCTATCTGCCTGCGACTCCACTTTCAAGATCTTTGAGAAGGTGACCAAACAGGTGGATAAGGGTAAAGCAGTTGATGTAGTGTATATGGATTTCAGTAAGGTGTTTGTTAAGGTTCCTCAAGATAGATGCTTGCACAAAACATGGAGGCATTGGATTGAGGCCAATTTAGCAGCTTGGATCAGAAATTGGCTTGCTGAAACAAGACACAGGGTGTTGTTTGATGGGAAATGTTCATCCTGGAGTTCCATTACTAGTGGTGCTTTGGGTGTGTTTTGGGTCCACTGCTGTATGTCACTTTTATAAAGAACCTGGACGAGGGCAGAGAAGACTGGGTTAGTAAATTTGCAGATGACACTAAGGTTGGTGGAATTGTGCAAAGGATGTTGCAGGTTACAAAGTGACAGAGATAAGCTGCAGAGCTGGGCTGAGAGGTGGCAAATGGCATTTAATGTGGAAATGTGAGGTGATTCACTTTGGAAGGAGCAATAGGAATAAAATGTACTGGGCTATTGCTAAGATTTTTGGCAGTGTAGATGAGCAGAGTGATCTCAGTGTCCATGTCCATGGATCCCTGAAAGAATTGAGTTGCATTGAACTGAATATGTTGTCATGTGTAATGAGGCGCAGTGAAACGTTTTCTCTTGCAAGCAATACAAGCACATCACAGAGTTACATAGCAAAGATAGTAAATAATAGGTAAGCAGCAGCAAAATAGTAACAGGTACAGGTGAATGCTAAGAGTTTGTGAGTCCATTTAGTATTCTAATAACAGTAGGGGAGAAACTATTACGAAACCAGCTGGTGCATGTGTTCAGGCTTCTGTACATTCTCTCCAATGATAGAGATTGTAGAAAAACATTGGTAGAGTGTGGTCCAGTACCAAACCCTGCTGCGTCTCTCCAATACCACACCCTGCTGTGTCTCTCCAATAACACACCGTGCTGTGTCTCTCCAATACCACACTGCGCTGTGTCTCTCCAATAACACACCGTGCTGCGTCTCTCCAATACCACACCCTGCTGTGTCTCTCCAATAACACACCGTGCTGTGTCTCTCCAATACCACACTGCGCTGTGTCTCTCCAATACCACACCGTGCTGTGTCTCTCCAATACCACACCCTGCTGTGTCTCTCCAATAACACACCCCGCTGTGTCTCTCCAATACCACACCCCGCTGTGTCTCTCCAAAACCACACCGTGCTGTGTCTCTCCAATACCACACCCTGCTGTATCTCTCCAATACCACACCCTGCAGTGTCTTTCCAATATCACATTCTGCTGTGTCTCTCCAATACCACACTGTGCTGTGCCTCTCCAACACCACACCTTGCTGAGTCTCTCCAATACCACACCGTGGTGTGTCTCTCCAATACCACACTGTGCTGTGTCTCTCCAATATCACACCGTGCTGTATCTCTTCAATACCATACCCTGCTGTGTCTCTCCAATACCTCATCTTGCTGTGTCTCTCCAATACCACACGGCGCTGTTTCTCTCCAATACCACACACTGCTGTGTCTCTCCAATACCACACCGCGCTGTGTCTCTCCAATACCACACCGTGCTGTGTCTCTCCAATACCACACCGCGCTGTGACTCTCCAATACCACACCGTGCTGTGACTCTCCAATACCACACACTGCTGTGACTCTCCAATACCACACCCTGCTGTGTCTCTCCAATACCACACCCTGCTGTGTCTCTCCAATACCACACCGCGCTGTGTCTCTCCAATACCAAACCCTGCTGTGTCTCTCCAATACAACACCCTACTGTGTCTCTCCAATACCACACCCTGCTGTGTCTCTCCAATACCACACCCTGCTGTGTCTCTCCAAAACCACACCGTGCTGTGTCTCTCCAATACGACACCCTGCTGTGACTCTCCAATACCACACCGCGCTGTGTCTCTCCAATACCACACCCTGCTGTGTCTCTCCAATACCACACCCTGCCGTGTCTCTCCAATACCACACCCAGCTGTGTCTCTACAATACCACACCGCGCTGTGTCTCTCCAATATCACACCGCGCTGTGACTATACAATACCACACCGTGCTGTGTCTCTCCAATACCACACACTGCTGTGTCTCTCAAAAACGACACCCTGCTGTGTCTCTCCAATACCTCACCTTGCTGTGTCTCTCCAAAAAGACACCGCGATGTGCCTCTCCTATACCACACCGCGCTGTGTCTCTCCAATACCACACTGTGGTCGATGTGCCTCTCCTATACCACACCGTGCTGTGTCTCTTCAATACCACACCCTGCTGTATCTCTCCAATACCACACCGCGCTGTGTCTCTCCAATACCACACTGTGGTGTGTCTCGCCAATACCACACCGTGCTGTGTCTCTCCTATACCACACGGTGCTATGTCTCTCCAATACCACACCCCGCTGTGTCTCTCCAATACCACACCGTGCTGTGTCTGTCCAATACCACACCGTGCAGTGTCACTCCAATACCACACCCTGCAGTGTCTCTTCAATACCACACCCTGCTGTGTCTCTCCAATACCACACCGTGCTGTGTCTCTTCAATACCACACCCTGCTGTGTCACTCCAATACCACACCCTGCAGTGTCTCTTCAATACCACACCCTGCTGTGTCTCTCCAATACCACACGCTGCAGTGTCTCTTCAATACCACACCGTGCTGTGTCTCTCCAATACCACACCCTGCTGTGTCTGTCCAATACCACACCATGCTGTGTCTCTCCAATACCACACCCTGCTGTGTCACTCCAATACCACACCCTGCAGTGTCTCTTCAATACCACACCCTGCTGTGTCTCTCCAATACCACACGCTGCAGTGTCTCTTCAATACCACACCGTGCTGTGTCTCTCCAATACCACACCCTGCTGTGTCTGTCCAATACCACACCATGCTGTGTCTCTCCAATACCACACCGTGCTGTGTCTCCAATACCACACCACGCAGTGTCTCTCCAATACCGTACCCTGCTGTGTCTCTCCAATACCACACCCTGCTGTGTCTCTCCAACACCACACCTTGCTGTGTCTCTCCAATACCACACCGTGCTGTGTCTCCAATACCACACCACGCAGTGTCTCTCCAATACCGTACCCTGCTGTGTCTCTCCAATACCATACCTGCTGTGTTCT
>NC_057732.1:48244006-48245626 GCF_004010195.1 Chiloscyllium plagiosum | reverse complement strand
CTGCTGTGTCTCTCCAATACCACACCCTGCTGTGTCTCTCCAATACCACACCCTGCTGTGTCTCTCCAATACCACACCCTGCTGTGTCTCTCCAGTACCGTACCCTGCTGTGTCTCTCCAATACCACACCCTGCTGTGTCTCTCCAGTACCGTACCCTGCTGTGTCTCTCCAATACCACACCCTGCTGTGTCTCTCCAGTACCGTACCCTGCTGTGTCTCTCCAATACCACACCCTGCTGTGTCTCTCCAGTACCGTACCCTGCTGTGTCTCTCCAATACCACACACTGCTGTGTCTCTCCAATACCACACGCGCTGTGTCTCTTCAATACCACACCCTGCTGTGTCTCTCCAGTACCGTACCCTGCTGTGTCTCTCCAATACCACACGCGCTGTGTCTCTTCAATACCACACCCTGCTGTGTCTCTCCAGTACCGTACCCTGCTGTGTCTCTCCAATACCACACCGTGCTGTGTCTCTCCAATACCACACCGTGCTGTGTCTCTTCAATAGCACACCCAGCTGTGTCTCTTCAATACCACACCCTGCTGTGTCTCTCCAATACCACACACTGCTGTGTCTCTCCAATACCACACCGCGCTGTGTCTCTCCAATACCACACCCTGCTGTGTCTCTCCAATACCACACCGTGCTGTGTCTCCAATACCACACCCTGCTGTGTCTCTCCAATACCACACCGTGCTGTGTCTCCAATACCACACCGCGCAGAGTCTCTCCAATACCGTACCCTGCTGTGCTTCTCCAATACCACACCTTGCTGTGTCTCTCCAATACCACACCGTGGTGTGTTCCTCCAATACCACACCTTGCTGTGTCTCTCTAATAATACA
This sequence comes from Chiloscyllium plagiosum, assembly GCF_004010195.1. Classification (NCBI taxonomy): domain Eukaryota; kingdom Metazoa; phylum Chordata; class Chondrichthyes; order Orectolobiformes; family Hemiscylliidae; genus Chiloscyllium; species Chiloscyllium plagiosum. Next base: position 48,244,776 of record NC_057732.1, on the reverse strand, counting down.
CCCTGCTTTAGCTCTCCAATACCACACCCTGCTGTGTCTCCAATACCACACCATGCTGTGTCTCCAATATCACACCGTGCTGTGTCTATCAAGTACCACAAAGTGCTGTGTCTCTCTAATACCACACCCTGCTGTGTCACTCCAATACCATACCGCGCTGTGACTCCTATATCACACCGCGCTGTGTCTCTCCAATAACACACCGTGCTGTGTCTCCCCAATACCACACCGTGCTGTGTCTCTCCAATACCACACCCTGCTGTGTCTCTCCAATACCACACCGTGCTGTGTCTCTCCAATACCACACTGTGCTGTGTCTCCAATACCACACCCTGCTGCGTCTCTCCAATACCACACCCTGTTGTGTCTCTCCAATACCACACCCTGCTGTGTCTTCAATACCACACCCTACTGTGTCTCTCCAATACCACACCCTGCTGTGTCTCTCCAATATCACACCGCGCTGTGTCTGTACAATACCACACCGTGGTGTGTTCCTCCAATACCACACCTTGCTGTGTCTCTCTAATAATACACCCTGCTGTGTCTCTCCAATACCAAACCCTGCTGTGTCTCTCCAATACCACACCGTGCTGTGTCTCTCCAATACCACACCCTGCTGTGTCTCTCCAATACCACACCCTGCTGCGTCTCTCCAATACCACACCCTGTTGTGTCTCCAATACCACACCGTGCTGTGTCTCTCCAATACCACACCGTGCTGTGTCTCCAATACAACACCGTGCTGTGTCTCTCCAATACCACACCCT
>NC_057732.1:48171365-48243506 GCF_004010195.1 Chiloscyllium plagiosum | reverse complement strand
CCCTCTGACTACTGGGGGAAACAGACTCACAAAATCAAACTCAGAAAATTGAATACGATAACTATCATCACAAGGGTACAGGCCTTTCCACCATTTCTCAGGTGAGAAGCTCAATCATTGTGTACGTTCAAGAAGGGAAGATGGAAATCAATAGGTTTCTGGAGACCAGTGATATCGAGGGTCAGCTCTGGGGAAGGGTCACCAGACCAAAAGTGTTAACTCTGTTTTCTCTTCAGATATGCTGCCAGATCTGCTGAGCTTTTCCAACAAATTCTGGTGTTGTTGCTGATTTACAGCAGCCATGGATCTTTCAGTTTTTAATGATATCAAGGAGTAAATGTGGGAAAGTGGTATTGAGGTAGCTGATCATTTGTGATCTAATTAAGTGAAGGAGCAAGTTCATTGGCCTGAATGACCTACTCCGAAACGTTCATATTCCTTCAGAAGAGGAACACAAGGAAGTGGGAGGTGTGATGCCTGCAGTAAAGCTCCATGTGTGAGGGTGAAGCTGTCGCACATGGATGATAGGCTTGAATTCTTTAGTGATAGAGACTTTTGGTCGGTAAGTGATAAGAAAGACATGATTTGAGCAGTGGCTGGGATTAATGGTAATTGGTAAAATACAACATACGAAGATGCATTCCCTAACATTGACCAGTTGAATGAGGTGATTAGTCTTTTATGGCAAGGTATGGATTTCCTCAGGACTTGACTCCTTGAATTTATCTCCATGGGACTATTTTCTGCTTGCCTTCATAGATCTTAGAATCACAGCAGTGTGGAAGCAAGCCATTCAGCCCATCGGATCCACACCGACCCTCTGAGGAGCATCGCACTACCCTAACTCTGTAACCCTGCATTTCCCATGGCTAATCCACCTAGTCTGTACATCCATGGACTCTATGGGCAATTCACCTGACCTGCACATTACTTACAGTGTGAAAACAGGCCCTTCGGCCCAACAAGTCCACACCAACCCTCCGAAGAGCAACCCACCCAGACCAATTCCCCTACATTTACCCCTTCACCTAACATTATGGGCAATTTAGCATGGCCAATTCACCTGTCCTGCACATCTTGGATTGTGGGAGGAAAATGGAGCATCCGGAGGAAACCTACACAGACACGGGGAGAATGTGCACACCCCACACAGACAGTCGCCCGAGGGTGGAATCGAACCTGGGTCATGCTTTCTTTGTGTGCATTAGTGGTGGAGGATCTCCAACACCCTTGTGGAAATGTGATCTCTTGTCTCCTTTCCACACTATTACCAGGACATGCACTGAAGGGTTAAAATGCCTTTCCATACTCTGTGTTCTGTGCTCAGTTGCTGTTATTTGTTTCACTTTAAGCAGCCACAGGTCACCTTCTCTTGAAGAACAGTGGGTTAACCCGATGTAGTATTGGCAGGTAACAATATTGTGCCTCCTGCTGGTGGGTACAGATAATGACTAGTGTGGTTAATACTGGCTGTCTGCAGCAATGGTTATGAAGAGCTGGCAACAGCAAGGTAGTGATACCTGTGTGTTAACACTGAATGGCTACAGGTTGATTGTACATCAAAACTCTGTGACAATTTACACAGGCTAACCAATTAAAGCACTTTGTATTGCATCTTCAGACTGAGTTTGCCTGACACAATAGTACACTTCAAAAGTGCACCTCCAAATATCAGTTGCATGTAAAATGGTTTGAAAGTAATCAGTTTTAATCTGCATATATATACTTCGTTTATATTGCCAGATAAACACAATGAACTCCCATTAGCTTGTTCAGGAAACAGGAAGTTCCGTTATTTCCATCTATACAATCTAAAACAGGAATGACTGTCTGAGTTATAGTTTGAACTGACATTTATATAAATGATTTGGATGTGAACGTAGGAGGTATAATTAGTACGTTTGCAGATGACAAAATAATTGGAGGTGTAGTGGACAGTGAAGAAGGTTATTTCAGAGTACAACATGATCTTGATCAGATGGGCCAATGGGCCAAAGTGTGGCAGATGGAGTCTAATTTATATAAATGCGAGGTGCTACATTTTGGAAAAGCAAATCAAAGCAGGACTTACACACTTAATGGTAAGGTCCTCGGGAGTGTTGCTGAGCAAAGAGACCTTAGAGTGCAGGTTCATAGCTCCTTGAAACTAAAGTTGCAGGTAGATAGGATTGTGAAGACGGCGTTTGGTATGCTTTTCTTTGTTGGTCAGAGTATTGATTACAGGAATTGGGAGTTCATGTTGCAGCTGTAGGGGATGTTGGTTAGGCCACTTTTGGAATATTGCAAGCAATTCTGGTCTCCTTCCTATTGGGAGGATGTTGTGAAATTTGAAAGGGTTCAGAAAAGATTTACAAGGATGTTGCCAGGGTTGGAGGATTTGAGCTACACGGAGAGGCTGAACAGGCTGGGGCTGTTTTCCCTGGAGCATTGGAGGCTGAGGGGTGAACTTATAGAGGTTTATACAGTCAGGAGGGGCATGGATAGAGTAAATAGACAGGGTCTTTTTCCCAGGGTAGGGGAGTCCAAAACTAGAGGACAGAGGTTTAAAGTAAGAGGGGAAAGATTTAAAAGGGATCTAAAGGGGCAGTTTTTTTTTATGCAGAGGGTGGTCTGTGTATGGAATGAGCTGCCAGAGGAAGTGGTTGTTGTGGTTCTGTTCGCCGAGCTGGGAATTTTTTCCCAGCTCGGCAAACAGAACCACAACAACCACTTTGTGTTGCAGATGTTTCGTCCCCTGTCTAGGTGACATCCTCAGTGCTTGGAGCCTCCTGTGAAGCGCTTCTGTGATCTTTCCTCCGGCATTTGTTGTGGTTTGTCTCTGTCGCTTCCGGTTGGCAGTTCCAGCTGTCCACTGCAGTGGCCGGTATATTGGGTCCAGGTCGACGTGTTTATTGATTGAATCTGTGGATGAGTGCCATGCCTCTAGGAATTCCCTGGCTGTTCTCTGTTTGGCTTGTTCTATACTAGTAGTGTTGTCCCAGTCGAACTCATGTTGCTTGTCATCTGCATTGTTCCTGGAGGCTGAGTTCGAGGGATTTGACTGAGACAAGTTGGGGGGAGGGGAAATTAGGAAACTGGAGAAATCTGAGTTCATCCCTTGTGGTTGGAGGGTTCCTAGGCAGAAGATGAGGCGCTCTTCCTCCAACCATCGTGTTGCTATGGTCTTGGTCCTTGGACTTGGTCCTTGGTCCTTGGTCCTTGCAGGTCTTTGGACTCCTCCATCGCCAGACCATAGCAACACAACATTTTCAGCTCTGATCTCCAGTCCTCACTTTCTCCTCGAAGTTTATTCACACTAGCACACAGGTAAGAAATAGAAGATGGCCAACAGTAAGTTATAGGGGAAAGACCAGAGATAATAGTGCTGGGGTAGGAGAGGAGACCTTTATGGGCAATTGCTGAAAATGTGTTGCTGGAAAAGCGCAGCAGGTCAGGCAGCATCCAAGGAACAGGAAAATCGACGTTTCGGGCATAAGCCCTTCTTCAGGAAACGTTGATTCGCCTGTTCCTTAGATGCTGCCTGACCTGCTGCGCTTTTCCAGCAACACATTTTCAACTCTGATCTCCAGCATCTGCAGACCTCACTTTCTCCTTTATGGGCAATTGTCTGATTCAGACAAGATAGATATTAATGAAATCAGGGAGTCTAACTATTTAAGATGAAGATAAGGAGGAACAAACACAGAAAACATTGGAGAAATTCAGTGAGAGATGGAGAGATGCACAGTTAATTAGATTAGATTACATTACATTACAGTGTGGAAACAGGCCCTTTGGCCCAACAAGTCCACACTGCCCCGCCGAAGCGCAACCCACCCATGCCCCTACATTTACCCCTTACCTAACACTACGGGCAATTTAGCATGGCCAATTCACCTGACCTGCACATCTTTGGACTGTGGGAGGAAACCGGAGGAAACCCACGCAGTCACGGGGAGAACGTGCAAACTCCACACAGTCAGCCGCCTGAGGCGGGAATTGAACCCGGGTCTCTGGCGCTGTGAGGCAGCAGTGCTAACCACTGTGCCACCGTGCCACCCAATGTCCCGTGTCCAGTATGACTCCTCTTCGGAGATGAAAAGAAATTTTCTCTCCCGGATGAGAGTCATTCTATTAAATCCTCGCCTGTAGACGGCTGGAGGTGTGGAATCATTAGGTGTATTCAGGCTGAGATTTCCATAGTTTTAGTCAGGAAAGGAATCAAGAGTTAAGGGGAAAAGGCAAGAAAATAGAGTTGAAGATTATCAGATTAGCCGCGATCTCATTGATTGACCGAGCAGACTGGATGGGCTGAATGGCCTACTTCTGCTCCTATTCTTAAGGTCCACGGCTTTCCCAGCTTGATTATAGTGGAGAGACACTGGAGGCCGATGGTGCAACCAACTGCACACAGATTGAATCGGATGAGGATAGATTGTTTGCCTTTGTCAACAGAGAATGTGTTTTGTGACTTTGGGAAGAGCCATTTAGGTGTTATGTTGGGGATGATTGCTTGACTGGAGGGATTTAAAAGTACTTGGAAAAATGGCCACAGATGGGAAGGAAGGACTTCTGAGAGAAAAGGAAGGTGGGAAATAGCTCCTTCACCCTTCTGTTTGTTGACCTCCATCTGTTATACACATACAACGGATTCCCAATATTATAATTCCACCCCGGTTTTGAAGTTGCATCGTGTTCTTGTCCTTTATTACCTCAGTAATTTCCCAAGGCGTACAACATTCTGAAATTTCCACACCCTCAATATGCCCTCTTGCACTTTTTATTGCTCCTCCACTAGGGGACCAAGTCTTCAGAGGCCTATTCCCTAAAATGTAGAATTCCGTCACTGAGACTCTGTGCAACTTTAACTCTCCCTTAGCCCCTTTCCTTTAAAACTTATCTTTTCAACCGAGATTTTAGTCACCCTTCCTAATACTTTCTTATGTGTCTTGGTATTGGTTTTCATTTGGTATCAGAACCGTGAAGCGCCTCGGGACATTTTGCCATGCTGAAGGCAATACATAGATTCAAGTTATTGTTGCATGCAGTCACAGGAGAAAGGAAAAGGAAGGGACAGTGACTGGTGCAGGGCAGGAGATGATGAATGTGATAATGGAGCACTGAAAAACTGAGAGGAGCAGAAACTGTGTTCACAGGATAAGTGAACGGTTACAGGAGAATGGAAAGGAAGAAAGGGAACATGGGACATGAAATGCCAAGGGGCAGGAAACTTGTAGAAGATCCGTTCCCACAATTAAGAAATGCAGCAACTAATAGTTAGGCTGATTTATTCAACACATGAGGAAAGCCCATGTGCTTCAATTTGTAATTTGCACAAACCTGACAGTACATATGAAGCAATGCTTTGGAATGGGACTGACATTGTTAAATGCATGGAGAACTAATTCTTACATGGTTTCTATTTGGCTTAGCCATTTGTAAAACATACAATTGTATACGTAGATATAAAATCAACATGGTTTATGTTGTGTGAGATTTTGGTCAGAATGAAAAGACCAAAATCTGCATGTGCAGATGGTCTGGAATCATAAATGCAATTTGCAAATCTGGTCTAGAGCTTTAGGGTGTACATAAGGTCCACACCCATTGCATAGATGTTAAGTTACAGATTTTTATTCATTTATGGGATGTCAAGGTCACAGGCTGTGCCTAGTTGCCCTTGAACTGAGTGGTTTGTTCAGTTATTTCAAAGGATAGTTAAGATTCAACCACATGCTGTAAGTCTGGAGCTGTTTGGACACCGGATAGGGAGTGCAGATTTCCTTCTGTGATGTATATTAACAAACCAGATGATTTTGAATCCCACCATGGCTGATGGTGAAATTTGAATTCAATAAAAAAAATCTGTCAATATAAAAGCTAGTTATAATATCTCCTCTTGTTCACTAATCTGCTACCCTTCCCCAGTCTGGCCCATGTGTGACTCTAGAAAAAGCAATGCAGTAGACTCTTGGCTGTTGGATCAGCCATGATCCTATTGAACAGCAGAGTGTGTACGATGGGCCAAATGGCCTAACCTTGTATCTATTTCTTAGGTTCTTTTGGACTGTCCTCAGAAATGGCCTCCCTTCAAAAAATGCTGGCCTTGCCAGTGATACTCACATCTAATTAATTAAGAGAAAACTTTCCATAGGGAATGTTGAAAGACATTTAGGCAGGTATGTGGATAGGAGAGGCTTAAGGGAAGAGGGGCCGAAAGTGGGCAAATGGGACTAATTCACTTTAGGAAATTGGTCAGCATGGTGGCTCAGTGCTTAGCACTGCTGCCTCACAGTGCTAGGGACCTGGGTTCAATTCCAGCCTTGGGTGACTGTCTGTGTGATATTTGTGCATTCTCTCTGTGTCTGTGTGAGTTTCCTCCCACAGTCTAAAGGTGTACAGGTGAGGGGAATTGATTATGATAAATTGCCTATAGTGTGCAGGCGAGGTGGAAGTGTGAGTTTGGGTGGATTTCTCTTTGGAGGGTTGGTGCAGACTCAATGGGCCGAAAGGCCTCTTTCTGCACTGTAGGGATTCTATAATGGGTGCAGTTGGGCTGAAGGGTGTGTTTCCATGTGATATGACACTAATGCCTGGTAAAATTGCCACTCCAGATATGTCAGTGGCTATGAGAACCAAGGAAATAGGCTTGTTCAGAAAGAGTGAATTGCAACTTGTGTCATGTTTAAACGATCCATTCCCTTGCAAGGAAATGTGGGATGATTAGCTTTTCGAGCGAGCCATCCACAGCAAGTACAATCTCACCACAGTGGCCCTTGATGCTGGGACAAGATCAAGATTGTGCTCAAGACTGTTTGAATGCAAAAGGGAAAAGCAATGCATTTTGAATAGACACACATTGCCTTCCTTGCTCTCTCTTCAGATATATATAGTATTCACTGCCCATTGCGCATTCTGTTGAAACGTATTTGGGTCAAAGTCAATGTACGATATAAGACTCTGTGGTAAAGGGAAGACCAATGACCTGTAATACCACTTCAAAAAAAAAAGCAGGCTTATGGTTTACTAACAAAAACAAATCTAGAATGGCAAGTGGATTCCTTCCATTAATGCAGCAGTCAATCAAAGCACAAATGCCTAGAGATTCCAGCTGGAAGTTTTTTTAAAAAAAAAATTTTTATCTGTGTTTCAGCTGCCAGTCTCTAAAACCCGCTCACAGCACGGCTTTACATACTGGCCTCACCAGCATCAAAAGCAGGCAATCAGGTCTAAATCAGCATGCAAAATGCCACTCAACCTTGGGCTTGTATTAAAATTTTCAGGGACTCAATTTGTGATAGCAATCGTTCCTATTAAAAAAGCAAAATGTAAGATAGTTTTTTTTATATATATAAATCTCTGGGTGTAATGGAATCGTTAATAAGCATGAGCTGATGTGATTTCTCACCACAAATCCTGCAGAGGGTTCAGAAGTGGGAAAATAGTGTGTGTGAGCCAGGCACTGTCTTCAGGCTGCTTCTGTGAGATACAGGGAGGCAACTGATAAGGAAGGCATCAGAAGGGCAGTTAATTGCCTCCAGTCTCTTGGTGCTGGGAATATTTAAAATCTATGGGATTAAGGACAGATTAAAACTACGGAAGCAGGGTCCAATGGCGCTTGGAGATTGCAATCAGGATCGGTTAATAGTGAGGAAAAAAAAATGAACATTGCAAATAAAATGACAGATAGGAATTCCAGATCCGCTTTTAACACAGCGAATTCTATCTTGTAAATGCCATTCATCTCTGTGTAAATCATTTTTTCTGCTGCAGGCTTATCAACCGATCAGCAAATTAAAAATGCTCTTCCCTAGGAGGATTAAGGAGGTTGATTGAAGTCAGTCAGAAAACTAGCTAATAAGTCTAAAAATGTCACTGTGGTTCTATGTGGTACACGGTACTGTCCTGTTACACCGGGAACTGTCTGAATACCATTTGATCAATAACACCAAAAGGTTCTATTGGGTTACAAAACGTTGCAATATGGATTAATTTGGTTAAAATAAAAAGGAAGTTGCAATGTTGCAGTCATTCCTATTACAATTCTGCACTCATTCTCTCATGTTGTCTGTTAATTAAACATGGATTTTATATTGAATAATGACAATGGAACTGTGAAATTAAATGAAATTAGAAATTAAATGAAATCTTAGTTGCTGCTTGGATATCCCTTAAAAATATAATATGAAATTGATGCAAATCCTACCGTATTTATGGGCTGGAGAAGACATGAAAGAAAAAGTTTGGACATTTTGAAAGAATTTTTGAGAAACTGAAACAATGCCCTTTTCACTCTTTGTTTCCTGCCTCATCTGCCATTCATTCAGTGCTTTTCTGTACTTTGTAAAAACATAAGATGTTAGACAAAATTCCTTATCTAAAAAATAAATTGCTGATGTGAACCCTGTGCCCATTGAAGGTCATGTGCATATTTTCTGCTTCCAAAATACTATTAAGGGATAATACATCAAACCTCTAACACACTATGCTTCAACCATAATTCATAAATTGTTTCCTCATAAATATATCCCTTTAGTTAAACCCCTTGTAACATGTTCAGTTTGTATTATTCTACTCACTGTATGTAGGTGAAATTTCAATTTCCATTTCAGTTGTAAGTATAATTATCAGCATCTGCCAAGCACACTAATGCTGTATTTTCAACATGTTAGAATTATTTCCTTATAGCATAATTATTCTGAAGTTGACTAGATAAAATCAAGTTTAGGTAGATAGGATAGTGAAGAAGGCGTTTGGTATGCTTTCCTCTATTGGTCAGAGTATTGAGTGCAGGAGTTGGGAGGTCATGTTGCGGCTGTACAGGACATTGATTAGGCCACTGTTGAAATACTGCGTGCAATTCTGGTCTCCTTCCTATTGGTAAGATGTTGTGAAACTTGAAAGGGTTCAGAAAAGATTTACAAGAATGTTGCCAGGGTTGGAGGATTTGAGCTGTCGGGAGAGGCTGAATAGGCTGGAGCTGTTTTCCCTGGAGCTTTGGAGGCTGAGGGGTGACCTTATAGAGGATCATAAAATCATGAGGGGCAAGGATAGGGTAAATAGACAAAGTCTTTTCCCTGGGGTGGGGGAGTCCAGAACTAGAGGGCATAGGTTTAGGGTGAGAGGGCAAAGATATAAAGAGACCTAAGGGGCAACTTTTCTATGCAGAGGGTGTTATGTGTATGGAATGAGCTGCCAGCGGAAGTGGTGGAGGCTGATACAATTGCAATATTCAAAAGGCATCTTGATGGGTATATGAATAGGAAGGGTTTGGAGAGATATGGGCCGGGTGCTGGCAGGTGGGACTGGATTGGTTTGGGATATCTGGTCGGCATGGATGAGTTGGACCGAAGGGTCTGTTTCTGTGCTGTACATTTCTGTGACTTTATGACTCAATGACTCTATAATAGCAATGAATAGTTTACCAGAGTTGTCAACTGCAAGATGCACAGATATTGAGAGTTAGGATGCCTGTATTACACAGGACACTGCATTGTATTAGTGTCCAGGTTCCGTGAAGCAATGTTTTGACATACTTTAACAATATCCTTCATTCTGGTCTGGCGCATTGTTAAAATGTTGTGTAATGTATCACATCGCCAGCAATGCTATTCCATCTTAGGACCACTTTCATTGTGTTCAAACAGTGAATGAGTTTAGGCAGTGAAGTGCCATGTATTGATACTGTTGGGTGTATGTGCCTTAACATTACCAAGGATTGTTTGTATTTGTTGCATTTGTATTAGCAGCAACAAAATCCTTTCTTCAAAAGATGGAAGCAATACTGTGGCATCAAAGAGAGGGTGGGTGACGTAAGAATGCTCACGAGAAGGAATAAAAGATTAATCAAACAAGGATCTGCTGTATTTCCGTTCATACAGGCTGAGTGATGTTTCATAGTTTTGTGCAATATTTGTACCTTTGCTTGCTTTTGAACAAGTCCCATCTCCTCCAGGACAGGTGCAATGAGCAGATCTTTGGTGATGAGAGGATTAAGGTTGATAGGCTTGCTAATGGTGTGCATTAAAGGTCAAACACTCAGAGGTTAGATTTTACTTTTTATTCATTCGTGAGCTGTGTATGTCGCTGTATAGAGCAGCATTTATTGCCCATCCCTAAATGGAGTGAACAGCCTTCTTGAACTCGAGAGTGTGATCCTGGAAAAGCACAGCAGATCAGGAGCAGGAGAGTCGACATTTCAGGCAAAAGCCCTTCATTAGGAATGATGAAGGACTGTTGCCTGTAACATCGATTATCCTACTTCTCGGATGCTGCCTGGCCTGCTGTGTTTTTCTAGCACCACACTCATGATTCTAATCTTCAGCATCTGCAGTCCTCACTTTTGCCTGGCCTTCTTGAACTGCTGAGGTCCTTAGGGTGTAGGTGACCTATGCAGGGTAGGTCCTGCATAGAACCCACCCCCAGAACAAATTAGCAGGATAGTCTTTTCCCTGGGGTGGGGGTGTCCAGAACAAGAGGGCATAGGTTTAAGGTGAGAGGGGAAAGATATAAAAGAGACCCAAGGAGCAAATTTTTCACCCTGAGGGTGGTACATGTTGGAATGAGCTGCCAGAGGATGTGGTGGAGGCTGGTACAATTGCAACACTTAAGAGGCATCTGGATGGGTATATGAATGGGAAGGGTTTGGAGGGATATGGGCCGGGTGCTGGCAGGCGGGAATGGATTGGGTTGGACGGGTTGGACCGAAGGGTCTGCTTCCGTGCTATACATCTCTGTGACTCTATGTCAGCCTGGAAGAAAGAAATTCAGAGTGGAATTAAAACAAAATCAGGGTGAATTTCACCTCGCATTCAATGCATTGAAGAACATATTGGAAGGAATCAGCTGAACATTGAGTGAAATTTATGAGTTAATGTTGAAGGGAGATAAATTAGGAGCTTGAAGTGTTATCTGATAGTTATTCTTTCAGCATAAAGTGGAAACAACAAATATGAATATGGACTTGAGTTTCAATGGCAGAGTGTTCCTATTAGCAAATGTTTTTAGATATAGGAATAAATATAACAATTTGCATGTTGCAATATAACAACAGAGCAGTCGTTGTATACAAACAACTACCTCGAAGTACTAAACTGATAGCAAAAAGGGGAAGCAGGAAACAAGGAGAAGAAAGGGCAAATGGTCTGTTACACTGAGTAATTTTATCACTCAGATCTGCTCAGCAACTGAAATTTTCATTGTGTCTGGGATCTTTCACGCAAAATCATAGCAACGGAGCAGCAAATCACCCCGTATGTTGGAAGTGTGGTAGTGTGTGAGATTTCTTTTCTCACCGAATGACTTGTCCTGAGTACAGATTATGGATAATAAGTGAGACCCTATAGCAATGGCACTACTAGCACAGAATGCAGTAATGGCTGTGTTGGTAACACTAATCTTCCTGGTGCTTTTCCATCTATTTCATTCAGTCGTATCACAGTCAAATGATTTTGGTCCTTCTTTCATGGATTATAAATTAGGAAGATTAAGGTATAATCCTTAACAGAGATCGAAATCATCAGAGAGCTGAAAGATTATGGTAACTTACCAAAACAAACAGCAAGATCTAACACTCGGAAACATTTACAAAGCTTAAAAAAAACCTTCCAACAGCTGTGAAATTTGACATAAATGTTTATAGCGTTTCCAGATTGCAGCAGCAGTAAAGGAAGGAACTGCTGTATTTATCAAGCGAGGAACGTTGGGTGTAGCCAAGGGGTCTTTTTTATCCAGCAAAGACAAAGATGTGAAGATACTTTCGCTGGCTTAGATCATTTGTTATTCTGCCTTGTTAATTTGGAGGTTTAATGTTGAGACTTGCAGTAGTACAGTTCAGGAAATCGGTGGGTTAGGAATCTTGTGGATTTTCCTGTTGTCTCTCAACATTAATGATGAATTCTTCCTGAGCACTGCTTCCAGAAAGTCAGGAGAAAAATCAAAGCACATGAAAAGGATTGTGTTGTCTTTTGTTTCCTTTGAACACTTTGTTTATTAATTTTCAAATATCTGAGATACAATAGAAAGAATAGTTAACTGGAAGAGGCATTTCGAGGCAGAAGTTCAAGTGATGAAACCTCCAAGAAAACATTAATCAGACTTAAGAACCCTAGAATCAGAGCCCCACTGCGGTGCACCCTCTGTTTAATTTGCACTTGTTTTGTGTCTGATTTTCCTGCTGGAGTCACCGGATTGTGAAATCAGCTTTGTGCTATTCAATGTAAAACATTTTTGATGAAATGTGCATCTACATTAGCTTATTAAGTGAGCATTCTTTAAACAAGAAAAATAACCCATCCCAATTTTGCTTCCTCTTCCATTGGAACTATTGATTCACAATGGGGCCCAATAACCTTATAGAATGGCTTGTTTGGCAGCAATTGTAGACAGAAAGAGAGACTTAATGTTTTCAGTCTGATATGACTCTTCCTGAGAATACTCTTCTTCTATTCTGAAGAAGATTTATACCAGACTCAAAATGTTAACCCTGAGTCTTTCTCCCTTTCTACACAGATGCTGCTAGACTTGTCGAGTTTCTCCAGCATTCTCTGTATTTGTTTCAGATTTTCAGCATTCCACAGTGCATATGAGAAAAGACTATGTGATAAGTGCGGAGATCATCGTGACTAGGAATTCTATCTTACACTCTCCTGATATTCACCCATGAACTACTGAGAGAAAGCATAACCTTCTCCCCTCTTTTAGGATATGGGGTCTGGAGTCGGCCAAACCGGCACAGACTGAGGATCAAATTCTGGAGCTTTTTTAATGTTCATGGATGGGATACATGCGATACAATACACTTATCAATAGAACAATTGTATGTAGTGCTATACATTATTCATCTCACAGTACTGATATCTCAACTTGTACAGGGAGCAGGTGATTGGAGATGAAACATCTGAGTATTTTTGAACTGATGACAATGTTTTGAGTTCAATTTCCCTTGTTGGTAGTTGTAAGGGAAGCTATGGTTAGAAGCCAATTGTTCCTAATTTTTTTGTTTAATTACTGGAAATGGTTTGAAATGTAAATATATCTTTGAAATGACAATATAGTGAAAAGGTCTTTTTAGTCAGGCTTCAGTGCACTCACTATTGAGCTGCTCCTGTGCCTGTCTGTGTTGTGTCTGTAATAGCTTTTCATGGGAAATCATGAAATCCTATTTACATCCTGATGACTGAGGACAGCCTGATGCTAACTCATGGGTGACTGTTACTAATCAGCTATAACATCATCTTCTGCAGGGTGTGGATAGGTACAATTCTTGATCAGTTTTCAACTGAGGATTCACTTTATGCACAATGCAAAATTCTCATTTATTCATTCCCTTTTAAAAAAAGGATGAACTTGTTCATTAGTGCCAATGTTTTAACAAAAACCATTCATGTGAAATGGTTTAAATTGCAATTTGTAATAAAACCTGTTCATATCTAATATCATGCAACATGATTTCAATAATCCGATAATCAGTAAAAAAAGCTACTATCATAATTTAGCAGCACAAAACGAATTTAAATCTGACGATTTGCTTCATAAAGAAACTTAGTTGATTTGAATAATTACTTGCCTTTATAAACCAACCCATCGAATCTCTCAGAAATCTCACAAAGTTCTTCATAAAGGAAGGATGATATTGTGGTTATTTGATTCTGTACAACAGCCATTTTGAACACAGCAAGGAGCCATAAATAGCAAAGAGATTAATTTGCTTTCATAGAATCATAACAGGTGACAGCACTAAAACAAAACATTTAGTTTAACAGATGTGAGCCCCTGTTCCGTTCCAGATGAGTTTAACCTAATCTGATGCCCCACTGCACCAGAAAGCTTTTAATTATCAAGTTAGGTGTTTAAAGTAAATTATCAAGGGGTATGGGGTTCAGCGCAATTTATTGCCCATCCCTGGTTAATAGTTAACCCCATTACTGTGGGTCTGGATCTCACATAAGTCAGACCAGGAATTCCCTTCTCTAAACCAGATGGGTATTTTTGATAATTGACAATGGTTTCATGGCCATCATTTGACTCTTAATTCAAGGCTTTTACTGAATTCAAATTCCACTGTCTGTCAAAGGCATAATTTGAACTTGTGTCCCCTAAATATTAGAGGTAAAAACAATGACTGCAGATGCTGGAAACCAGATTCTGGATCAGTGGTGCTGGAAGAGCACAGCAATTCAGGCAGCATCCAACGAACAGCGAAATCGACGTTTCGGGCAAAAGCCTTTCATCAGGAATAAAGTGATGAAGGGCTTTTGCCCGAAATGTCGATTTCGCTGCTCGTTGGATGCTGCCTGAATTGTTGTGCTCTTCCAGCACCACTGATCCAGAATCCCCTAAATATTACCTGGTTTTCTGGATTCAACAGTACAGAAATAATATCACAGGGCCATCACCTCCTTTTATCTGCCTTTTTACGTATCCTGGTTCAACAATGGGTGCATAACAGAGAATTCTGCGTTGTATCCAACTTTCCTGAAAGCACAAGTTTCCTCAGCATTCTGAACATTTTATTTTAGTGTTCATCTTCACTTTGGGGTTCTGTTGTTGCTGACTGACTGTTCAATGGAAATAATCTCTCACAATTATCCTAATGTAACCACCGGTGACTTTAACTGTAAAGAGAATATCAGTGAGAGTTCTGAGGAAGGGTCACTTGACCTGAAACGTTAACTCTGATTTCTCTTCACAGATACTGCCAGACCTGCTGAGCTTTTCCAGCAATTTCTAGTCTTATCAGTCAGGGTTCCTGACATTGATGCAAATTGTGAGTTTGCAGAGAGCTGGAGAAAAGAATATAAAAAGGCCAGTTGGAGGGGGTCTTTTGGCATAGTGATCATGTCCCTACATCTAGGTCAGAAGGTCGATGTCCAAAATTTTCTGGAGGTGTGTCATAACCTATGGATTAAAAATAAGTTTAAAACAATCAGTTGTGGTTAAGTTTGCTACCAGAATTACTTTGAAATATTAATTACTGTTATTGAAGGAGATTGAAGTATAGATATGTTTAATATGTTTATTCAGTATTGGGAAAGGTTAGTTAGAAGTATATGCCAAATACATTGAAATTTGCAGGTGTCTGATCAACAATAAATACTGTACCACGGGAATGAGAGCAGGCAGTTAGTGATTGCCTGGGAACGAGAGCATTGTAGGGAATGGGTGATGGAGAAATCAGGCAATTCAACAGTCACAAAGTTATTGTGGGAATTGGAGAGTCAATTGGAAAATAGTCAGAATCTTGAAATGGACATTATGGGAGACCTAATGAAGACTTTCTTTCCATGATAGATGTGCAAGTAGTGGCACTGGAGGAGGCAAAAGGATTGGGGTGCTAAGGAAGATGAGAAATTGACCAAATTGCAGATCACATGGTGGTCTTTTGGCCCAGTGTGACCTTGGTGTGGACATCCAGCCTCAAGCAGTCTCCCGGCCTTGAGAGCTTCGAGGTAAAGCCTGATGCAGTCTGGAGTCAAGGCCTGGGACAATCTAGAGTCAAGGCCTGGGTCAGTCTGGAGTCAAGGCCTGGGGCAGACTGAAGTCAAGGCCTGGGACAATCTAGAGTCAAGGCCCGGTGCAGACTGGAGTCAAGGCCTGGGTCAGTCTGAAGTCAAGGCCTGGGTCAGTCTGGAGTCAAGGCCTGGGACAATCTAGAGTCAAGGCCTGGGGCAGTCTGAAGTCAAGGCCTAGTGCAGACTGGAGTCAAGGCCTGGGTCAGTCTGGAGTCAAGGCCTGGGTCAGTCTGGAGTCAAGGCCTGGGTCAGACTGGAGTCAAGGCCTGGGTCAGTCTGAAGTCATAGCCTGGGGCAGTCTGAAGTCAAGGCCTGGTGCAGTCTGGAGTCAAGGCCTAGTGCAGACTGGAGTCAAGGCCTCGGGCAGACTGGAGTCAAGGCCTGGGTCAGACTGGAGTCAAGGCCTGGGTCAGTCTGAAGTCAAGGCCTGGGGCAGTCTGAAGTCAAGGCCTGGTGCAGTCTGGAGTCAAGGCCTAGTGCAGACTGGAGTCAAGGCCTGGGTCAGTCTGGAGTCAAGGTCTGGGGCAGACTGGAGTCAAGGCCTAGTGCAGACTGGAGTCAAGGCCTGGTGCAGACTGGAGTCAAGACCCGTTGCAGACTGGAGTCAAGGCCTGGGGTAGTCTGGAGTCAAGGCCTGGGTCAGTCTGGAGTCAAGGCCTAGTGCAGACTGGAGTCAAGGCCCGGTGCAGACTGGAGTCAGGCCTGGGGCAGACTGGAGTCAAGGCCTAGTGCAGACTGGAGTCAAGGCCTGGGGCAGACTGGAATCAAGGCCTAGTGCAGACTGGAGTCAAGGGCTGGTGCAGACTGGAGTCAAGACCTGTTGCAGACTGGAGTCAAGGGCTGGGGTAGTCTGGAGTCAAGGCCTGGTGCAGACTGGAGTCAGGCCTGGTGCAGACTGGAGTCAAGGCCCAGTGCAGTCTGGAGTCAAGGCCCAGTGCAGACTGGAGTCAGGCCTGGTGCAGACTGGAGTCAGGCCTGGTGCAGACTGGAGTCAAGGCTTGGTGCAGTCTGGAGTCAAGGCTTGGTGCAGACTGGAGTCAGGCCTGGTGCAGACTGGAGTCAAGGCCCGGTGCAGACTGGAGTCAAGGCCTGGGGCAGTCTGGAGTCAAAGCCCGGTGCAGACTGGAGTCAGGCCTGGTGCAGACTGGACTCAAGGCCCGGTGCAGACTGGAGTCAAATCCAAGCGCAAACTAGTGTCAAGGCCTGGTGCAGACTGGAGTCAAGGCCTGGGGCAGTCTGGAGTCAAGGCCTGGGGCAGTCTGGAGTCAAGGCCTGGGGCAGTCTGGAGTCAAGGCCCAGTGCAGTCTGGAGTCAAGGCCGGTGCAGACTGGAGTCAAGGCCTGTTGCAGACTGGAGTCAAGGCACGGTGCAGACTGGAGTCAAGGCCTGGTGCAGACTGGTCAGGCCTGGTGCAGACTGGACTCAAGGCCCGGTGCAGACTGGACTCAATGCCTGTTGCAGACTGGACTCAAGGCCTGTTGCAGACTGGAGTCAGGCCTGGTGCAGACTGGAGTCAAGGCCTGGTGCAGACTGGAGTCAAGGCCCAGTGCAGACTGGAGTCAAGGCCTGGGTCAGTCTGGAGTCAAGGCCTGGGACAGTCTGGAGTCAGGCTTGGTGCAGTCTGGAAGTGAGGTATCTGCGTGCACTGGCTTGAGAGAGCTGTTTTTCTTACCTTATTTCTTTATTTTTATAATTTATGCCTATGACCTGTAATGCTGAACTTTTAATTTCTTTATTCTCCTAAATTTTTCCCTAAAAATTTGTGCCTAAACATCTGTACCTCAGTACACTTGCACCCAGAAATGCACTGGAAATGGCGACTAGTAAACCTTTCACTATACTCATGTGAATACATGTGACAATTAAGCTCATTCTAATTCTCATTCTAATGGTTATATGGTTATATTGGGAAAATAGTATGAGGTAGATGATCAACTGTGTTCGAAACTGACCATGTAGGCTCAAGCGGTTGATTCCTGAAGAAGGGCTTATGCCTGAAACGTCGATTCTCTTGCTCCTCGGAAGCTGCCTGGCCAGCTGTGTTACGTCGAATCTCCTGTTCCCTGGATGCTGCCTGACCTGCTGTGCTGTTCCAGCAATAAAGTTTCAACTTTGATCTCCAGCATCTGCAGACCTCACTTTCTCCTCCAGCTGTGTTTTTCCAGCACCACGTTTTTCAACTCTGGTATTCCAGCATCTGCAGTCCTCACTTTCTCCTAGTTGATCTTAACCTACTTCGAATCCTCTTGCAAAGATGCCTAACTTGAAGAAGCTCTCCTCCTCCCTCTACAAGGATCTCAGTGAGTCCCTCTCTCACTGCACCCTCCCCAGGTCATCTCCTCTGCCCTGAAGCTCTTCAGCCATGTCCTGAGACAAACTGACTACTACAGCCACATCTCTTTCCTCAGCACCTGCCTACGGAACCGACTGACCCCGCATGGACTCCGGACCACATTCAAACCAACACAATTTGGACCCAACCAGGATAACCTGTACCTGCAACAAATCCGAAGCCTCCAGTAACAGACCTCCCTCCGGATCCTCTGCTCCACGCTTCAAGCCATGCGCCTCCCTGCAGTCAGCCCTGCCCCAGCTCAGGACAACATGACCCCGCATGGACTCCGGACCACATTCAAACCAACACAATTTGGACCCAACCAGGACAACCTGTACCTGCAACAAATCCGAAGCCTCCAGTAACAGACCTCCCTCCGGATCCTCCGGTCCACGCTTCAAGCCATGGGCCTCCCTGCAGTCAGCCCTGCCCCAGCTCAGGACAACACTCTCCAAGACCTGCAAAGGACCTTTGCTGTTCTTCATCCTCAGACGGATTCATACACTGAACAAACGGTTTTTCCTAGCCATATCGAACATCAAAGAAAGTAAATACAAAAAACTTTCATGTACTCACCCCCACACTCCGAATTCCTCGACTGTTCCGGAACCTTCTCGCGACCTCCGGAACCGCTCGGGCACCATTGTCCACGTGGCCACTGCAGCCACCACCGCCACGTCGAATGGTGACGACACATCCGCCCCCAACGCCACACGGACAACAGCCACCACCAAACATGCAGCCTCCGCGATCGCCGCCTAGACAACCACCTCCACGATCACCAGGAAGACCATCGCCGATAGATACGTGGCCGCCGCGGGATCCACGGCCACCGGGACCAGCGCCGTTTCTGCCCGGCGCGCCACTTCCGCCCCCAGTGGCGTCACTCACCTGCTCAAGGACCACGCCGCCCCCCACATCAATCTCCGCCCCATGTTGATCTCCGCCCCCACAACCGACTCCGCTCCCACAACTAACTCCGCCCCACGACTAACTCCGCCCCCACTCCCAGCTCCAGCCCCACACCAGGTCCTAGCTCCCAGCCCTGTCGTATTTTCACTATCCCTCCAGACCTCCCCCTCTCTGGGGATGAACGATCAGTCCTCAGCAGGAGCCTCACCTTCATCCCCCTACGCTTCCGGATCAATGAGTTCGACACGCGGCTAGATATCGAGCATTTCTTCCACCGCCTTCGCCTCCACGTCTACTTCTTCAACAAGGACTCTTGCCCACCCTCTGACGATCCTTTCTCCTGCCTCCAACATACCCCATCCACCTGGACACCCCATGCTGGCCTCTTACCTACCCTCGATCTCTTCATATCCAACTGCCACCATGACATTGACCGCCTCAACCTGTCCACCCCTCTCACTCACTCCAACCTCTCACCCTCACAACACGCAGCCCTCCACTCCCTCTGCTCCAACCCAAACCATTCCTGAAGAAGGGCTTATGCCTGAAACATCGATTCTCCTGCTCCTCGGATGCTGCCTGGCCTGCTGTGTTTTTCCAGCACCACATTTTTCAACTCAAGCAGTTGATTGGCTGACTCATGTTCTTATGTTCATGCGTTATTATCAAAATCCTCAATGGTACAAGATGGACCCAATATAGTGAGGACAAGATGGTAGCGAAGAACATTAGTTAGAGAGTTTACATGAAGGAAAAGATTGAAAGAGACAGGAGATTTCTGACAAATACTTAAATGGAGGTCTTTGGATGTAGAAGGTAAGGGGGAAGAGTGTTAGGCTCGGCCTCTGAGGAAGAACGTTAAAGTTGGTGTGTGACTGTAAATAACAAGACATTGAAATAAAGGGCTTATGAAATGGAAGAGTTAAAGTACTTGAAAAAAGAGAAGTGCTGGAGCAACATAGAGAAGCATCAAGATGTTAAATTGGAGATGAAAGTCACAGTAATCACATATACTTTGATTTGGAGTGGGCGGTAAAAATGCTAAACTGGCGGGGATGCTTTTATAAGATATAAAAGGATCTATCCCCCAGGAACAATGATTCTATCAGCAACAGGATGTCACCATAATCATCCGTGGTGAGACCATGATTAGGAAGAGTCTGGTTTAGGAGTGATCAGATGTCCTGAAGAGAAAGTACAAATACTCCAGTGAGGTCTCCGCTTGAAGAAATAGGCAGAGTAGAATTATCTAACTCCCTTAAAGAATGTGTTGGCATTTTTCTTTTGGTAAAATAAACAGAAGATGGATTAATTGAGTGCGTCCATAGAAAAGGATTGATAGTAGACTTTATGTTGAAGCTAGGAGGAAGTGAAGACTGCAGATTAGGGTTAAAAAGTGTGGCACTGGAAAAGCACTGCAGGTCAGGCAGCATCCGAGGAGCAGGAGAATCGACGTTTCAGGCATAGGCCCTTCATCAGGAATGTAGGGTGGGAAAAGGGGCTGAGAGATAAATAAGAAGGAGGGGTGGGGGGAAGGTAGCTGGGAAGGTGATTGGTAGATGCAGGTGGGGGGTAATTGGTTGGAAGGGAGGGTGGATATTTATCTCTCGGCCCCCTTACCCACACCCCCGACACATTCCTAATGAACTTATGTCTGAAAAAAAGAAATTTACAGCGCAGGAACAGGCCATTCAGCCCTCCAAGCCTATGCCGATCCAGATCCTCTATTTAAACCTGACGCCTATTTTCTAAGGATCTGTATCCCTCTGCTACCAAAAGAGAAAATGCTGGAAAATCTCAGCAGGTCTGGCAGCATCTGTAAGGAGAGAAAAGAGCTGACGTTTTGAGTCTAACTGGCCCTTTGTCAAAGCATTTTCTCTTTTGGTTTCAGATTCCAGCATCCGCAATAATTTGTTTTTATCCAATGTATCTCTCTGCTCCCTGCCCATTCACATATTTGTCTAGATACATCTTAAATAACACTATTGTTCCTTACCACCTCTGCTGGCAGTGTGTTCCAGGCACCCAGTACTCTCTGCGTGAAGGACTTTCCACATAAAACTCCCCTAAACTTTTTCCCTCTCACTTTGAACTTGTGACCCCTAGTAATTGAGTCCCCCACTCTGGGAAAAAGTTTCTTGCTATCCACCCTGTCTACACCTTTCATGATTTTGTAGGCCTCAATTAGGTCCCCCTTCAACCTCCTTCTTTCCAATGAAAGTAATCCTAATCTACTCAACCTCTCCTCATAGCTAGCACCCTCCATACCAGGCAACATCCTGGTGAACCTCGTCTGCACCCTGTCCAAAGCATCCACATCCTTTTGGTAATGTGGTGGCCAGAACTGTACGCAGTATTCCAAATGTGGCCAAACCAAAGTCTTATACAACTGTAACATGACCTGCCAACTCTTGTACTCCATATCCCATCCAATGAAGGAAAGCATGCCGTATGCCTTCTTGACCACTCGACATCCTGCGTTGCCACCTTCAGGGAACAATGGATCTGGGCACCCAGATCTCTCTGTACATCAGTTTTCCCCAGGACTTTTCCATTTACTGTATAGTTTGCTCTGGAACTCCATCTGCTATTTCTCTGGCCAACTCTCCAATCTATGTATATTCGGCTGTATTCTCTGACAGCCTCTTTCACTATCTGCTACTCCAGCAATCTTAGTGTCATCTGCAAACCTGCCAATGAGGCAACCTACACCTTCCTCCAAATCAGTTATGTATATCATAAACAACAGTAGTCCCAGCACGAATCCCTGTGGGACACCATTAGTCACAGGTCTCCATTTTGAGAAATACCTTTCCACTACGACTCTCTGCCTCCTGTTGCCCAGCCCATTCTCTATCCATCCAGCTATAACACCCTCGGCCCCATGTGACTTCACCTTCTTCATCAGCCTAACATGGGGAACCTTATCAAACGCCTCACTAAAGTCCATGTATATGACATCTACATCCCTTCCTTCGTCAATCAACTTTGTCAACTCTTCAAAGCTTTTTAGGTTTGTAAGACATGAGCTTCCCTCCACAAAATTATGCTGCCTATCACTGATAAGCCCATGTTCTTCCAAATGAGTATATAGTATATCCTATCTCTTAACATCTTCTTCAGTAGCTTCCCGCCACTGACGTCAGGCTCACATATCTGTAATTACCTGAATTATCCCTGCTACCCTTCTTAAATAAGGAGACAACATTAGCAATTCTCCAGTCATTTGGGACCTCCCCTGTTTTCAAGGATGCTGCAAAGATATTTGTTAAAGCTCCAGCTATTTCCTCTCTCACTTCCCTCAATAACCTGGGATAGATCCCAGCTGGGCCTGGGGACTTGTTCACCTTAATGCCTTTTAGAATACACAATTCCTCCCTCCTTCTGCCAACTTGATCTCGATTAATCAAACATCTATCCGTAACCTCAACATCCACTGTGCCCCTCTCCTCAGTGAATACCGATGCAAAGTACTCATTAAGAATCTCACCTGCTTTCACTGACTCCATGCATATCTTTCCTCCTTTGTCCTTGAGTGGGCCAACCCTTTCCCTAATTGCCCTCTTACTCCTTATATATGAATAAAAGGCTTTGGGGTTTTCCTTAACCTTACTCGCTAAGGATAACTCATGACCTCTTTTAGCCCTCTTAATTCCTCATTTCAGATTGGTCCTACATTCCCGATATTCTTCCGAAGGTTCATCCGTCTTCAGTCGTTTAAACCTTATATATGTATCCTTTTTCCTCTGAGCTAGTTTCACAATTTCACCTGTCATCCATGGTTCCCTAATCTTGCTATTTCTATCCCTCATTTTCACAGGAACATACCTCTCCTGAACTCAAATCAACTCAATTTTTTTAAAAGCCTCCCATATATCGAATCTGGATTTCTCTTCAAACAGCTGCTCCCAATCTACATTCCCCAGCTCCTGCCAAATTTTCATATAGTTGACCTTCCCCAATGTAGCGCTCTTCCTTTAGGACCACTCTAGTCTTTGTCAGTGAGTATCCTAAAACTTATGGAATTGTGGTCACTATTCCCAAAGTAATCCCCCACCGAAACTTCAACTATCTGGCCGGGCTCATTTCCTAACACCACATCCAGTATGGTCCCTTCATGAGTTGGACTATTTATATACTGCTCAAGAAAACCCTCCTGGATGCTCCTTACAAATTCTGCTCCAACCAATCCTCTAACACTAAGTGAATCCCAGTCAATATTGGGAAAATTAAAATCTCCTATCACCACCACCCTGTTGCTTCTATATCTTTCTGTGATCTCTCTACATGTCTGTACCTGTATCTCAAGCTCGTTGTTGGGAGGCCTGTAGTACAGCCCAACATTGTTACTGCACCCCTCCTATTTCTGAGCTTTGCCCGTATTGCCTCATTGCTCAAGTCTTCCATGGTGCCCTCCTTCAGCACAGCTGTGATATTCTCTCTGACCAGTAATGCAACTCCTCCACCCCTTTTACCTCCCTCTCTATCCCACCTAAAGCATCGATATCCTGGGATATTTAGTTACCAATCATACCCGTCCCTCAACCAAGTCTCAGTAATATCAATAGCATTATACTCCCAGGTACTAATCCAAGCCCTAAGTTCATCTGCCTTACCTACTATACATCTTGCATTAAAACAAAACGTCGACTCTCCTGCTTCTTGGATGCTGCTTGACCGGCTGTGCTTTTCCAGCGCCACATATTTCGGTGATGTTGAAGCTGACATAAATGCCTTTTCTTGGCCTTCTATTGATTGCCATAGGCCTGGTGATAAAGACAGTCTTTGCTGAAATTCACGGCCTGTCATGCAGAGTGAATAGGTTTCCAAGTATACTCATGTTCAATGAATATTGTTTGAAATCACTTGCTATTCACCATGGAAATAATTACAGTCACTACCAAATAGATTATTTTTCAGAAAAGCAGTCAGTTTAGCGATGTAGACCACCTGAACTTCACAACAGTGTCCAGATCTTAACCATTCAATTTCCAAACTTGAAATAAAGTTTGGAAGAAGGTAGAATAGAGTGGAGTGGCTTTGTTTGTCATTTCTATCATATACAGCTGGGACAATAAAAATGAGACAGCGTTCCTCCAGGACCAAGGTGCTATATGAAGTTCACGAGAGTACAGTCATACACAGGGCAGCATAAAGTGCATAGAAATGTGAAAAACATGCAAGACAGCACAGTAATTTCTGACAAGACAGGACAGTAAGCACAGTGGTGGACAAATTACAGCGTAACAATGAATGATTATGAATAAAACATTGTTTTAGCAGCAATTCAAAAAGTCGTCTGGAAATTGCAAATGGAATAGAGTGTGAGATCATACTATCTTAAGGAGCCTGATGGCTTGGGGGGAAGAAACTATTGCACTGTCTGGCTGTGAGAGACCGTGTGCTCCGGTACCTTCTGCCAGATGGCAGGAAGAAGAAGAGTTTGAATGAAGGATGTGTGGGGCCATCCACAATGCTGTTAGTCTTGCGGATGCAGCGTGTGATGTTAAAGGTGTTTTCCAAGTTAGGCCTCTGGGGAATGTGACCCCACCCCTTTTTAAAGTTGCCATATCGGATCTTGGGTTCCAACTCTATATTGGAGCACCTTTTTTTGTAATAAATCACAATTTTAATAACTTCTGAGTGACTTACTGTTCTGATGTGCAGGAATCCAGTTTCCAATTCTAAAGGACAAATCGGTAAAGGGAAAATCCTCTGTCTACTGCAGCCTGACAAATTTCCCCTCATTAAGTGGTAGAGACAAAAATGAATCCCAGAGTTCCCAGTGAATGAGGTTACTAAGAAATGATGGCAAATTTCCCCAAAAAAAGGCTAAAGGGTGACTCATGAGGGAAATAAAATGGGAGGCCATGAACAGTCATCTGTTTAATCTCAGGTTACAGTGTTGTTTATTGATGGACAATGAGGAGTTTGGGATACCTGGACAAATCTCAACAGCCATAGTTATTTCTGCGACGGACTTTAAATTTCAAATTTCCTTTTTCATTTCCTGATTTTGTTTAACTAGTTGAATACATGCAATCTAGATGTATTATGTAGATTTTAAAAATACATATATATATATAATCAGCTGGTGCATTACTTAAAAGTCTACTGTATTGTTCAAAATCTTTCTGTATCAGCAAAACCCAGAAAACAATATCTTCTCTTCATATGGTAGAGTGGTATCTCAAGACTGGGACCCTGCAAAGGAAAAGGTCTGAATTTTTCTCATATTTTCTCTCCAAAGGAATCTCTTTCAGTTAAATTACCTTTACTGTGGGTAAACATCAGGTCTATTTCAAGCCCTTCATTGGATCCACATTAAGTTTTGGGACAACATTGGCTCTATTTAAGTGTATCTTGAGCTGAATTCTCAAAGCAACTGTGAGCACCCCCAACCCTATCCTAACTTTGAAACTTCTGCCAAAAGGCAGAGATGTTGGGTGGAAGAGTCACGTACTGTCATATGATGGAACTGTATTCTCATGTGAGTCAGTGCTTTCTAGTAAAGAGGGTAGTAACTGGAAAAACAATATAATTTCCTTGCTGAAATAAGTGCACAGAGGCTGGTATCCCATCACCATGTCGCATTTTATTTACATGTGCAGTGTATATGGGCAGGAGAAAGTGAGGTCTGCAAATGCTGGAGATCAGAGCTGGAAATGTGTTGCTGGAAAAGCACTCGTTTTGTTGTGGTCTGACGATGGAGTCCAAAGACCTGCATATCCTTGGGCGTTCTTCCTCCAACCGTCGTTTTGTTGTGGTCTGACGATGGAGTCCAAAGACCTGCATATCCTTGGGCGTTCTTCCTCCAACCGTCGTTTTGTTGTGGTCTGACGATGGAGGAGTCCAAAGACCTGCATATCCTTGGTGGAGTGGGAGGGGGAATTAAAATGTTGAGCCACGGGGTGGTTGGGTTGGTTGGTCCGGGTGTCCCAGAGGTGTTCTCTGAAACGCTCCGCAAGGCTCAAAGCCAGCCCCTTGGCTGAGACCTTCTGAATCTCCTGTCATCCAGGGCTCCCTGATTGGCCCAGGTTAACAACTTCAGTCAAAGATCTCATAGTCAATGAGATTCATCTGACCCTGGTTCCAATGAGCTATAGGGAGAGGCTGAAGAGGCTGGGGTTGTTTTCCCCGGAGGGTTGGAAGCTGAGGGATGACGAATGGAGGTTTATAAAATCATGAGGGACATTGATAGGGTAAATAGACAAGATATTTTCCCTAGGGTGGGGGAGTCCAGAACTAGAGGATATAGGTTCAGGGTGAGAGGGTAAAGATATAAAAGGGACATAAGGGGCAACCTTTCTACACAGAGGGTGGTGCATGTATGGAATGAACAGCCAGAGGAAGTAGTGGAGGCTGGTACAATTGCAACACTTAAAAGGCATCTGTATAGGTGCATGAAATAGGAAGGGTTAGGGAGATAAGGGCCAAATGCTGCCAAATGAGACCAGATTAACTTAGAATATCTGGTCGGCATGGACGAAGGGTCTGTTTCAGTGTTGTCCATCTCTATGACTCTATGACTACACTTACACACTTGGAGGTTATGACTGGGCCAAAATTAAATTCATTCTCTTCCTAGTTGGTGATCTGACTGATGCTGGAGCAGTGTGTATTTCACCTCCTGGGCGTATACGCCCTTCAGGAGTGGCAGTTTCAAAGGACACCAACTGATGGGAAACGAACGTCACCAGAGAAGAACCAGCAAACTCCATTTAAGAGGGACCTTCAAGAGTAGACGCTAGGATAGAGCAAAAGAGATGATAATGGAGTAGGACTGGTGGCAGAGTGTTGAGGCTCATTGTCCCCCACGGGAGCCGAGGAACTAAGTCTATGTCTGAGTTGTCCAAAAATGTTATTCAATTTACAATCTAAAACAATATTCCAATCTTATATTGACATCCTCAGAAGTATTATTTAAGAATGAATAAACATGATTTTTTTTTACTACCCATGACACGCATTTTAATTTAATACTTGTTTGTCTTGTGGATATAAACTTTAATGACTTCTTATGAACGTTAAAGACAGACTTCCTCGAGCAACTGTGATTGACAGGTCACAGAAAGATGCACCGTGGTCGAATAATGGTCTCATAGATAAGGAAAGAAAGCGTTCTGATTGTATATCATTGATCTCTTTATTTGCATTATTCACCACTCTAAATTACAAGAGTATTGGCCTGACCTGGATCATGTATAGGGCTTGCAGGCTAGGCCCTTCCTTGACAATGATGTTTTTGTGAAGCGTTTTTCTTTCAGAAACTGAATGAGAAGGCACATATGCTCTCTGTCTCTGTTTACCAATTCTACCTCACATCCAGACTAAATGTAATGAGCTGGGGATTTAATTGTTATATTTCAACCATCTCACTCATCTTACTGTTTACCAGTAATTCTGAGAGGGAGATTTATTGAAGTTCAGTTATACTTTATACCTCAAGTACTAAGTGTTGGTAGGAATGTGACATTTGCTATCATTGCCCTACATTCATTAGTTGCTAAAAGAATTCATGTATTACATGAGAACATAAGAACTAGGAGCAGGAGTAGGTCATCTGGCCCATCGAGCCTGCTCTGCCATTCAATGACATTCTGGCTGATCTTTTCATGGACTCAGTACCACCTACCCTCCCACTTGCCATAACCCTTAATTCCTTTACTGTTCAAAAATCTATCCTTCTTTGCCTTAAAAGCATTCAAATCTATTCCCCCTTATTTTTAGGCTATGCCCACCCACCAGTGGAAACAACTATCCTGCTTCTATCATACCTAACCCCTTCATAATTTTAGAAGATCCCCATCATTCTTCAAAATTCCAGTAAGTATTTGTATGTGTGATAATCTGTGACTTCATGGGTTCAACATCTAAACTGTTCCTTTTTGACTGAATTGAATTGAATTTAATTTATTGTCACCTGTACCGAGGCACAGTGAAAAGCTTGTCTTGTGAGCAATGCAGGCAGATCACAGAGTTAAATAGAATAGATAAGTAAATAATATATAAACAGTGGCAAAAACAAAAACACAGGTACAGGCGAATGCTAAGGATTTGTGAGTCCATTCAGTATTCTAAAAACAGTAGGGTAGAAACTGTTTTAAAACCAGCTGGTGCATGTGTTCAGGCTTCTGTACCTTCTCCCTGATGGTAGAGGTTGTAGAAAAGCATGGACAGGATGGATCTCTGAGAATGTTGGCAGCCTTTCCTTGACAGCGGGCCTGGTAGATGGATCCTATAGATGGGAGATTGGCCTTTGTGATTGCCTGGGCCGAGTTCACCACTCTCTGTGACCGTCTCTGATCTTGAATGGTACAGTTGCCATTCCAGGTGGTGACACATCCAGACAGAATGCTCTCGATGGCGCACCTATAAAAGTTGGCAAGGGTATTCGCCGTCATGCTAAATTTCCTCAGCTGCCTGAAGAAGAAGAGATGTTATTGGGCCTTTGTAACCAGTGCGTCCACATGAAGAGTCTAAGAAAGCTTGTTGTTGATGACCACTCCCAGGAGCTTGACACTCTCCACTCGTTCCACCTCTGTGCTGTTAATGTGTAGGAAGGCATGAGTACCATCCTGCTTAAAGTCAATAATGAGTTCCTTGGTTTTGCCAGCATTGAGAGCTAGGTTGTTCTCAGTGCACCATTTTTCCAGGTTTTCCTCTTTCCATCTGTTGTCTGTTTCGTCGCCATCAGATATTTGACCGACTATGGTGGTGTTATCAGTGAACTTGTAAATGCCATTAGTCGGGTATTTGGTGACGTAGTCATGGGTATGCACTGAATAACCCCCCATGGGGGCTCCAGTGTTGAGTGTTAGTGAGGATGAAATATTGTCCCCAATCTTCACTGATTGTGGCCTGTGGGTCAGGAAACTGAGGATCCAGTTGCAGAGAGTGGGCTTAGTCTGAGATCACTAAGTTTAGTAATCAATCTAGGGAAACCTAAAATAGTCTTAGAAAGATCCTTTGGAAAACACTGATTCTTTTCAAATAAATTCCACAGACTCTATAATCTGCCAGTATCTCTCCTAAGTGACCATTCTTTTGGGCACAAGTGGACGATGAGTGTTGACAATGAACATCTCGCAAGCGATGAAGACACAAAACAAACACGTTACTTTCCTCAAATGGGTCAATAAAAAGCATTCTATGTGTGAAAACCATCCCCAATTTACCTTACCCTATGCTATTTAACTCTGTGATCTGCTTGCATTGCTCGCAAGATAAAACTTTTCACTGTGCCTTGGTACATGTGACAATAAATTCAATTCAATTCAATTGAAAAGTACCTCCTTACCTCCCCAATTTTGTTCTTTGAATGAGCTCAGTTAATTTTGCACAATTCAATACTTTCCATAAGGGAAAGGATGGTAACTCACTGTTAGGATGAGAGAGTTCTGAATTGGGAAATTATTACTTTATGCTTTTGCTTTCCAGGAATAACAAAAAAAGACAAAAAGACCAACTGCAACAGGTGTCTGGATGTGTCAGTGGCCTGATGTCCAAGTATGTAGTCTTGTATGCTGTGAGACTCAGAACTCTGACAGCAGCTTTTTAAACACCCTGCACTGCAGGTAAAGAGAGAAGGAATATAATCTGTTACTCTCAGTCTTGCATGTCAGCCATTGCAGGAAAGATTCAGAAAAATGAAGAGTTCAAAAACCTGGAAAATCAAGAATCTCAAAATTCAATGTCCAACATCAATGCTATCGTGGAATGGCTGCAAGTTCAACTACTCACTCTCCATGAAAAATTCAGAGCCTGAACTGTGTATTTTTTAAAACTTCTATCATTTAGACTTACGCCATTTTCCAATCTGTGTATATGTATATTGCGTTTCTGTTTCCTTTTTCATTTAGTAATTGCATTTGTTGATTCAGGAAAGCCTCGGTAAAGTGGTTTCTTATACAACTTAAGTATATTTGAGCCTGGAAGTAAGGGATCCTCAGGGGATAGGATTTTTCAAAAATATTCTGTTTGTGACCAAATGAAGGGTAAATAAAGAAGGGGAACTGGTTAACCAGTCCTGACCCAGGAACTCAATAAGGTATCCTGTCTGGAACTGCAAAAATTAAGGACCTCACCTGGGGATTGATCATATTAACACACCCTGGTCTGACGGACAGTGTATGCTTCAAAATGAACCTCAAGCATGATCAATACATTCATTTCCAAGTCTTATTTTTTTTAAAAAAAAGCTGTTTCTCTCTCCTGCAGATTCCCATTTGTGCGGCTACAATTCTGAGTTTGGTATGTCATCTCACTCAATATGCCAGCCTTTGATTGATAGGACACACTAATGTCAGCAGAATGATAACTCCTAGCCTAGGGCATCCCTGACCTTGGCTCCATCCTTATCCATCACTGGCCTGATCATTGGTCACCCTTTGGTCTGACCTGAAGCTCTCAGTGTAGACCAGTTTTGTTAGATTTGTGTCCTTACATTTTAGATTACTTACAGTGTGGAAACAGGCCCTTCGGCCCAACAAGTCCACACCAACCCACCCAGACCCATTCCCCTACATTTACCCCTTCACCTAACACGACGGGCAATTTAACATGGCCAATTCACGTAACCTGCACATTTTTGGACTGGGAGGAAACCGGAGCACCCGGAGGAAACCCATGCAGACACGGGGAGGATGTGCAAACTCCACACAGTCAGTCGCCTGAGGCGGGAGTTGAACCCAGGTCTCTGGCGCTGTGAGGCAGCAGTGCTAACCACTGTGCCACCATGGTTGTGTTTTGAACTAAAAAGGCAATCAAACAAAAAATTGATTGCAACCTGATAATGGCCCTGAAAATCACTGACACCATCTGCACATTGTTCTTGTCATGTTCAAATTGAAATGTTTTGGTGAGTATGCTCATCATTAATGATTAGAAGCAGCCTGTTCTGATTGCACAGTAACTGGACATCTTGATCCTGTATCAGTGATGCTTAGGCAGCAGGCTATACAGCTGTAACTTTAAGCATTGAACTAACTGAGAAATGACTGATGTTGTTTGTCCAAATGATACTAAGCTACAACAACTACAATCGATGTGCTGCAATGTCCATTCCACCATGATTGAGGATCCAGCAAGTTATGAACAGGAAGTCTGTTGTCCTTCTAATCTTCCCATATTTAAGTTAGAAAGCCTATCATATTGATATTACTCATGCGTGTAATATAGCTCAAAGTCCCATGGAATGCAGTGCCGATGTATATTTACAGAAGAGGGAAACTTCAATGTTAAGTGTCATCAACTGGAAATTTCTGTCCATGGCTCATTTCTATTGATTTATACTACTATAATTATGGGGTTCTTCAAGGGTTGAATTGCCAATGTAGTAACGATATGTGGAATCCAGAAATCAGCGCACTATAGTACTGGGTTGTAGATGCTTTACGATGGAAGATCTGGTCGAGATCTACAAGATTATGACAGGATTAGATAATATAGAGAAATATAAGCTACTGCCATTAGCTGACAGTGTAAAGACTAAGGGAAATCAATGGGTAAGAGTTACAGGAGTGAAGTGAGGAAGACTGTGTCTGAGCTGCCAATCATGGAATCACTCCAGTGTGGAAGCAAGCCATTCGGCCCATCGATCCACACTGACCCTCCAAAGACTTCCCACACAGAGTCATCCCATCCCTGTTACCCTGCATTTCCCACCTAACCTGCATGTCCCTGGACACAATGGACAATTTAGCATGGCCAATCCATCCAACCTGCACAACTTTTGACTGTGGGAGGAAGCCAGAGCATCCAGGGGAGAATGTGTTAATTCCACACAAGTCGCCCAAAGGTGGAATCGAACACAAGTGGTGGTAGTAATCTGGAACTCACTGGCTACAAGGGTGGTGGAATTGGAGATGATCAATGGTACCAAAAAGAAATTGGATAGATATTTAAGCTATGGGGTTAGACCAGGGGCCAGGACTGACTGGTTGCTCTAAAGAGAAGCATCACAGGCTGGATTACTTTTTTCTGTGCCACAATGAGTCTGATGCTTTTTAACACGCAGTTTCAAGTGTATGTATCAATCTGGAAAGATATCTATTACATTTAGTTGTGCCAACTGCCCCAGGAAATGATCAAAATACCTCCCTCAGTATTTCTCACTTAATCATTGTGAGTAGATCCATTGAAAAGCTGCTAATATAATTTTTGAGATGATTTGTAGCTCAGGTTGATGGTCAGTATGTAAGTTAGCTCGCTAAGCTTAAAGGTTTGTTTTCAAAACCTTTCAGTTTCGTCACCATGCTAGGTCACGTAATCAGTGAGAGTCTCTGGTGAAGTGCTGGTGGTATGTCCCACCTCTCTATTTATAGGACTTGGTTTCTTAGGTGGGTGATGCCATTTCCAGTTCTTTTTTCAAGGGAAGGTAGATAGGGTCTAAACCCATTAAAAAAAAGAACCAGAAATGACATCGCCCACCTAAAGAAACCAAGATTGATAAATGGAGAGGTGGGACATACCACCAGTGCTTCACCAGAGACTCTCACTGATGATGTGACCTAGTTTGGTGACAAAACGTCTGAAAACAAACCTTCAAGCTCAGCGAGCTAACTTACATATTGCTAATGTAATGTTAAGAATCACACAACACCAGATTATAGTCCAACAGGTTTAATTGGAACCACACTAGCTTTCGGAGCGATGCTCTTCATCAGGTGGTACCTGATGAAGGAGTGATGCTCCGAAAGCTAGTGTGCTTCCAATTAAACCTGTTGGACTAAAATCTGGTGTTGTGTGAATTTTAACTTTGTACACCCCAGTCCAACACCGGCATCTCCAAATCATAATATAATGTTAACTT
Source organism: Chiloscyllium plagiosum (assembly GCF_004010195.1). Taxonomy (NCBI): domain Eukaryota; kingdom Metazoa; phylum Chordata; class Chondrichthyes; order Orectolobiformes; family Hemiscylliidae; genus Chiloscyllium; species Chiloscyllium plagiosum. The sequence goes on along the minus strand of NC_057732.1, from coordinate 48,210,955 downwards.
TGATGTATATAATGTCATGAAGGGGAGGTAAACCTGTTATGATTTAAAACTCAGGCTTAGAAACAGACTTACTTACAGATTTTACAACTTTGAAGAATTTCACTTGCAATCAGATGATTAATAATTGTCTTGAACTCAAGTTAACACCGAGCTGTTAGACTGAAGATAATGTTATTTGTTCTTCTCTTCTTTCACAAAAACAGGAAATACTAGATTGCCTAAATTGTTAAACCTTATTTCCTTCACAAGCTCACTGTTGGGGAATGTAACAGAATGATGTAAAGGGAAAGCAATGCAGAACCATTTGCTGGCTACTACTGGCTAACACAGTCAGATGATAGAGACTTAAAGGTGAATTGCTATTTGACACAAGAGCAAACAGCTCAGAGTGGTCCAATGAGGCACATAAATTACAAGTCTTGTTATTTTCCGCAAATGCTTTGAAACATCGCTGTGTCATAAATGGTCAGCATGCTGATAACATTTATATGGAAGTTCGCTGTCTTCCTTATCCTGTATGGTCTGTACTTCACTTCACAGAATATTAATTTAGGAATTTCTTTATTCATTCATTGGATGAGGGTGTCGCTGGCTAGGCAACATTTCTCGCTCATCCCTAATTGCCCAGAAAGCAAGTGAGAGTCAACCACATTGCTGTGGGTCTGGAATCAAATTCGGCCAGACCAGGTAAGGATGGCAGTTTCCTTCCCTCAAGGACATTAATGGATCAGATATGTTTTTTCTGACAATCGCCAATGGATTCATGGTCATCATTAGATTATTAATTCCAGATATTTATTGAATTCAAATTCTGCCATCTACTGTGAAGGGATTTGAACCTGGCTCCCCAGAATATTAGATGGGAATCTGACCCATAGATTTAAGATATACCTTTGTGAGGATTGTCTTTATTTAAAACAGACTTCATATTTGACTTCATATTATCAGTGATGGGCTATGGCATGGTGTCCAAATAGAGCCAAATGAGTAAAGGACAAAGATGAAATCTCTCATCATGTTAATTTGCAGAAATGTCAAGCTTCTGAAACAAACATGTTTGTATGGTCTGACTTAGGAATTAGCCTCCAATGAGAGAACAGCATCTAGAACTACAATCTAACTACAATCAACTAAAAACTACAATCGAGGAAAATGAGAACAGTGGCTGAGTAGGAATATTACAGGACCAGAGTCCAAAGACAATAAAAACATAGAGACTTGGAATGGGAGTAGGCTATTCGGCCCTTTGAGTCTGCTCTATCATTCAATATGGTGGTGTCTGATCATCTACCTTAGTCCCCACTTTCTCCCCATATCTTTTGATCCCTTTAGCCCTAAGAACAACCTCCAACTGCTTCTTGAAAACATTCAATGCTTCAGCCTCAAACCACTTTCTGTGGCAGAGAATTCCACAGGCTCCCCACTCTCTGGGTAAAGGCATTTCCCCTCATCTCAGTTCTAAATGGCCTACCATGTATCCTTAAGCTGTGACCCCTGGTTTTGGACTCCAAGCTATTGGCAACATTCTTCTTGTTCAATAGTTCAAGTGTTACCACTGCAACTGGAAAAGTTGAATGTGAATTTAATGAAAACGCTATGAAAATCTAGACAATAGTGACATTAGGAGACAAAGGATTATTCTGGAAATCTATCTGCTTCACCAGGAACCTTGAAAGAAGAAATCTGCCATCCTTAGCTAGCCCGGCCTCTACATGTGACTACAAACCCACAGATAATATAGTTGGCTCTTAATTTTCCTCTAAAATGGCCTAGCAAGCCACTTGATTATATCAAGCCTAGATGGAGAGTTCAAATAAGGATAAAGCAAGAGAGGCTACCCAGTGTTGAATAATTCCTTTACTACTGGTGCTGTGACTGTAGCTACATAGAGGCTCAAGAAGATGATTCACCACCACCTTCTTAGGGGGAATTAAAACAAAAATATTCAATGTTGCACCACTGACAGGGCCATTTATGGCCGGAGCCCATTACATGCTAGACCATTTCGGGGGTGGGGGGGAGGCTGTTGAGAATCAACCACACTGCTGTAGTTTTGAAGTCACGGATAGACTAGACCTGGTAAGGGCAATATATTTTCTTCCCTCAAGGGCATTAGTGAAGCAGTTGGGTTTTTAAACACCAATCATTGAACTTGTAAGTCCAAATCTAAAAAGAATGGATTTCAAGTTCAACCAGGGCTTTGAATCTATTGTCCCAGAATATTACCGAGATCTCTGGATTGCTCATTTGGTAAAAATACCATTAAGCCATTGTCTCTCCTGACCTTGGTGTGTGGAATCCACATCTGATAAATTAATTATTAAAAAAAGATGCCTTTGTCTTGTAGGCTGCATTTCCTATACTCAGATTATTTCTATAGCATGTGATCTGCAGTTTGAGCACATAAATGCCTTTTTTTTAATCCCAAAAAATGACAAAGGCCTTTCAGACAAGTGTGTTAAAAACAATGACTGCTGATGCTGGAAACCAGATTCTGGATTAGTGGTGCTGGAAGAGCACAGCAGTTCAGGCATGTTTTTTTCAATAATACTGCCCAGTGTCATTTCAACTTACATGTTTTCTTGCACTTCCAAGGTTCCTATAAACTTATTTCTTGAACACAAAGATCCCATTATCAAATTACAACAGATTTGTGTTTCTTCTGTTTGTTTGGATTTTTTGAACTGCACACAATAACCTATGAGTTTTGTTTCTGATTCTATTTCTTAACTTAATGCCATATGTCCACAACCAATTTGATCTGAAGTATTTTAAATAGAAGAGTGGGAAAGCCTCACCCTGGAACATGAGCAGCAGACACCGTTGAAAATTCTTTCAGGCTGAGAGTTTGGATTATTTTTTTTATGATTCTCTTGGAGTGCCTGCAAACAGCACACTCCTGATGTGAGCTGCAGGCTATGCTCCCCTATCGAGCCTTGGCAGTGAGAGTGGAATGAATGAGCTCTTATCTCTGCCACACACGTAACCTTCTGTGTCTCCCTGCCCTGACCTCTTTCTCGGCTCATTTATGAAAATGATTCATCTCAAAAAGAAGCTGCCTATTCAACCTGCAAGCTGCAGATCTTCGATTCTGACCCAGAAGGTTTCTCAGCGCTGGTGGCTAGACAGCAATCTGGGTTTAAATCACATGAATGAGACCATCAACAACCAGAATTCAAATGAAACAAGAAATCGCTGCCTAACTTGTTAACGGTTAGTGTAGCAGAAGAATTTGGCAACATCTTTTACTGCTGCAGCAACCCTTTCATTCATGACTTCACGCCTATTGAAGTAATCTGTTATTGTTAAATTGATCAGTATAAATTGTGTTAATGGGTTCCTTTTCTGGACACTTTTATGGGCCTGTTTTGAAGCCTGAGAGTAATGTAATTGCATACTTCCCTATGTGAACTTTCTAGCGTTATAAATCCATTTATTAATGTTGATATTTTCAAACTAGTCTGATTATCATTGTTGAGTTTCATTACAGTTTAATCAGCAGTTAGATAGGTTCTGATTTTCTTAATGCTGTCAAGGTATTGGGTGATGTGGCATTGTGATTATGGTACAATGTTATTAATCCAGAGACCAGGCTTGCGTTTGAATCTCACTGCGGTAATTGGGGAAGGTACTATTCAATTAAATACAATGTGGGATGAAGTTAAAAATCACACAACACCAGGTTATAGTCCAACAGGTTTAATTGGAGTTAAAAATCACACAACACCAGGTTAAAGTCCAACAGGTTTAATTGGAAGCACACTAGCTTTCGGAACTTCGCTCCTTCATCAGGTGATAGTGGAGGGCTCAATCCTAACACACAGAATTTATAGCAAAAATTTACAGTGTGATGTAACTGAAATTATGCATTGAAAAATTGATTGTCTGTTGAGGCTTTCATCTGTTGGAATACCATGATAGTTTCACTTCTTTCATGTGTAAATCACAAAATCTTTTTTTAAAAGTTGCATTCTCAGGATAGCTGTTAACAATGGGTGATAGCCAGACAATATGTTGAAGGTGTTAGCCCCCCTGTGTTCTCTGTCTATGCCATGATGTTTAGATTGATTCTAATCTATAAAGGGAGATAACAGAGTTTTACATGAATTCATGCAGTTTTTGAGTTCAGGGTTTTACATGAATTCATGCAGTTTTTGAGCAAAATACAATGTAACTCTGCAAGTACAAATTCACCCCACAAAATATATGTGTGCATGTGGGTCTTTGTCTGTCTGTGTGTGTGTGTGTCTGTATGGGTTGGGGGTTGTGAGTGTGAGAAAGTGTATATGTGTGTGTATATAGTGAGTGTGGAGTGTCTTAAGTCTGTGAGGGGGTGCATGAGTTTGTAGGGGTGTGTGTGGGTGTCTGTGTGCGTGTATGTGTATATGTGTGTCCGTGTGTATGTGTGTATAGGAGTGCCTGTGTGTGTAGGAGTGTGTGTGTGTGTATAGTGCAATGGTGGTCATCTGTAATATGACATGAACCCAAGGTCCCAGTTGAGGCCCTCCCTATGGGTGCCGAACTTAGCTATCAGCCTCTGCTCAGCCACTTTTCACTGCTGCCTGTCCCAAAGTCCACCTTGGAGGATGGTCACCCAAAAGTCTGAGGTCAAATGTCCTGGACCCTGAAGTGTTCCCCAACTGGGAGGGAACCCTCCTGTCTGTTGACTGTTGTGCGGTGCCCATTCATCCGTTGTTGTAGCCTTTCCTCGGTTTCTCCAATGTACCATGCCTCAGGGCATCCTTGCATGCAATGTATAAGATGGACAACGTTGGCTGAGTCACATGAGTACCTGCCACGTACATGGTGGGAGGTGTCCCCATGTGTAATGGTGGTGTCTATGTCCACGCTCTGACATGTCTTGCAGCGCCCACCGTGACAGGGTTGTATGGAGTTATAAGATGGACAACGTTGGCTGAGTCACATGAGTACCTGCCACGTACATGGTGGGAGGTGTCCCCATGTGTAATGGTGGTATCTATGTCCACGCTCTGACATGTCTTGCAGCGCCCACCGTGACAGGATTGTATGGAGTTGTCCTGAGAGCCGGGCAGCTTGCTACGAACAATGATCTGTTTGAGGTTGCCAGCCTTACCAAGGATGACTGTGAAGCTACTGTTCAGCTGGTTAAAACAAGCCTATCAGGTTCATTAAAGAGAAGGAAACCTGTTGTTCTGACTGAATGTGGGCATGTCTGACTCCAAACTCACAGCAATGTGGTTGATTCTTAAATGCCCAGTGAGCCATTCAGTTGCACTAACCTGCTACTCTTGCAATGGTTCAAGGAAATGGACCACCAGCATTTTCCCAAGAACAAAGAAATAGAGCATAGAAGAGTCCCTTCGCCCCATCACATCTGTGCTTACCTAGCTACACTAATACTATTTTCCAGCACTAGGCCCACAGACACGAAATGGTAAGTAATAAAATGATGGTCTTGCCAACAATGCCTTTGAATCATGAAAGAATACACAACATGTTGATTTGTCGATTGTACAGCACCATTATGTACAATGTTATTTGTATCAAATTCCTTGTCTTTTGCAGAGAGAAAACCCCATTGATAATGAATGGGCAGATGCCTGATTTAAAACAATGTGCAGAGAAATTTGATATGAATGTATTAAGAAACAGGCAGCATAATTTCTAGGCCACGTTTCCTCTTTTGAGAGAAAAAAATAAAAACACTCTCAAACAATAAAACTTAGAAAAAAGTTATGGAGAATTAGCTTGTGTCTGTAAAGTGGTGACACACCTCATTTCATGTTACATCTGGCAGAAATTTTTAGCCTTGTAACATGACCTCCTCCAATTGAGCTGATTGTTGAATTTGGACCCAGGTACAGAAATAGAAAGCTGTGAGTTACCAGCCGCGTTCTCACTGTGATGGAAATGGGGAAGGTTGGATGAGCAGCTGGGACTCCTGTTCCTGACCTCTGCACCCGAAAATGTGTCTGTGTAGAATTAGCACAGGCTTCAGTTTGGGATTTGCACTCCTGATCTTTGACTGGGTGGCAGAGTTAGGGGGCAAGCATTTTTATTCATACAGCATTGCACCAAATGTGGGCATTGATGCACTTTTGCCCATCCCTTACTGCTCTTGAACTGTTTGACTTCCTTGGCCGTTTCAGAGGGCAGTTACGAGTGAACAGCAGACAGCAGATTTACTTACCTTAGAAACATTAGGGAATCCATGATTTGAAAAATCTGTGGAAGTAGAGTCTTTGAATATTTTGAAGTTCAAGGTGGTGAAAAGATATCAGGGTTAAGCAGGAATGTGAATTTGTGGTTGCAATTAGATCAAATCTTATTAAATGCCAGACCAAGCTTGAGGGACCAAATAGCCTGTGTCTGCTCCTTGTTCCTATGTACACTGTCTGTAGTCGAGAGTGTGATGCTGGAAAAGGACAACAGGTCAGGTAGCATCTGAGGAACAGGAGAATCAACTTTTCAGGCATTCCTGATGAAGGGTTTAAGCATGAAATATTGATTCACCTGCTCCTCGGATGCTGCCTGACTGGCTGTGCTTTTCCAGCATCACACTCTAAACTCTGATCTCTAGCATCTGCAGTCCTCACTTTCTCCTAGTATACAACCTATACACAGTTATAGAATTAGTATTTGATTGATATTGCCCTATTGCACTCTACAGCCCCTTCATCCAGGCAGATGCCACTTCACAGAATCATCAAGTTTTTAATGGCATAAACAGAGACCATTCAGCCCATCGTATTTGCGCCAGTCATCAAACATCTACCTATCCTAATCAGTACTTGACCTGCAGCCTTGTATACTTTGGAATTTGAAGTATCCATCTAAATAGTTATTAAATGACTTGAAGGTTCCTGCCTCCTCCATTCTTTTAAGTACCCAAAACCCATGAATACCATTTATTTCCCTCAAATATCTGCTAAACTTCTTGTTCCTTACCTTAAAACTGTGCCCCTGATTATTAACTCCTCTGCTAAGGGGAAAGGGCAGCATGGTGGCTCAGTGGTGAGCACTGCTGCCTCACAGCGCCAGGGGCCTGGGTTAAAACTCACCCTCAGGCAACTGTCCATGTGGAGTGGGTTTCCTCTGGGTGCTCCAATTTCCTCAAATTCCAAAAATGTGCAGGTTATGTGGATTGGTCATGGAGAATTCAGGGTTACGAGGATATGGCAGGGGGTTAGGTCTGAGTGGCTTGCTGTTTGTGGGGTCTGGTTGCTTTCAATGGGCTGAATGGCCTGCTTCCACACTTCAGTGATTCTATCATTCTATCTACCCCATCTATGCCCCTCACAATTCTGTACATCTCACTCAGCACCTTCCTCACCCATCTACCAGAGCAGCGTCTCCTCTAAGGAAGCAGTTCTTCCATGTAATTAACAAATGGAGCTTTCTATTCAAGAAAAGGGACAAAATGCCCTGCAAACATCAATTTACCCATCAATAAATAATGTGATGGACCCTTAAATGCCCCAGCAAGCCTGTTCAAAGGCAATTCGGGATGGGTTACAAATGTTGACCACAACTCCCTTTTGATCAAGTCATGCAAAAAATCCTTAGCCTGGACTCCAACACACTGCGGAAAAAGTATCCCGTGGAAACAGCTTCTGGGATTCAAAATAGACCTAAAGAAAAGGTTATGGCAATTACAGCAATTTAATCAAACTTGGAATGAATCTGTGCCAATGAGAATACACTGAACACTGTGACTCAGCATCTAAAGTTACCGAAAGCAGTCAGTGTCTGTGCAATTACATAATAGCAGTCTTCATTTGAATTTCAAATAGAAAGCTTTGAGCACTTTCATAAAACTTTGGCAGAAGTCAGCATCACATTTCCATTTGACCCTGAAAGGTTCTAAAGGTGGAATGTGTACAAAAAAAATGTTGTGATGAGTGAACCAACTGCAATTTGAGCTTTGGCAGTTGGTTTAGCCTGGGAAGCCTTCTTCCAAGTTAGGATACACCTAATCTTGAAGCACTTTAGTATGCCAAAACACATGCGTTTTCAAAATGTTCCACCTTACTTCCAAATTAACTGTGGATACTCAATTGTTGAGTATGTTCATTACTCAAAATTGGTAGATACTTAGGCACAAGGTGACCGAGGGATATGCATACATGTTGAGAAGGTGGAGTTGATCCAAGTTTCGGCCATGATTTTATCAAATGGTGGAATCAGCGCAAAGGGCCCAATTCTTACTACATCAAGCAACAAACAAGACCAAAATCTGAATAATTTTGAAAGAAAGCTGAAATATTGAATTGACCACCAAAAGTCAGAATTTAGAAACTAACATGTTTCACAATAAGCATAAATGAACACTTCAGAAAATGCTCCAGGCCTAAGTGGAAGAGGCTCTGCCTAATTAAATGTGTATGGTCTCCTTACCATTACACATTATGTGATTTGACGTGCTAGATAGTCAACAACAATTTGACAAATGGCCAGATCTGTTCAAACAAGGCTTACTCCAGCTAGTTCTGCACTATCTCTAGAAGTTATCAAGAGTATTACACCATGTGGGTTGGGCTAAGTGGTCAAAAGATGAATGCAGAAGGTAATTGTGTTGAAAGTTTGACTGCCAACTTACTTTGATAGACATGGTCTTAAACAGAACGTAGCTGTGAGAGAGAGAATTCTGCAGACTGGCGTAGGCAGAGATTTAATAGCAATGTTTCCAGCTTTGATTTTGGGAATTAGGATGGAGTTGTTGTCAAAAGAGACTATCATTTTATTTATTTTAAATTCTATCTGGTGCTCTTGGAATTAAAAGCAATGATTTTTTCATACATAACAAATTGCATTTGTATTCTTACTGGGTGCTCGTGGGAACTTGTTTTCGAAAAGCCATTCTGACATAGAACAGGAATGCTTGCCAAGAACTTTGCTTCTTGGCTGAGAAGTGTAGGATGTAAATGAAAAGCCCTCCAGGTATTTTTGGAAGGTATCAATCTGTCATACATTGCATTTTAGGTGGATACATCAGCCCATCTGTTACCACTTGCTAATTATGAATTTGACTTGTAATTGTCATAAATCACAGGCAGAAATGTGCTGGAAGCCCAAAAGAAAATGTTGCTAGGTGATGAGTAAGTGCATTGATATGCAATCTCCAAGCCCAAAATTCGGGGAGCATATATATTGCATCTTTGTTATTAAGTGTCACACATTAAATGCATTTTTTGATTTGGAGATGCCGGTGTTGGACTGGGGTGTACAAAGTTAAAAATCACATAACACCAGGTTATAGTCCAACGGGTTTAATTGGAAGCACTAGCTTTCGGAGTGCTGCTCCTTCATCAGGTAGTTTGGCCACTTCTGAAATATTGTGTGTAATTCTGGTTTCCCTCCTACAGGAAGGGTGTTGTATAAGTTGAAAGAGTTCAGAAAAGATCTACAAAGATGCTGCCAGGGTTGAAGAGTTTGAGCTACAGGGAGAGGCTGAATAGGCTGGGGCTGTTTTCCCTGGAGCGTCGGAGGCTAAGGGGTAATATTATAGAGGTTTATCACAATTACCTGATGAAGGAGCAGCTCTCGGAAAGCTCGTGCTTCCAAATAAACCTGTTGGACTATAACCTGGTGTTGTGTGATTTTTAAGTTCATACATCCCAGTCCAACACTGGATTCTCCAAATCGTTAATAAGAAGATGTGTTAAAGTTACAGGAAATAGAAATTAACTCACATTCAGAACAAAAAGTTAATCAATTTCAGCACAGCTGACTGCTGCTATTGAAGTAACAAAACACTTTGGTGAACACATTGACTTTACTCTTTGCGTTTAGTCACTGATGACTCCCACCTTTATCCAAATAAGTTTTCAATTCAGTTCACAGTGCTAACCTAATGGCGGAGGCGGTGGCATTGCAACAGTAATGTCAGTGGGCTATTAATCTTACTAATATTAGAATCTTAGTCTAATATTCTACAGATGTGGTTTCAAATCCCACCACAGGAGATACTTAATTCTAATTAAAAACCTGAATTTAATAAAATGGATAGTGGAGAAGGTGTTTGGTATGCTTTCCTTTACTGGTCAGAACATTGAGTATAGGAGTTGGGAGGTCATGTTGCGGCTGTACAGGTCATTGGCTAGGCCACTGTTGAAATATTGCACGCAATTCTGGCCTCCCTCCTATCGGAAAGATGTTGTGAAACTTGAAAGGGTTCAGAAAAGATTTATAAGGATGTTGCCAGGGTTGGAGGATTTGAGCTGTAGGGAGAGGCTGAACAGGTGGGGCTGTTTTTCCTGGAATGTCAGAGGCTGAGGGGTGACCTTATAGAGGTTAATAAATACATGAGGTGCATGTATATGGAAATAGACAAGGTCTTTTCCCTGGGGTCGGGAAGCCCAGGACTACAGGGCATAAGTTAAGGTTGAGAGGGGAAAGAATTTAAAAGGACCCAAGGGGCAACCTTTTCACGCAAAGGGTAGTGTGTGTATGGAATGAGCTGCCAGAGGAAGTGATGGAGGCTGGTACAATTATGACATTTAAAAGACATCTAGATGGTTACATGAAAGGAAGGATTTAGAGGGATGTGGGCCAAGTGCTAGCAAAATGGGACTGCATTTATTTAGGATATCTGGTTGGCATGGAGCAGTTAGACCGAAGGGTCTGTTTTCATGCTGTACATCTCTATGACTGTGTGACTCTAAGTGCTTGCCTAATGGTGACTATTGAACCACTGCCAATTTCTGCAAGAGACAAAAAAAAAGCCTGCTTTTCTGTTGCTTTCTACAGGTGAGAAATCTGCCTTCCTTCCCTGAGCTGGCCTATATGACTCCAGATCCACAGTCCATGTAAATGCCTTCTGACCTTTGAGCCAGTGATGCCCACATCCCATGAATAAGTTAAATTAATTTACATGATGTATGTGGCTTTTTCATTGAATGTCTAAAGTTTCAGATATTTGCAACTTGATTTCTCATAATAGGAATCACATTGTTTTTAAGTTGTGTTTTTCAATTGAATTTGTGAGGTTGCATCACAAAGCATTGGATTGACTTCATAAGCTGAATGATGAGACATGATTTCAGGAGGTTTAAGGTAGAGTGTTCATAGTTGGTTTGGATCAGCTGAAGAATGCCAACTTCAGAAGTTGGATCAGGTGCTGAGACCCAGCAATAGGTATCAGGCTGTGTTCAGTGAAGGGAACAGACAATGGTGGTGAAGCTAATTTTGGGACTTGGTTCTAGTTGGTTTGATAAGGCTGATGCTAGGACTTGTGTCAGGTGAAGAAGTTAACTTTGGATAACATGTCAAGTAGCTGAAAATGTGTTGCTGGAAAAGCGTAGCAGGTCAGGCAGCATCCAAGGAACAGGAGAATCGACGTTTCGGGCATAAGCCCTTCTAACATGTCAAGTAGCCTGAGGAGGACTGATGTTGGGACATGGGTCAGATAAGAAAGCCTGGAGTGGGGAGTTGTATCAGCTGAAGAAGCATTCACTTTGGAAATGATGCCAGATGAAGTGGGCTTAGTCTGGGGGTGGGATGAGACTGTAAATTAAAGATTAAAAACACTTTCACCAGCTTTACCAAACAAAGGGGAGGCAATGGGCTCATGGTATTATCGCTAGACTATTATTCCAGAAACTCAGCTAATGTTCTGGAGACCCAGATTCAAATCCTGGCAGATTGTGGTATTTCAATTCAATCAAAAATCTGAATTTAAGGGTCTAACGATGACTATGAAACTATTGTCCAAAGAACTCATCTCATTCACTGATATTCTTTAAGAAAGGAAACCTGTCATCCCAATCTGGTTTGGCCTACATGTGACTCCAATCCATCAGCAACGTAGTTGATTCTTAACTACCTATTTGGACAATTAGTGATGGGCCATAAATATGGGCCTAGCCAGTGATAGTCAGATCTGTGAATGTATGAAAAAATAGCCAATTCATGTAAGTCGAGAAGTGGCAGAACTGTATGATTTCAGATGAACTATCATTGACCAATTCCCTGTACAGAGTGGGCTGGTGCTTGATGGGGTTTGACTGGAAATAAATAGTCATCAGCCATCTTTTGATTGTTGGAAGCGCAAATGTCAGGACCTTGAGAAAAAGCCTCTCCACTGTTGGTGTTAAAAGAATGTAATAATGAGATAAGAAGTATGTTGAAGATATATACAATTTTGTTCAGCTGTGTATATTCTCTCATTGAAATCTCTATCTATGGCCAAAGGTGACATTTACATTATTTTTGTGGGTTTATAAGATTAGATTAGATTAGATTAGGTTAGATTTGATTACTTACAGTGTGGAAACAGGCCCTTCGGCCCAACAAGTCCACACCGCCCCACCAAAGCGCAACCCACCCATGCCCCTACATTTACCCCTTACCTAACACTACGGGCAATTTAGCATGGCCAATTCACCTGACCTTAACTTTAACAAAAGATTGTTCTATCTTTATAAAAAGCACAATTTATTTATATTGCCCCTGACAAGCTTAGACTGTAAGTAGAAGGGAGAATTACTGTATTCAATACTAGTGAATGTGTATATACATGAATGCAATTGGTGGTAATCTGTACAGCCTTTGAAATAGGACGCCAATTGTTCAAAATGATGGTCAGAGACATGAATGCTCATGAATCCTTGGGTAGACCTTCTCATACATCCACAGATGATCTCCAAAAAATAGATTTTGTGAAGGATTTTCTCATCATTTAAAGAGCTCCTTCCAGCAAAACAGGCAGTAACCATCATTGAGACAATCACCGAAAATAATGTTTCTGGCTGTGAAACTATCAGACATTTCTTTATGTGAAAAAGTTAAAAGAATAGATCAATCCACTGTAGTTCTGTGTTAATAGATTTTAAGAAACAATTAATACAAATTCCAACAGCTTTATTACTCACAGCCCTACTTCAATAATCCTGAAAGTAGTCAGATAAAGGCTATTCAATCTAACCATTTTTCTGAAGAACATGGTGACAAAGTAGTAATACATAGGCATGCATATATATGTTCACTTTTAACCTGGACATACTGAGAAAGTCACAGTGAAACATTCTGATTCAATTACTTAAATAATGCACTGACTTGTTTGGAAATTTTAGAAATTTTAATTATTATACTTTAAGCAAATTTTCCACAATGTTAAACAGTAGCTGAGGAAGGCTAAGAGGGAATGTTACTTATTGAAGTGGTCTCACATCAGTGATCGTTGTGCTTTAATAATTGGATAATAATAATGTTTATTTGGTCAGTAGCCAGGCATTATATGACAAGAAAAGCAACTAGTCTATTGGCATTTTTTTCATTCACTAGACATGAAAGAAGGAGAGATGTATTAAAATGTTCTCATTGATTATTGGCTCTGCATTATTAACAATATGTCTTTGTGTAACCTTGGGTATACACTTGCCAGTATTTGAGACAGTGTGTTCTTTATTCCACACAACGTGATGGTTGGAACAATTCCAAAGGGATGGAGGAAATTATAGAAAGCAGCATTTCCCAGTGTAGCCATTACATTGGATAGTTGCAAACTCCTCTAATTTTATATCCATGCAACCTCTGCTGTATAGTTGGAGCTGGGAGAGTGGCAGAGAGCCTTTTGTCTTTGTGGGAACTTCATCTAGATGATGTTAAATGATTCTAAAACTAAAAAAAAACATTATTGCAGTTATGAGTTTGCAACAAAAAGTTAATACACTCGTGTGAATTTTCTCCAACTATCAGTTTTACAAAGGTGCCAATCCATTTAAAAATGTGTGAGAAACTACTATATTAGTAAACAATTTATAATGTTGCATTGCTTTCAGTCACATGTTCAGAATTCAGAATCAGCACATCTTCACGTTGAGTTTAATTCATTATGTTAAGTGGATCTTAAAGCTGTCTATTGTTTTGCTTTCTTGCTACTAAAATGCTAATCATTCAACTTCCATCCTGGCCCTCATGTTGTTTGATATTGTACTGTTCCCTGCTTTTCCAACCTTCTCTCCCTCACCAATAAACCAACATTTGTCCTCTCTGTCCATGCCAACTACTAGGCCATCCTCAACCTTCCTTTTCTCTTCAAAGTCCTTGAATATGCCTTTGCCTCTGAACTCTTGACCAGTTTTCCAATAATTCCACGTATGAGCTTTTCCAAATAGGTTTTGCATGCACCTCCACCCTGCTCAACCACCCACCCATCCCCAAACACTGCCATTATGCCATGGAAATGGCTTTAATAAAACTCCTCTCTCTATAATTTGAACCATGATGTCTCCTTATCCGTCCTGTCTCTTTCACATAGTTGATCACAACCATCCTCCTTGTTAGCTTCTCCATAATAACTCGAATTGTGCTCCACTTATTTTCAGTGATTCTGTAACAATGGTTTTCTCTTTCTGCTGCACAGTTACCTTTGGAGTTACCTAAGTATCTATTCTTGCTTCTGTTATCTTTCTAATTCACATTTTGTCTCCACTTCAGATGAAGTCTAACATAAAATAATCCTCAGCAAAAAATAGCACACACTGGAAATATAATAAGGCCCAGAGGTGTCAATGATCTTCACAAAATTGAAATACCAATGGCATGAATTTATAATCGGATCTGGAAATTATAATGATGCCATTAGACATTGACGGTTGACACAGATTGTGTGGAGATGAATGGAAATGTAGTTGTACAACAGACATTTGAAGAAACTGACAGTGAGGCAAATAAATCTGAGATTCTTAACATCCGTCTGAGCCTCCTCAGGGTATTTCGATCCCAGGCTCTCCCTCTGGAGGATGGTAGTCACCACTGGAGGTTATTGCTGGGTTTACTGAATGTTCTAATCACTTTCTCCTTCTGCATTGTTTTCATTGAAAAAAACAAAGTAAAACTGCACCAGACACCAGCTGGAAACAGTAAAATATGTAACCATAAAAAGCAGAAGATCTGTATTCTGGGGGATAATAGGAGATTTACCAGAATGTTGCCAAGTTGGAGAGTTTTCGTTATGAAGAGAGATTGGGCAGGTTTGGGTTGTTTTACTTGGAGACCGAGGAGGGATATAACTGATATATATATATAGAAATAAACTTATGAGGGACATAAGCAGGAAGAAATTTTTCCCATTGATGGAAGGATCAATGATTGGAGGCACAAGTTTAAGTTAAGAGGCAGGAGGTTTAGAGGGGATATGAGGGTAGCCTTTTTTCACCCAGAAGTTGGTAGGAATTTGGAACTCACTGCCTGTAAGGGTGGTTAGAGTCAGACGCTCTCATCATATTGAAGAAGTATTTAGATGTGCACTTGTGATACCAAGGCTATGGACCAAGTGCTGGAAAATGGGATTAGAATAGTTCGGTGATTGTTTCTGACTAGAGAAGACTCAGTGGGTCAATAGCTCTGTGCTGTGGATCTCTGCGACTATATGATGTGTGTTTCTGAGCAAGGAAGATCAATTGCCTAAAGGAAATCCACAGCAAAAATGAAAGTGGAAACAAAATATGATTGTTTGAGTGAGTTTTGAGAAGATTTGTAGCTCAGGTTGAGGTTCTGGATGTAGGTTTCTCACTGACGTGCACAAACCTTCCAGCTCAGTGAGCAAACCTACATTCATTTCTGTTTGATGATATACATTGTGATATTCAAAATTTGAACCTGCTTGTTTATTGAATAGTAATAAAGAATACATAATCTTGGTATCAAGCACCTTCATTTCCCTGGAGTATATAGTGTTGGCTTACAGATTGGTCAACACCTAATGACATGTGACTTTGATGAGGACCTCCTCGAGACAGAACTTATAAGAGTCAGAAAATGTAGGAAAAGCTGAATATAAAGTTATTTTAAACAGTTTGAATAATGGTTCAAATCTACATTTAGATTTGAATAGAACCATTTCAGGATGGCATACAGTTGTAATTAGGTTTGCATTGCTATCTTATTTTATTGTATAATCAATACAAATTCATATCACTGAGACATTCTGTGAAAGAAGAATACATGTGGGATATAATTCAATAAAGACCATAAAGAACAGCATAGATTTTCACAGTCTGTGCAGTGGAGGCAATTCCATATTATCGAAAGTACAACAATGAACCCGCTACGTTTAAATCCCACTGTTGGATGTTGTTCAAGCTCAACAATCCCAGACCTTAACAAAACCCATCATTGAGGATCAGGGAATTGGAAGCCACTTGTCGAGAGGCAAACACAGCTTGCACTATGGGTTATTGCTAAGAAATCCACTATCCACAGTACCCTCGTTGCTCTCTAAAGGAGAAAGATATCATCTCAGGAAGACAGAACAGGAGAAATAAAGTTTCAACACATATTCACTGAAATATCCACAAGGATACAGGTATGTGCAAGTGCAGCCATTAGATATACTTGCAATTCATACGAAAGTTGTGTTTTCGATTTATACAGTGACACAACAAAAGAGTTAAAATTGGGTACTGAATTTACTGAACAGCAAAATCGATACTTTTTATATTGGTTTGGGATTAAAAGAGGTTATGAAGGATTAGCCATGATGGTAAAATCAGGGGAAACAGTTGCATTGTTTTGGTTCTATTCTCTATTGTTCAGGTGGAGTTGGGTACATTTTATAATTAAGCAATTGCTCGAGTTGAAATGCTAAGATACTACTTATTAGGTTCGCCTTCAGGCCTGAGGCAGGAAGGCTTAAATGGCTAAACATATCTCAATATGTCAATTATGCAGGTATCTCAAATTCTTGTTCTGGCTGCATGATGCATTTATACATGCGGTGTTCAAACTGTCACCTACTCAACAGGTCTCTCAAGAATTCTGACCAGAACAATGGACACTGAGATTATAATAGTTATGCCATTTTTAGAATTAATGCTTTAACCCTTTTCTGCATAGTTAGAATGAAATTGCCTAAAGTAGGCAAAAAATATTGTTTGTAATATATGCATAAAGAAAATAATCTCAGAATGATTGTTATTGAAGAAAACACAAATGTTCTACAAACCATGTCTCGAACAGTAAAAAAGTGTTGGTTTTTGCAGGTATTTCTTTCAGCAATTGTTGCTGCATATCTGAATGTTTGAAGTTTTTTTAAATCTCAGTGTACTGCGAGGTTAGGTGTTGTTAGATCCATTTATAAATTGAATCCCTTCTTTGATGGCACATATCTATCTTTTTCTAGGGCCAACACAATTAGTTAAGATCAGCTACAGTAATTCTTGTTCTTGGGATAAGAGTGGATGTGCAGCTCAAATCCTGATAATTCACACGGTATTGTTCTGGTCCTAATCCAGCAATGCATTGGCAACCTAATTACCATTGTAGATGGTGCAAATGTTGGCCCTCATTGCATTATTCCACCACACATCCATCAGGTAGGGCTGCAGATCTCTATCTGAGCATCAAACATGATCATAAAATTATGAGGCAAGAAATCCCTTCAGACCATTCAATTTCAATCCTTGGGAGAGCAATGTTGTCATCATCCTTACGAAAAACACGCGTATAATCTGTCAATTCGATTGAATCCTCACCTAAACTATGAAATAACATTCCAAACTGTTGCAGAAATCTTTTAATTTGCCTGTTTTGTCATCTTACATCACATACCTGGATCAGATGATGCTTGAACCTAGATCTTCTGGCCCAGAGGTAAGGGCGTTACCATTGAACCAAAAGAAATGTTGCAGGTAGGGTACACATTTTGCATAAAATATAATTATGTTGCTGGCCCTTACCTTTGGATAGGGGAAATGAGGCAGTAGACAAATTTATCCAGAGTAAAGAGCTGAAAGATAGCTCCCCAGGTGATTGTTATTCATAAGAGTTAATGCACCTGCAACTGTCCAATGGTTATGAAAGGGCAGTGGATGTACAGTGAGAGTTTAGTACCTTTTACAAAGCCATATTTTTATCTGAGATAAAAATAGAAAATGCTCCAATACTCAGGTCTCTGGTCTTTCACCTGTTTGTGCCTGTCAAGCTGCTGTCACACTTATGAAACAGGCCTAGTATTGTCTGTTCTGTTACAGATTCGAAGTCTCTGCAGTATTTTGCTTTGGTCAGAAGATAACTCAGCTAACTTGTTGGATACATACCTGAGGTCTGATGAATTGAAAAAACAAAACATTCATTTCAAGAGGGCTAGAATACAAGAGCAGAGATGTACTGCTGAGGCTATGTAAGGCTCTGGTTAGACTACATTTGGAATATTGTGAGCAGTTTTGGGCCCTGCATCTGAGGAAGGATGTGCTGGCGTTGTCGGGGCTCCAGAGGAAGTTTACAAGAACGATCCCAAGGATAAAAAGCTTCTCCTATGAGGAGCGGTTGAGGACTCTGTGTCTGTACTCGATGTTGTTTAGAAGGATGGAGGGGTGATCTTATTGAAACTTAGAGAATACTGAGCGGTCTGGATAGATTGGATGTGGAAGTGATGTTTCCACTTACAGGAGAGTGTAGGACCCAAGAGCACAGCCTCAGATTGAAGGGACGATCCATTAGAATTGAGTTGAGGAATTTCTTCAGCCAGAGGGTGGTGAATCTATGTAATCCCTTGCCGCAGAGGGTTGTGCAAGCCATGTTATTGAGTACATTTATGACGGAGATAGATAGGTTTTTGATTAGTAAGTGGATCAAGGGTTACGAGGTTAAAGTAGGAGAATGGAGTTGAGAAACATATTAACTGTGATTGAATGGTGGAGCAGACTTGATGGGCTGAATGAACTACATTTTCTGATTTTATTATCTAAATACCAAAAAACAAAAGGATTGTGTCCCTCAGCCAACTGACTTATTTGGAGTATTGTCCCAGATGATTTTTTTGGATTAGAAAATAGAACATAGAACAGTACAGCACAGTACAGGCCCTTCGGCCCACAATGTTGTGCGGAGCATTATCTTAATCTAAGATCAATCCAAGCTACACCCCCTCAATTTACTGCCATCCATGTGCTTGTCCAGCAGTAGCTTAAATGTCCCTAATGTATCTCACTCTACTACCACCGCTGGCAGTGCACTCCAGCAACCCACCATTCTCTGTGTAAAGAACCTACCTCTGACATTTCCCCTATACCTTCCTCTAATCACCTTAAAATTAAGGCCCCCCCCACATCCCCCCACCTTGTGACAGCCATTTCACCCTGGGGAATAGTCTCTGACTATTCATTCTATCTGTGCCTCTCATTACCTTGTACACCGCTATCTAGTCACCACTCTTCCTTCTTCTCTCCACTGTGAAAAACTCTAGCTCATAAGACAAGCCCTCCAATCTAGGCATAATCCAGGTAAATCTCATCTGCACCCTCTCTAAAGCACCCTTCCTATAATTAGGCGACCAGAACTGGACACAATATTCCGAGTGTGGTCTAACCAGGGTTTCATAGAGCTGCAGCAAAACCTTGTGGCAGTCAAACTCAATCCCCCTGTTAATGAAAGCCAAAACACCTTCTTAACAACCCTATCAACTTTGGTGACAACTGTGAGGGATCTATGTGTTGACCCCAAGATCCCACTGTTCCTCCACACTGCCAAGAATCCTGTCTTTAACCCTATATTCAACATTGAAATTTGACCTTCCAAAATGAATCACTTCGCATCTATCCAGGTTGAACTCCATCTGCCACTTCTCAACCCAGTTCTGCATCCTGTCAATGTTGTGCTGTAGCCTGCAACAGCCCCCGACACTATCTATAACACCACTCGACCTTTGTGTCATCGGCAAACTTACTAACCCACCCTTCCACTTCTTCATCCAAGTCATTTATAAAAGTTACAAAGAGCAGAGTCCCAAGAACAAATCCCTGTGGGACACCACAAATCACCAACCTTCCATCTATTACCACTCACAGTCTTCATTTGGCAGGCAACTCTGTATCCAAACAGTCAAATGTCCCTGTATGCCATACCTCCTAATTTTATGAATGAGCCTACCGTGGGGAACCTTATCAAATGCCTTACTGAAATTCATATACACCACATCGACTGCTCAACCTTCATCAATTTGTCTCATCACATCCTCAAAGAACTCAATAAGGCTTGTGAGGCTTGACCTGCCCTGCACAAAGCCATGCTGACTATCTTTAATCAACCTATGTTTTTCTAAATAGTCATAAATTCTATGTCTCAGAGTCCTTTCCAGTACCTTGCTTACCACAGATTTAAGACTGACTGGCCTGTAACTCCCAGGGATTTCCGTATTCCCTTTCTTGAACAGAGAAACATTTGCCTCCCTCCAATCATCCGGTACTACTCCCATGGAGAGTGAGGATGCAAAGATCATCACCAGAGACACAGAAATCTCATTCCTCTCTTCCCATAGTAACCTTGGATATATCTAGTCCATCCCTGGGGATTTATTTATCTTGATGTTTCCCAGAATTTCCAGCACATCCACTTCCTTAATATCAGTCTATTCAAGCCTATTAACCTGGTCCACAGCTTTCTCACTATCAACAAGGTCCCTCTCTCTATTGAATAATGAAGCAAAAAACTCACTTATGGCCTTCTTCAGACTCCAGTCACAAGTTCCCTTCACTATCACTGATCGGCCTTACCCTCTCTCTGATCATTCTTATACCTCACCTAACTGCAGAATGCCTTTGGGCTCCTAGTTCTCCTGAGTCTATTTTTGAGTTTTTCCTGGCTACCCTATAATCCTCTAACGCTGTGCCAGATTCTTGCTTCCTCAACATGAAGTAAGCTTCCTTCTTTCTCTCGATGAAAAGCTTCTCTGCTCTTGTCATCCAAGGTGTCTTCACCTTACCATTCATTGTCTCAGTGGGACAAAGTTATCCAACACTCGCAACAAGTGCTCCTTTAACAGCCTCCACATTTCTGTTGTGCATTTCCCGTAGCACAATTGTTCCCAATTTATAGTCCACAGCTCCTGTCTAATAGCAATATAATTTTCTCTCCCCCAATTAAATACCTTCCCATACTGTCTGTTCCTATCCCTGTCCATGGCTATGGTAAAGATGAGGCAGTTGTGGTCACTGTCACTGAGATGTTTGCCCACCGAGAAATCTGACACCTGGCCAAGCATTAAATCCAATATGGCCTCACCCCTAGTCAGCCTATCTACATATTGAGTCAAGAATTCTTCCTAGACAAATTTGACAAAATCGGCTCCATCCAGACTATCTGCACTAAGGAAGTTCCAATCGATATTGGGGAAGTTGAAGTCACCCATAACAACAACTCTGTTACATCTGCACCTTTCCAAGATCTGCTATCCAATCTGTTCTTCCATCTATGCCCCCCAAGGGGGCATAGCTTTAAATTAAGGGGGTAGGTATAGGACAGATGTTAGGGGTAGGTTCTTTACTCAGCGAGTCGTGAGTTCGTGGAATGCCCTGCCAGTAGCAGTGGTGGACTCTCCCTCATTATGGGCATTTAAGCGGGCATTGGCTAACCCCCCCCCCCTTGACATCCAACGGCGTTACCGTCACTGACCCCCAACGTGGGGGGGGGGGGGGGGGGGGGGGGGAGGTTATAGAAAACACCCAATAAAGTGACTGCTCCTTTTTTGTTACTGACTTCCACCCATACTGACTCAGTAGACAAGCCCTCCTCAACAGCTGTGATGCACTGTTTAATTAACAATGCTACTCCTCCTCTTTTATTCCCCCAACCCCACCCCTGTTCTTTTTGAAAGATCTGAGCCCTGGAACATCCAGCAATCATTCCCGCCCTTGTGAAATCCATGACTCCATTATGGTCACAACATCATAATTCCGAGTACTGATTGTAGCACTGAAGTAGATCAATGCTAATGCATAAGGTGGCATCTTCCCAGCTCCTGAAAGACATTGGTCAGTCCGTCGGGAGAATTGGGTGAGTTTGGTAGAAATGAGATCCTTACCAAGAAGAAAAATGTCCGATTTTTTAACAATATTTTGAATGCGAGGTGAGAACCTTGCTAGTGACTGGTGAGGGGGTCTATTTGCATCCAATAGTATGCATTAGCATGTCATGACTGCCTAAAGTTGCCTCACCAACATGCAGTTTTCTTGTCTCTGACCCGCACGATAGAAACAAGCTAGTAACAATTCCCGACGTGAAAGTCTTTACGCTTTAAAACTGGCACCATCGTTAGGAATCCCAGGAGGTCTTGACAGTAGTGAGCACTTTGGTTTCAGTGTGCATACTTCAGACATTTTGAGCTGTTTATGTATTAAAAGCACTTTACCCAAGTGCTTTCGTCAGTGAGATGGATAAAGAGACGTAGAATTCGATTTGCTTTCAATGTGATTTTATTAGCAAAATGTTCCTTATTAAAAGCACCATGTGAGCATTTCCCAAATTCCCACAATAAATACTCTTTATCTAGCTCCATCTGTCTGAGTAAGGATATTACCCACAATAACCGATGTGTTTGAGCTAGGCCATCAGAATCTTCTCCCGCTCTGATATAAGGCAGGCTCTCTTCCATGAAGCTTGCACTCACCGGTCAGACTGGATCTTTTCTTTCTCTTTTTCTCTCTCTTGGCAATCCACAGCTGTGCCAGCTCAAGTCGGGCGGCACGGCGGCACAGTGGTTAGCGCTGCTGCATCACAGCGCCAGAGACCCGGGTTCAATTCCCGCCTCAGGCGGCTGACTGTGTGGAGTTTGCACATTCTCCCCGTGTCTGCGTGGGTTTCCTCTGAGTGCTCTGGTTTCCTCCCACAGTCTAAAGATGTGCAGGTCGGGTGAATTGGCCATGATAAATTGCCCGTAGTGTTAGGTAAGGGGTAAATGTAGGGGTATGGGTGGTTTGCGCTTTGGTGGGTCGGTGTGGACTTGTTGGGCCAAAGGGCCTGTTTCCACACTGTAAAGTAATGTAATGTAATCTAATCTAATCTTTGCTAAGTTTTCACGAAAGGGCTGACTTCCAGGTCATTGTGTTTTTATTCCCCCCTTGCAGCAGACCTTCCAGAATTTTCTGTGGCCTTTGGCCAATGGGGTCATGAACTGGGCTCATATCATCCAATAGGGTCACGCCAACAGCCTTCACTATTACCTGCTGGGAAAATGTTGGGAACGTATTAAGTGCATGTCATCAGGCAGTGAAGATGCCAGAACATAGGAGTTAGGAGATCATGCTGTGGTGTACAGGGTGTTGGTTAGGCCACTTTTGGAATTTGCAATTCTAGTCTCCCTGCTGTAGGAAGGGTATTGTTAAACTAGGAAGGATTCATAAAAGATTTACAAGGATGTTGCCAGTTTTGGAGGGTTTGAGCTAAAGGGAGAGGCTGAATAGACTGGGGCTATTTTTCCTGGACCATTGGAGGTGGAGGGGTGACATTATAGAAGTTTGTAAAATCATGAGAGGCGAGGATCGGGTGAATGTATTTTCCACAGAATGGGGTGTCCAAAACTAGAGGACATAGGTTTAAGGTGAGAGAGAAAAAATTTGATAGGGTCCTAAGGGGAAACTTTTTCACTCAGAGGGTGGTTTGTGTATGGAATGAGCTGCCAGAGGAAGTGGTGGAGGCTGGTACAATTACAACATTTAAAAGGCATCCGGATGGGTATATGAACAGGAACAGTTGAGAGAGATATACTCTAACTGCTGGCAAATGGGACCAGATTAATTTAGGATATCTGGTCGGCATGGATGAATTTAACTGAAGGGTTTGTTTCCATGCTGCACATCTCTATGACTGTATGACTCGATAACATCTGGTCAACACTTCCCCAATACACAACCCTCAGGCTGGTTATAACTGACACCTTTGTAACCTCTTTGAACTTAGTTTCCACTATTCTCTGTAGCTGATATTTGCTGGATGCTGGAACAAACTACTGCAGATGCTGGAATCTGTACTGGAAACAATAAATGCTAGTGATTATAGTAGGACAGATATCCCTCAAAGGGAGACAGCAAGCTAAAATTTTGAGTCGAGATGACTCTTCATCAGACTCTGATAAAAAGATCATCTCGACCCAAAACATTAGCTTGCTCTCTCTTCATGGATGCTGTCTGATCACCAACTAGATGCTGTTTCATATCATTTGGCCAATTTCCTGTCAGACCTGATTTCTCTGGCTGTGAGTCAAGTTAAAATGTCCACTTTGGGCCCATGGTCTCTGACCACACTAGTGAGAGGGAAGTTTAGACAGGCAAAGTGCTACAGGGGTATGAAGCACAGGTAATGCAGCAAGTCACAGAGAATGGTGTGAGAAAGCTTACTTTGGAGAGAAGCCGTTCATGTATTTGCTAAAGTTGACACTTTGTTACTATCTGGTAAAATTGAACCTGCTAACTGAAAGATTATGGAAAAACTTTTCATAAACACACTACACTTAATTTGTTTCACCATTTAAGTTGTTAAATAAAGAAATTGATTCCTTTTGCCCCAAAGATCAATTCTCCTACTCCTTGGATGCTGCCTGACCTGCTGTGCTTTTCCAGCAATACTCTAATCTTGTCTCTAATCTCCAGCATCTGCAGAACCCACTTTCGCTTAGATAAAGAAATTGACCTGCGGATTAATTGCGAGCTGAGTCTCTGAAGTTAAATTTTACCCTCCATGTCTTAGCCTTCATTTAGCTCTGTAACGTCAACAGAAAGCATATTTTCCTTGGAATCACAAATTCTTTACCCCAGCAATGCAACATCACATTGAAATGTATTCAGTTTGATTGGTCTTATAAAATGTATTATTGATGTTTCCTTATTAGCTCTGAGAGCTGTGCAATTTTATTCCTGCTAATGATCAAGTTGTCAAATTCAAGTGTGAACACAATAGATAGAATGGAGCACTTTTTGGAGTGTAGTCACTGATGTAATGTAGGGAATATCAGAGCCAATTTGCAGACAGCAGCACCCACAATGAGCGATGGAATAAATGACCAGATTGGCTCAGGCTTGGAGGGCCGAAAGGCCTGTACCTAGGCTGTAAATTTTCTTTGTTCTTCTTTGTCCTTAGATAACCTTTTTGATGATGTTGGTGGAGGGATCAATGCTGGCCAGGACAGCAAAAGCAGTCCCATGCACTTTGTCAAAAAGTTCCAATGGATTAGAGATTTGAGAAGGTAACCTCACTTTAATGTCAGATCTGAGAGCCCTAAAAGGCCACAATTACGAATAATAAATTCAAGATAACATTCCTATTGGTGGCCAATTATGGATTGTTGTTTGTAAAGCCTACAACAAACAGCACCACCACCTTCACAATGGCAGCTGGAGATGGGCAAAAATTCTTGTCCAGTCAGTGAAATCCATTTCCCATGAGTGAGACATTAACTGATGTCAACTGACTGAAGTCTTTTCTCCCCCGAGGTCTCAGACAGTTCTCCAGCTTACAATTTAATTTGCTTCGGCCAAATATATCATTGTGGTTTGTTTTTGTTTTTGATTGCAGTAAAAATAGGCTGCAGTTGGAAATAACTATATTGAAGATAGATGTGTCATAAATTTCACTTCAGTTGGCTTGTGAGAACACAGAACAACCGAAAGAATTTTTCCCCCTTGTATGGCAGAGTTCCCGTCTCCTTTAATGTCTGTTCCAGCAAACTGTGCATCAGCAAGTGATGGTTAACTTAATGTTCGAAAGTGAGTCAACAACCCAACTTTTCAGGCATCCCTATAAGCCAAGTAGGGTAACCACAAAATCCTAAATATGAAAGCTATTTAGTGATCTGCTGAACCAAGTACATATATAGCTATTGGGAGACACCCCACTGTGAAGATAATTTTAAAAAATTCAAACAGGGGATTTGGGCATCACTGGCTAGGTACCATTTATTGCCCATCCCTGGTCAGCTATTACTAGAGGGCAGTTAGATCCACATAGGTATGGGTCTAGAGTCACATCCAGGCCCATCAGGTGTTGGATGGCAGGCTGGCATGGTGGCTCAGTGGTTAGCACTGCTGCCTCACAGCACCAGGGTCCCAGGTTCGATTCCAGCCTCGGGCGACTGTCTGTGTGGAGTTTGCACGTTCTCCTCTGGGTTTCCTCTGGGTACTCCAGTTTCCTCCCACAGTCCAAAGATGTGCGGATCAGGTGAACTGACCATGCTAAACTGGCCATACTGTTAGGTGCATTAGTCAGAGGGAAATGGATCTGGGTGAGTTACTCTTCAGAGGGTCAGTATGGACTGGTTGGGCTGATCCACACTGTAGGGAATCTAATCTAATCTTTACCTGTAAAGCATTGGGTGAACAGCACAATTAATACTGGTTACAGAGTCACCACGGAAGGAGCTTATGATTCCAGATTTTCATTGATACACCATCTTTGGTTTGAACCCAGTCGGGGATTACCAGTTCAGTGACAATATCATGATGCCACCACCTCCTTTGTACATGGGTCAAAGACAGAAAAGCAAAGCCAGTTTCATCATATTCCTTGCTATCTTTTCTACAGTTTGGTTTGTATGTCAAAATCAAGCAAAAAGTAACTAATAACAAAATTCATCTGGATACAATGATGCACAAAAAGAGAACATATCATGTGAGGTATTAAGGGACTATATTCATTATATCTGTACTGAAGTGTCAGCCTAGACTACCATAAGGGGTGAATAGTTGCTCCTGAGTTAAGTCTGCAGAGTTGGGAAAGTTCCCACTTCCACAGACCTGACCTGGGATCTTGTGTGGGGGAGAGGATCTTGCCTGTTCTGACAGATTTCTATTCCTGGGCAGGGCTGGAATTGGTTACACTGTCCGCAGAGATAGCTGTGTTGCTGGGTGCTAGGGGGAAGCACTGCCATAGTGCTCTTGGATTTGACCCTCATTATAATGAAAAAAAAGGAATGCCCTTTAACTCTCAGCCTTCATGGTCTCTCAAACTCGTATATACTCCATGTCCATTCACACTCATAATATATCATCCCTCCACCACCTCCATGGCCCTTAGACCTTTATGTCAACTCATGTTAACGCATCATACCCCATACCCAAAATAATCCTTTATAACCTTTTTTCCAACTTAATGCCAAAATCTGCCAACTGATGACTCCACTACTTACTACACTGCCCTGACACCCTGCATATCCACTTATCCAATACCTACTGCCATGGGCAGATTGTAAGAGTCATGAAGAGAGGAAATCATGTTTTTGTTATCCTCTCATGGGTGGTAGGCATCACTGTCTGGGCCAGCATTCATGCCCATTCCTCATTGCCCTTGGGAAGGTGGTGGTAAGCAGGTTTTCTGAACCGCTGCAGTCCACATGCTGTGGATTGACCAACACAATGCCATTAGAGAGGGAATTCCAGGATTTTGACCGGGCAACAGTGAAGGAAGAGCAATATATTTCCAAATCAGGATAGTTAATGACTTGGAGGGGAACATGCAGTTGGTTGTATCTGCTGCCCTTGTCCTTCTAGATGGAAGTGGGCATGGGTTTGGAAGATACTGTCCAAGGATCTTTAATGTATTTCTGCAGAGCATCTTTTAGATTGCACACACTGCTGCTCCTGAGTGTCAGTGGTGGACAGAGGGATGTAGTGCCAAATAAGTGGGCTGCTCTGTGCTAGATGGTATCAAGCTTTTTGAGTGTAGTTGGAGCTGCACGCATGCAGACAAGTGGCACACTGCACTCTGGAGGGACACACCTGAATTGTGCCTTGTGGACGGTGGACAGATTTTTCAGGAGGTCGGAGTGAGTTACTTGCTGCAGTATTCCTAGTCTCTGACCTGTTCTTGTAACTTCTCTCTCTGTACGAAACACTCTCATTAATAAAAACACTTTCAGTACTTTTAAAACTGTTCGACTAATCACCAGTGCCCTTTAAGTCTGTGTACTCAGACCCTTATTATACTCCTTTATGCACTGATGATTGTCTGGCCAAATTCTGCTCTAACTCCATTTGCTGATGACCCCACTGTAGCGGGTTGGATCTCAAACAATGATACGACAGAGTACAGGAAGGAGATAGAGAGCTCAGTGGCATCGTGTAAAGAAAACAATTTCTCCTTGAATGTCAGCAAAACAAAGGAGCTGGGCATCAATTTCAGGAAGCGGAGTGGAAGACATGCCCCTGTCTGTATCAATGGAGCTGAGGTGGAGGTGGTCAAGAGCTCAAGTTCCTAGGAGTAAATATCACCAACAATCGGTCCTGGTCCATCCATGTCCACGCTACAGTCAAGAAAGCACGCCAATGTCTCTACTTCTTCGGGAGGCTAAGGAAATTTGGCACATCCACAATCTCTTTATAGATACACTGCAGAAAGCATCCTATCTGGATGCATCACTGCTTGGCATGGTAACTATTGGTCCCAAGGCCACAAGAAATTACAGAGAGTTATGAATGCAGCCCAGTCCATCATGAAAACCAACCTTCTTTCCATTGACTCCATCTATACTTCCTGCTGCCTTGGGAAAGCAGCCAACATCATCAAAGACCCCTCCCACCCCTGTTATAGTCTCTTCCAACTCTTCCATCAGGCAGAAGATGCAAAAGTTGAAAACACGTATCAAGAGATTTAAATATAGCCTCTTCCCTGCTGTTTTCAAACTTATGAACAGACTTCTCATATATTAGAGTTGATCTTTCTCAGTAACTTGTCTGGTTAGCACGCAAAGCAGTATTTCCACTGTATCCCGATACAATAAATCAAATCAAATCTTCATAAAAATAATCATCTCTTTCAAGTACTTCATTTCACAAAAAAATAAACAGTTGCATTCATAAGCTGAAGTCAAAGGCATGCAGTCCCTTCTTCATCTCTCTGAACTGCCAATCAAAATGTAAGTTTACAGGTCCCATGCTATGAAAATGACAAACTGGGGAAAGTCAAGCAACATTAATCTTCTAACGATAACCAACAGTTTTATATCAACAAATAGTATGGAAATTGCCAACATTGGCTTTTCAACTGCTGGTTGGCTAGATTTTCCTCCTTCAAAATTTAAAGGCAGATGATTGAAAAGACTTGACAGCTTTACACTTTCAAAGACCTTACCCAAACTGCCAATGATATCCATGTCGCATGAGTGAATTAAACAAAAAAAAAGGCTTTACGAGAACTCCATGATTGTAAACCAAACATCAGAGACAGATGCAAAATAAATTCAATAAGTTGTACGTGTTTGCAGGATTCCCCAGTTTTATGTAAGAATGCCTGTATCAATACATTCAACCAGTTCTGTGTGATGAGAATACCATGGAATTTTTTTTTTCTGTTTTGGGTTGTGGTTGCTGCAAGACAAGGCTGTTTTTGATGCTTATCCCTGGTTGACTTCAAACTGCTAAAAGTCTTGAGGTTTTGGATGCATTTTTTATATTAATTCAAGGGATGGGGGTGTCAGATGCGAAACCAGCACTTATTGTCCATCTCTAATTGCTCAGAAGGCAGTTAAGAGTCAACCACATTGCTGTGGACCTGCAGTCACATGTCGACCAGACCAGGTAAGGATGGCAGATTCCTTCCCTAAAGGACATTAGTGAACCAGACGGGTTTTTGCTGACAATCGACAATGGTTTCACGGTCATCATTAGACTCTTATTTCCAGATTTTCGTTGAACCAGGGACTCCAGAATGTTACCTGGGTCTCTGAATTAATAGTCCTGCAATAATACCACTGGGCCATCACCTCCCGTGTTAATGTCTGGAGGCTGTTCAATATTCCTATCATTTTTTAACATTGTAGCAAATATTTTATGAAATGCATCACTCACACAATGTGAGGCAAGTTTAGCAGACCCACAATAAGATGTTCCTTCCTGATGGTGCAGAGTAAAACAGGCCACAATAGTATTTCCAAGCATGATAGATGATGCAAGAATTGCATTTCTGAAGTGGTTTTAGGAACTGAATAAACCCATGTTCCAACTCATTGCATCATCCAACCCACCCACCATCCTTTCCAAGTACTAACAAGAAGGCCTTCTGGCATCTTTATTCTACTCGAGATGTTTATTTGTTACAAAAGTGAAAAGAACTAATGTGCATCAATACTAACTGTTTTCCTTGCAAATTGATACTTCAAACCACAAACCAATGAGATCTAACACTGAAAAGGGCTTCAGCAATCGGCTGTTAATCCTTCTTTAGTATGTCGACATGAGGAAATCTTTCTTCACCTACAGAAATCCACCTGTTTCACAAATACATGGTTACAAAGTTAAGCCCTGGTAACAAAAACAGTGCCAGCGTCTTTGAGTCCCCTCAGGCTAAATAACAACTCTCTGGGAAGATATGTTTTTTTAAAATTCCTGACACAGTGCCACAAAAAGATGGTGAGAGAACAGCTTGGAGGCAAACACCAGACAGTGATGTATTAGTTTGTTCTGCACAGGTGTTGGAAGGATCAAAATAAGAGAACTATAAGTTCTCTTTTCTTCCCAACACAAAGCAACAACATCAGATCTCATTGGCTGGTAGAAATAAATGCTATTCCCAGGCTAGAAGTTAAACTTTGCAATGTATTTTTAGCACGTGGAGGAACAATGAACAAGCTCACAGTGTAAATTATCTAAGAAAACCAAGCTAAAGGCATTTTAATATTTAACTATTGCCTGATTTGGATGCCCACATTTGCAATGGTCACACAGGCTCCCCTATCCCAGCCTCAGAGTCATACACATCCTTTTGACTGTGTGATCAAAATAAAGAATGCCTTTTCGGCATTGATCTTCCCTCATCTGGACTGAGAGAGCACCAAATGCAAAGATGCCTTGCAAAGAATACAGAACAAGAGCTAGTTTTAGTGAATGTAACCTAAATCAATGGAATTGAAATGGGGCAGTGTGACTACAAACCTTATAATATATTCCCTTTATTCTGTTAGACAGTAATAAACTGTAGGAATGAGTATACAAAAAGGAAATGTTCTAAAATTGTCACATATCGAACATAAGAATAGGAACGATAGTAAGCCATTCAGCCCCTCAAGCTGATCCACCATTCAAAGTGATCATGGCTGATGTCATCTCAGCCTCAACTCATAAGAACATAAAAACTAAAAAGTACTAAGGTAAGAGCTAAATGGTATATATTAGTACAAGTAAAGTACACATTTGAAATGATTGAATGATTAATTAAATGATTAGGCTTACTTAGCTGATGATATGCTAATAAATCTAGTCATCGGAAATTTGCAACCTAGATTGGGGATGAAGAGCTCAGGTTGAGGTCTTCTGTTCTGAGGACAGGTAATCGTTCTGAAACATTATCGCAGTTTTGCCTTTAAAAGCTGTGAAGGTAGAGTTAGGAATGTTCCTGCCCTGTCATACAATTTAACTAAACAAGTGCCAAAGCGTCCATTTGTGTGATTGATGAGCCAAAGGTCTCCTTCCTATTGGAAAGATGTTGTGAAACTTGAAAGGGTTCAGAGAAGAATTACAAGGATGTTGCCAGAGTTGGAGGATTTGAGCTATAGGGAGAAGCTGAACAGGCTGGGGCTATTTTCCCTGGAGCGTCAGAGGCTGAGGGGTGACCTTTTAGAGGTTTACAAAATTATGAGGGGCATGAATAGGGTAAATAGGAAAAGTCTTTTCCCTGGGGTGGGGGAGTCCAGGACTAGAGGGCATAGATTTGGGTGAGAGGGGCAAGATATAAAAGAGACCTACGGGGAAACTTTTTCACACAGAGGGTGGTATGCGTATGGAATGAGCTGTCAGAGGAAGTGGTGGAGGCTGGTACAATTGCAACATTTAAGAGGCATTTGGATGGGTATATGAATCGGAAGGGTTTGGAGGGATATGGGCCGGGTGCTGGCAGGTGGGACTAGATTGGGTTGGGATATCTGGTCAGCATGGACGGGTTGGACCGAAGGGTCTGTTTCCATGCTGTACATCTCTATGACTTTAAGAGTGGAAGACTGCTTGATGAAAATGGTTATCACGGGCCATGGTGTACTAGGCCCAATGAATTTCACACAAGAGCATGCTTTGCTACAAATTAACCAAAGTAGACCTGTAGCCTCACCTTCACACATTCTTACTCCTTATATACTCTAATTGCATGTTCCTCATCCATTCTCCATTGACTCTTATTACCCCCAGAACAACCCGATGGTTCTTATGAGTCCTTTTGGTAATTTAATGCAGACTCAAGCTAACTTGTACCCTCCATCCACCATCTTTTACCTTCACACTCATGTTTAAAATGCCAATTCACTCATTACCACCATAAGAAAGGATCAGGAGCCATGCTAAGGTAGCGTAAAATAAATTTCTAAGTGGTTATTAGTAAATTCACTATTTCAAACAAAAACTAATTAACAAAAGGAAGACTTTTTGTACATTTAAATTCCAACAAGTCTTAATTTCTTCTGAAAACACACATTTTCATTTGAAGACGAACAACAAAAGCGTATAGCTGTCAACCAAGCAGTGAACTTACCATCCCCCAACTATGACAAAATCTAACACTAATCATATAACCAGAATTCTCAGACTTATGTAGACAGAAAGATTAATAAAATGAAACTGATTTTGATTAATATCAGAATTTTGTCCAACAAAATGTATGTAACAATGTCAGCCAGGTGGACCTTGTAGAATATGAGTTCCCTGATTGGGGCTTTCAATCTGTTCCGATCAGGGAGCCCTGGCTAATAGACATCCTGTCAAACATTCTGTTCACTCTGAGAACTGGCACTGAGTGAACTGGATCAGTGTCACAGACTCTACACATATAAATAAAGAGTGACTTGGTGATGGGATATTGTCCTCTGTGGAGTTATTTCATGTGAATACCTTGACAGTGCTCCTGAGCCAATTTTTGTGCAATTCATGTGTACTCTTAACAATCCCAAAGGGCACGTGACCTCTTCCAAAGGGCACCTAACCTCTCCCAATGGCCCCGTTACTTCGCCCAAAGGGTTACATGGACCCATGCATGGCATGCCCTACGTTTCTTTTGTTCAATATATGAAGCCCACAAGTTGTATTGGAATTCCTACTTGTACATGTGCACTTGCCACCATGAACCATGGATGTGCAAAGTACAATCTGCCCTCTTTTCTCCTTCCCTTCATCCCCAACTCTGGCAAATAGCTGTAGATGCTGGAATTGAAGTTGGAAGGTCTAGGCTAAGCCAGAAATGCTGTCTGTCATTGCAAAAATCCAACCCATTAGCTTGCTTTCTCTCTGCATGATGCTGGCAACTAACTTCATCATTTCTCACTTATATTTTCAGCATCTGTGGTTTTTCTTTTAATTTGGGATGAAGGATTAGATTAGATTCCCTACAGTATGGAACAGGTCCTTCAACCCAACAAGTCCACACCAACCCTCCAAAAAGTAACCCACCCATTCCCTGCCCCTATATTTACCCCTGACTAATGCACCTGACACTATGGACAATTTAGCGTGGTCAATTCACCTGACCTGCACATCTTTGGATTGTGGGAGGAAACCGGAGCACCCAAAGGAAACCCACGCAGACATGGGGAGAATGTGCAAACTCCACACAGACAGTCACTTGAGGACGGAATCAAACCTGGGTCCCTGGCGCTGTGAGGCAGCAGGGATAACCACTAAGCCACCGTGCCACCCTGTTTGAAGGCACAGTTGTGTAGTACTGATAAAAAATCTGAAACTCGGCCAATGTAACTGAACAACTGCTTCCCACCGTCATCACCCTTGGACTGACAGGGCCCAGAAATGTACACATCAGCATAGATGGTTATGTCCACAACAGTAACTCCAGAATCCTCCAACCAACTATCAGTGTCTTTGCTCATGAAGAAAGCAATGCCTATTTACACCCTAGAATTTCCCTTTATTTGTTCACATAACAATAATCATCCCTTTTACAGAGAGATAGATATAATGAATATTCTAGTTTGTCAGCGCTTCTCTTTACATTAACTGGCAATGTAAGGTAAAGTCACCATAGTCCCATTGGGCTGCTCACCCTCTTGATGGAAATGACTAGCATTGATTTAATCTGAGCATCACCGCAGCTCAGGCAAGGGGAGAGGTAAAGAAGAAGTTTCCTTCAGCGTACCTTGCACCAGTTGAACCCACTCTCTATAGCAAACCAGGCTGACTGAGCTAACTAGTTCCGGGACCTTTCTGTTCAAAAGGTGTTCTTGTAGCACTATTGCATCATACCCTCATCTATTATTTATCATGTCTACCACCATTTCTGTTGGGTATAGCATGGAGTTGGTCTCTGTGTCCAAATGTTGCTGTCATGTAGATGGCTCAAAGGTTCAACTGTCTTTGTATCCACAAGTTTATCAACTCAATTTCAGGTTGATTCTTGCTTGCTGGTGAGAATGATTCCTCTCCAAGTGTGTGAAGGTGAGGGGACTGAAGGTTGCAATTGGTGCATGGGAACATAGGACATAGGAATAAGAGTAGGCCATTCAGCCCCTTGAACCTGTTCCATCATTCAATGAGATCATGGCTGATCTGTAGCCTAACTCCATATACCTGCCTTTGGCCGATAGCCCTTCATACCTTTGCATATCAAAAAAGCTACCACAAATTTAAAATTAACACCTGATGAAAGAGCTGGAAGAGGAAGCACAGGAGGACATTTAAAAGGAGCATTAACATCGGCATTGATTGGTTAGGGAAAACAGACTGGTTCTCTGTCGTTTTTTTCCACATAATCCTATGTTATTTGGGCAGTACCTAAGAAAGACGGAATATCGAAAAGATCTGCAAGTAGAAATGGAGCTAATATTCTGCTGCCACAAACCTATTCTATTGACAAGGGTAGAAGGTAGACATTTCAAAGTAAATGATTCTTGCTAGCATTTAAGTCTCAAACTCTAGACCAGGAGCGTCAAAATGATCGAATGTAATGTAATTTGCTTCCTCACCTATCACCATGACACTTGCTCTCAGTCCTGGTAAAAGTGGATCACACACACTGGTGATTTAGGAAGGAAATCAGAATCAAAATGTTGTTCATGAACTGAAAAACTTATAAACTATTTTCACTTGAATGAGAGGTGGAACGAGAGATGAAACTGATTTTAAAAATTATTCTCTTCAACATTTATTGCAGAAACTTCATATTTTTTTTGATTTTCCCTGACTGACATTGTACCTTTACACTTGGTTTTATCCAACAAGCAAGCATTTATACTCATATATTGAAAAGATCTGCAGATATAAGTGGAGCTAATATTCTGCTGCCATAAACCTATTCTATTGACAAGGGTAGAAGGTCGACATTTCAAAGTAAATGATTCTTGCTAGCATTTAAGTCTCATTTATACTCACTTCCACAGAATAGAGTAACTTTTGGAAACTGGAAGAACTGTGGATGCTGTAAATCAGAATCAAAAACGGAAATTCTGAGGAAGGGTCACTGAATCCGAAACGTTAACTCTGATTTCTCTTCACAGATGCTGCCAGACCTGCTGAACTATTTCAAAAGTTTGTAAAATGTCAGCAACCTCGGAAAGAAGTGTGCCATTGTCCAGTGAACAAGTGGAGTGAACTACATGAATTAGTCATTGATTCTGGCTCTAGCTATAATTTAAAGTTGGAAGTAACAGAAAATGCTGGAGAAACTCAGCAAGTCTGGCAACTTCTGTAGAGAAAAAGAGTTAACATTTCAGATCCAATATGATTCTGGGGAATGGACAATTTTTATTCTACTCTCGAAATGTTCCTTCTATTCTACAGAAGTTTTGGACGAATTTTACATTTGCCACAACATTGAAAACACTACATGTAATCACACCCACTAAGATCTCAGCTGAAGTCACATGCTAATAGAAAAGTTACTTTTGCTGAAACATAATTGAAGCTACTGTTTTGCAAGTATTCAGCCTGTAAAAAAATTCTAGATAGATGAACAGAAATAAAATGAAAACTTTTATGAGTGTGTGACTTAAATATGGAGAACCACTTACAAATTGGGAAGAAGTAAAACAATGCTGTGAGGGTAGATGATCATGACAATGGATCATTCAATCCATTCCATCCACATCTTGAACCTGGGATTAAATCCACCCCAAGCAATTCACTTCTTTTTGACAACCACAAAAGATCATCAATGAAATAGGCTCCACAATACTCAGTTTTAGTATTTAAAGACTTATATTTGCTGGTTAAATTGCTGAAATGTAAATGACATAAATCCAAACATGGTAGGAATCTAACAGCTTACTGATGAAAATAAGTTGTTAAAGAAGCAAAGCTTATTATGTCATGTTGACAGGCACAAATTATTGCCTTTCTGAATAGAAGCTTTGCATGAATAGGGGAAACTCCTCCAAGTGATCACATCAGCATCAGTGGCCCATCCAGGTAATTTAAACTCTTTGAACAAAATGTGGATGAGTTTAATTTGCCTTAATTTGCCCCCGGTCTCTTCCACTTCCAGCCCAGCAATTACCATAATCAGACAGTCTGAGGACAGGTCAGCAGTCAGCGGTCATTCAGCTGGACCAGAGAATACAACAAGGCAGCTATTACATCACAGATAAAGGCTAGTGGACAATGTTAATCGCCATGGTGACAGGAATGTCTGCTGCAGGACAGCAGAAGTACACAGCTCTGTTGATAGACATGGTGCCAACAATTGTCCCTGTAATTTTTCTTTCCCAGAAAAATTGTTCCCTTTGCCATTTGTCAGCACTTATTGACCAAAGATTAACCCCTGAATGGAGTAAATAGAACCTTATTCCCCTTCTTCTAAGAAAGATACGCAGCCAAATTAATACTTTCTTTGATGGAATTAGAGTTGTTCGAGCTAATTATCCGAGTTAACCTGAGAACTCTTGAAAATGTGAACATTTTGAAGAGACATGCATTGACAAACCTAGTCATGCCTCATGTATTTTGTATCAAGGGTCCTCCATATACACTAGTTATTGCTGTCGGCTGTGAGTCATTTCAGCATTGGAAATGGTCTTGCAATACTAACAAACCAGTGGCAGGCTATGTGAAAGGCTCAACCAGATTGTACTTGATGCCTCACTGCTGGTATGACCTCAAATGCTAAGATGCCATTGAGCTCATGTATGCAGTTGGGCCACATGATCTGTGCAAGGCCTCTCTCAGACGAAATCAGCATCAACTCATTGTCAAAGCCATTTTACATTTACAAGTCACCTTGATAGACAAATGGAGTCACATCTATGCTTGATTACTTAATTAATTACATTATTATTTTTATATATCAAAACACTCTTCCCAAAGGGAAATGCTAGATTTCGTCTCAAAATTCTGATGTTATCTGTATACTAGGCTAGAGACAAAAACAAAAGACTGCAGATTTTGGAATCCAAGGTAGACAAGTAGGAGGTTGGGAGAACACAGCAAGCCAGGCAGCATCAGTCCTGAAGAAGGGTTACACCTGAAACGTTGACCTCAACCTTCTGATGCTGCCTGGCTTGCTGTGTTCTTCCAGCCTCCTGCCTGACTATCCTTATACTGGCAGACGTTAAGAATATAAATTCATAACAAGAGTTGGAGTGAGACCTATGACCCTTGAGCCTGCTCTGTCATTCTATTACATCTTGGCTGATCCTTCATCTCTAGTCCACTTTGTGACCTACTCCCCACATCTTTTTAATTCCTTAGACTTCCAAAATCTGTCTATTTCATTCTTAAAAATACTCAATGACTGAACATCCACAATTCTCCAGAATAGAGAATTCTGAAGATTTGCCAGCAGTGAAGAGATGTCTCCTCTTCTCAGTCCACAGTAGTCATCTTCTTAAGCTGAGGCTATGGTTTGGATCTTCTTGTATTTTGACTCAGTTTCAATTTCACAGAGTTTCATGGGAAATTTCACTTCATGAGCCCTGGTGGCTTTTCTCATGAGATGTTCCACTGCTCTCCTGATTAATTGTGCATTCTGCGTCTACAGTGCTGCTCCTGCGCCAATCTGTGCTCAGGAGAGGCAGAAGTGATCTCAGATTTGCAGATATTCAGGCGTCTTGCCTCATGAGCCAGACCTGCACCCTCGCTGTGCACCATTTCAATCACTGCCAGGCAGGAGCGACCCTGTGTCTTGCTGTGTGATGTTAAACAGCACGGCTGAGAAAGTTAAGTTGGCAGTTCTCTTCACAGGCAGAGAGCTGGAGGTCTTTGGTGGAGGGGTGGATGAGAGGAGGACCATCCTTTTCCAACAGGATTGCCAGAGGAGACAACTGCACCACAATCTGCCATTCTGGTCTGACATAACCACCACAATGCAGTGCAGTGCAGTGACCAAGGGCTGGAGGGACATACAGCAACGCCGCAAAATGATGAATAATCACAACTGACATCACATCCACGCGCATGCTTTCACATTCTGCCCTGGTGACATTCAGTAGCATCAATGTGTACCATCTAAAGAAACGTTTGGACAGGTACATGAATGGGATAGGTGTAGAGGAATATGAACCAAATGCAGGCATTTGGGACTGGTTTAATTGTGAAAATTGGGTAGCATAGACAAGGTGGACCAAAAGGTCTGTTTCCATGCTGTAAACCTCCATGACTCTAAGATGCATTGCAAAAATTCACCAAGGCTCTTTAGACAGCACCTTCCAAACCCACGACAACTCCCACTCAGGAGGACAAGGGCAGCAGATGCATTGGAGCATTACCACCATTGTGGTGGCATTCCTTAATTGGATGAAAGACGCCTTAGACTGTGTGACACATACTATAGCTGCGACATTGATATAGTACATTGCCATACAACAACATGTCCACCCCCTTGACTGTTCAGTGCTGGCAAGCTGATGAGAGATCTGTATTTAACGTCAAGGCAAGATGGAATGACCGTGAGTCTGTATTTTCTGAATGAAGTGGCTTTGTGCAAAGCTGAAATGTTGTGGGATTCCACAAAAGTGCAGCTTGAATGAATGCGAAAGAAAAAACCATGAGCCCACAGAGACAGAGCCCTGTTCTGATGTTTGAGGTTGCGTGCCTGTCCCTGTGCACCAAGTGGCCTGGCACTTCATTCAGAACTGACAGACTCACAGTAGTTCTGCATTGCAATGTAAGGTGCCAGTTAGTCCAAAGTACAGTATTGAGGTGCTGACATGTTTTTGAGTTCAATGACCCATCTTCCGAACTGGTAGCAGTGAGGAAAAGATGGCATTCATGCTGGTGGCGGGGTTTGAAGGGAAGGGAGTGAGCAGAAAGGTGGAGAGGGAGCCCAGAAAGAGAGATAAAAGAGTAAGTAGACAAGGGGATTGTTGATAGTAAAAAAGGGAAGAAGAAAAGCTCCAGGGCTGATAATGAGGGCTGTCAGAGGTGGAAAATGGTTTGGTTGTGCTGAAAGCAGCCCTTTTCCTGACAGGTGCATAATAGACATGGTAAGAGGTACAAAGTTTGGGAGAAGATTTGTAGCTCGGGTGCTCGTTGTTGTGGTTCTGTTCGCCGAGCTGGAAATTTTTGTTGCAAACGTTTCGTCCCCTGTCTAGGTGACATCCTCAGTGCTTGGGAGCCTCCTGTGAAGCGCTTCTGTGGTGTTTTCTCCGGCATTTATAGTGGCCTGTCCCTGCCGCTTCCGGTTGTCAGTTTCAGCTGTCCGCTGTAGTGGCCGGTATATTGGGTCCAGGTCAATGGGTTTGTTGATGGACCTTGAAGCATGGCACTCATCCACAAACCCCCTCAACAAACACATAGACCTGGACCCAATATACCGGCCACTACAGCGGACAACTGAAACTGACAACCGGAAGCGGCAAGGACAGACCACTATAAATGCCAGAGGAAACACCACAGAACCGCTTCACAGGAGGCTCCCAAGCACGGAGGATGTCACCTAGACAGGGGACGAAACGTTTGCAACAAAAACTTCCAGCTCGGCGA